>NC_141875.1:209523343-209826373 GCF_056163025.1 Triticum urartu
ATATTTATTGCATTATGGGGCTGTTATTTCACATTATGTCACAATACTTATGGCTATTCTCTCTTATTTTACAAGGTTTACATAAGGAGGGAGAATGCCGGCAATTGGAATTCTGGGCTGGAAAAGGAGCAAATATTAGACACCTATTCTGCACAACTCCAAAAGTCCTGAAACTCCACGGAATACCTTATAATAAATAATGAAAAATCCTCACCAAAGATGAAGACCAGGGGGCCCACACACTGTCCACGAGGGTGGGGGGCGCGCCCTCCACCCTCGTGCGCGCCCCCTACCTCGTGGGCCCCCTGGTGGCTCTCCGATGACCATCTTCTGCTATATTAAGTCTTTCGTCGAGAAAAAAATAAGAAGCAACTTTTCGGGACGAAACTCCGCGGCCACGAGGTGGAACCTTGGCGGATCCAATCTAGAGCTCCGACAGAGCTGTTCTGCTGGGGAAACTTCTCTCCCAGAGGGAGAAATCATCGCCATCGTCATCACCAACGCTCCTCTCATCGGGAGAGGGCAATCTCCATCAACATCTTCATCAGCACCATCTCATCTCAAAACCCAAGTTCATCTCTTGTATCCAATTCTTGTCTCCAAGTCCGGGATTGGTGCTAGTAGGTTGCTAGTAGTGTTAATTACTCTTTGTAGTTGATGCTAGTTGGTTTAATTGGTGGAAGATCATATGTTCAGATCCTTTATGCATATTATTACCCCTCTGATTGTGAACATGAATATGCTTTGTGAGTAGTTACGTTTGTTCTTGAGGACAAGGGAGAACTCTTGCTATTAGTAGTCATGTGAATTTGGTATTCGTTCGATATTTTGATGAGATGTATGTTGTCTAACCTCTAGTGGTGTTATGTGAACGTCGACTACATAACACTTCACCATTATTTGGGCCTAGAGGAAGGCATTGGGAAGTAATATGTAGATGATGGGTTGCTAGAGTGAGAGAAGCTTAAACCCTAGTTTATGCGTTGCTTCGTAAGGGACTGATTCGGATCCATATGTTTCATGCTATGGTTAGGTTTACCTTAATACTTTTGTTGTAGTTGAGGATGCTTGAAATAGAGGTTAATCATAAGTGGGATGCTTGTTCAAGTAAGAACAGCACCCAAGCACCGGTCCACCCACATGTCAAATTATCAAAGTACCGAACGCGAATCATATGAACGTGATGAAAACTAGCTTGACGATATTCCCATGTGTCCTCGGGAGCGCTTTTCCTTATATAAGAGTTTGTCCAGGCTTGTCCTTTGCTACAAAAAGGATTGGGCCACCTTGCTGCACTTTATTTACTTTTGTTACTTGTTGCTCGTTATAAATTATCTTATCACAAAACTATCTGTTACCACTTGTTTCAGTACTTGAAGAGAATACCTTGCTGAAAACCGCTTATCATTTCCTTCTGCTCCTCGTTGGGTTCGACACTCTTACTTATCGAAAGGACTATGATAGATCCCCTATACTTGTGGGTCATCAAGACTCTTTTCTGGCGCCGTTGCCGGGGAGTGAAGCGCCTTTGGTAGGTGGAATTTGGTAAGGAAAATTTATATAGTGTGCTGAAATTTACTGTCACTTGTTACTATGGAAAGTAATCCTCTGAGGGGCATATTCGGGGTATCTTCACCTCGACCAGTAGAGCAAAGAGTTGCTCCTCAACCTACTGAACCTATTGAAAATAAAATTCCTTATGAGTATCCTTCGGGTATGATAGAAAAACTGCTAGCTAATCCTTTTACAGGAGATGGAACAAAGCATCCTGATGAACACCTAATATATGTGGATGAAGTTTGTGGATTATTTAAGCTTGCAGGTATACCCGATGATGTTGCTAAGAAGAAGGTCTTCCCTTTATCTTTGAAGGGAGACGCATTGCATGGTATAGGCTATGTGATGATACGAGATCATGGAACTATAGAAGATTGAAATTGGAATTTCATCAAAAGTATTGCCCTATGCATCTTGTTCATCGTGACCGCAATTATATATATATAATTTTTGGCCTCGTGAAGGAGAAAGCATCGCTCAAGCTTGGGGGAGGCTTAAATCAATGTTATATTCATGCCCCAATCATGAGCTCCCAAGAGAAACAATCCTTCAAAAAAATTATGCTCAGCTTTCTGAAAATAATCGCACCATGCTCGATACTTCTTGTGTTGGCTCTTTTATGATGAAGACTATTGGATTTAGATGGGATTTATTGGATAGAATTAAACGCAACTCTGAAGATTGGGATCTCGACAAAGGTAAGGAGTCAGGTATGACACCTAAGTTTGATTGTGTTAATCTTTTATGGATATCGATATTTTCCGTAAGTTTAGCAGTAAATATGGACTTGATTCTGAGATAGTAGCTTCTTTCTGTGAATCTTTTGCTACTTATGTTGATCTCCCTAAGGAGAAGTGGTTTAAATATCATCCTCCCATAGAAGTAAAAGTAGCTGCACCTATTAAAGTTGAAGAAAAGACTGTCACTTATAATGATCCTATTGTTCCTACTTGTTATGTTGAGAAACCACCTTTCCCTGTTAGGATAAAGGATCATGCTAAAGCTTCAACTGTGGTTCGTAAAAGCAATAAAACATATACACCTCCTGAGCAAGTTAAAGTAGAACCTAATATTGCTATTGTTAAAAAACTCGTGTCTGATAATATTGATGGGCATGTTATTCAGTTCTGCGGTGAAACTGCTAGAATTGCTAAACCTTGTGCTAAAGATAAAAATAGACCTGTGGTAGGTGAGCCTGTTATTTCTGTTAAAATAGGAGAACATTGTTATCATGGCTTATGTGATATGGGTGCTAGTGCTAGTGTTATACCTTATGACTTGTATAAAGAAATCAAGCATGAAATTGCACCTGCTGAGTTAGAAGATATTGATGTCACAATTAAACTTGCTAATAGAGATACTATTTCAGCAGTGGGAATTGTTAGAGATGTTGAAGTCTTGTGCGGGAAAACTAAATATCCTGCTGATTTTCTTGTCCGATTAAAACTCTGTAACCACAAGTATTGCGCGAGTGTTAGCAATTATGAAGGACTAGATGATAGTTGAGTATGTGGGCTTGCTTTTTAACTCTGACATAGACTCTTTCTGATGTTATAATAAATTGCAATTGCTTCAATGACTGAGGTTATAGTTTGTTGGTTCTCAATAAGGTTTCTGATTCATACTTTTGCATTGTGAATAGATCATCACTTGAACATAAGTAATCATATGATAATATCTATTTATGTTGATGTCATGAGAATAATCATGATGCCTTCATGTCCGTATTTTATTTTTATCGACGCCTCTACCTCTAAAGATGGGGACATATTTATTGTTATCGGCTTTCGCTTGAGTACAAGCGAGGTCTAAGCTTGGGGGAGTTGATACGTCCATTTTGCATCATGCTTTTATATCGATATTTATTGCATTATGGGCTGTTATTTCAAATCATGTCACAATACTTATGGCTATTCTCTCTTATTTTACAAGGTTTACATAAGGAGGGAGAATGCCGGCAGCTGGAATTCTGGGCTGGAAAAGGAGCAAATATTAGACACCTATTCTGCACAACTCCAAAAGTCCTGAAACTCCACGGAATACCTTATAATAAATAATGAAAAATCCTCGCCAAAGATGAAGACCAGGGGGCCCACACCCTATCCACGAGGGTGGGGGCGCCCCCCCCCCCCTAGGGCGCGCCCCCCTACCTCATGGGGCCCCTGGTGGCTCTCCGATGACCATCTTCTGCTATATGAAGTCTTTCGTCGAGAAAAAAATAAGAAGCAACCATTCGGGACGAAACTCCGCCGCCACGAGGCGGAACCTTGGCGGATCCAATCTAGAGCTCCAGTAGAGCTGTTCTGCCGGGGAAACTTCTCTCCCGGAGGGGGAAATCATCGCCATCATCATCACCAACGCTCCTCTCATCGGGAGAGGGCAATCTCCATCAACATCTTCATCAACACCATCTCATCTCAAAACCCTAGTTCATCTCTTGTATCCAATTCTTGTCTCCAAGTCCAGGATTGGTGCTAGTAGTGTTAATTACTCTTTGTAGTTGATGCTAGTTGGTTTAATTGGTGGAAGATTATATGTTCAGATCGTTTATGCATATTATTACCCCTCTGATTATGAACATGAATATGCTTTGTGAGTAGTTATGTTTGTTCCTGAGGACAAGGGAGAAGTGTTGCTATTAGTAGTCATGTGAATTTGGTATTCGTTCGATATTTTGATGAGATGTATGTTGTCTAACCTCTAGTGGTGTTATGTGAACGTCGACTACATAACACTTCACCATTATTTGGGCCTATAGGAAGGCATTGAGAAGTAATAAGTAGATGATGGGTTGCTAGAGTGACAGAAGCTTAAACCCTAGTTTATGCGTTGCTTCGTAAGGGGCTGATTTGGATCCATATGTTTCATGCTATGGTTAGGTTTACCTTAATACTTATGTTGTAGTTGCGGATGCTTGCAATAGAGGTTAATCATAAGTGGGATGATTGTTCAAGTAAGAACAGCACCCAAGCACCGGTCCACCCACATGTCAAATTATCAAAGTACCGAACGCGAATCATACGAACGTGATGAAAAGTAGCTTGACGATATTCCCATGTGTCCTCGGGAGCGCTTTTCCTTATATAAGAGTTTGTCCAGGCTTGTCCTTTGCTACAAAAAGGATTGGGCCACCTTGCTGCACTTTATTTACTTTTGTTACTTGTTGCTCGTTACAAATTATCTTATCACAAAATCACAAAACTATCTGTTACCACTTGTTTCAGTACTTGCAAAGGATACCTTGCTGAAAACCGCTTATCATTTCCTTCTGCTCCTCGTTGGGTTCAACACTCTTACTTATCGAAAGGACTGCGATAGATCCCCTATACTTGTGGGTCATCAGGGGCCCCTTCGTCTTCTTCTTCCTTGACCTCCTCCCTAGATGGGAGAAGGGTTTCCCCTCTGGTCCTTGGCCTCCATGGCATGGGAGGGGCGAGAGCCCCTCCGAGATTGGATCTGTCTCTCTGTCTCTCTCTGTTTCTGCATTCTTAGATTCTTCCCTTTCACCGTTTCTTATATTCCTGGAGATCCGTAACTCCGATTGGGCTGAAATTTTAACACGATCTCTATCCGGATATTAGCTTTCTTGCGGCGAAAGAAGGGCACCAACCGCCTTACAGGGTGGCCACGAGGGTCAGGAGCGCGCTTGCCCCCCTGGGGGGCGCCCCCTGCCTCGTGGCCCCCTCGAGCACCGTCTCGCGTGGATTTTTCTTCCCAAAAATCATATATATTCCAAAAAAATCTCCGTCAGTTTTTATCCCGTTTGGACTCCGTTTGATATGGATATTCTGTGAAACAAAAAACATACAACAAACAGGAACTGACACTGGGGACTTGATCAATATGTTAGTCCCAAAAAATACTATAAAAAGTTGCCAAAAGTATATGAAAGTTGTAGAATATTGGCATGGAACAAACAAAAATTATAGATACGACGGAGACGTATCACACAACGGCATCTTCATATCTCAGGAGAAATACCTCAAGGATGTGTTGAGAAAATTCGGCATGCAAGATTGCAAAGGCGTCAAAATCCCTATGCCCACAAATGGCCATCTATGCACTGATGAAAATGGTATAGACTTCTATCAAAAAGTATACCGCTCCATGATTGGCTCTTTATTGTATCTATGTGCATCTAGGATAGATATTATGCGTAGTGTTTGCATGTGTGCCCATTGAGGGAGTCCTGGACTAAGGGGTCCTCGGGTGTCCGGCCTGTTAGCCATGGGCCGGACTGATTGGCTATGAAGATACGAAGACCGAAGACTGCACCCATGTCCGGATGGGACTCTCCTTGGCATGGAAGGCAAGCTTGGCAACCGGATACGTAGATTCCCTTCTTTGTAACCGACCTTGTGTAACCCTAGATCCTTCCGATGTCTATATAAACTGGAGGACTTAATCCGGAGAGAGAATCACTATCATAGCCATAATAGCTAGACCTCTAGGGTTTGGCCATTATGATCTCGAGGTAGATCAACTCTTGTAATACTCGTATTCATTAATATCAATCAAGCAGGACATAGGGTATTGCCTCCATAGAAAGGGCCCGAACCTGGGTAAACATCGTGCCCCTTGTCTCCTGTTACCATCGACCTTAAACGCACAGCTCGGGACCCCCTACCCGAGATCCGCCGGTTTTGACACCGACATTGGTGCTTTCTTTGAGAGTTCCACTGTGATGTCGCCAAAAGGTTTGATGGCCCCTTCAATTGTCAATAATGACGATGTCCAAGGAGAAACTTTCCTCCCCGGACAGATCTTCGTGTTCGGCGGCTTCACATTGCGGGCCAATTCGCTTGGCCATCTGGAGCAGATCGAAAGCTACGCCCCTGGCCACCAGGTCATATTTGGGAGCTTAAACTACGTTGCGGACGTCCGTGGAGACTTGATCTTCGCCGGATTCGAGACCGTGGCTGCCACCCCCGGTCACGCCTATGATCATGACCTAAATCTGTCATCAGGCCGCATCCAGGAGATTGCTCCTATAACCGCTCTGGCCTTACAGCCAGAGCAGACTGCACCATCCGAGGATGGGAGGATCAACCCCACCACGGAGGCCATAGATTCCACGGCATTGGAGCCACACATAGACTTAACCTCTCACGACATCTTTGTCACCGGAACTCCGGACTCGTCTTCGGCCGTAAGTTCTGAACCATGTGAGCCCGCGGACGCCGAACTTGATTGTTTATTGATCTTCGAGTTCAGTGTCGCAGACATCTTCCAGCACTCGCCTTTGGGCGATGTGCTAAACTCATTCAAAAACCTGTCCTTGGCAGAGGACTCACAGCCGAACTATATTCGGTTCGAACTAGGGGCTGTTGGTGGAGAATTTTTGCTTCCCACCCGCCACCCACTTCATCGCCACGGTCGAGGATTTGACCGACACACTTGATTACGACTCCGAGGGCATCGACGGTATGGACGACGATGTCGGAGAAGAAGAGGCCCAGAACCCGCCGTTCACCGGACGCTGGACGGCCACTTCCTCGTATGATGTATACATGGTGGATGCACCAAAGGAGAACAGTGGCAACGACAAGGAAGATCCAGCTGAGGATAAACTTTCCGAAATACAATCCAAGCGCCGGCGTAAGCGGCGCCGCTCTAAGTCATGCCGCAGTAAAGACAGCAACACCGGCACAGGAGAAGATGATACTCTAGAAGGTGCCGAAGACAACGAAGACCCCGTTGAAACAGCTAATGAACAAGATGAACGGGAAGATGAGCAGGCTAGCCCTGGCAAGCAGGCCACGCACGAAGACTCAAAGGACGGAAGTTATCTTCCGCTCTCCGAGAATGAGGTGAGCCTCGGCACCGACGATTTCATCGTGCCTGAGGAACCTCTAGAGTAGGAGCGCTTCAAGTGCCAGCTAATCGCCACGGAAAGGAGCCTGAAAAAGAAGCAGCAGCAGCTTCAAGCTGACCAAGATCTGCTCAATGATAAATGGACGGATGTCCTAGCAGCCGAAGAGTACGGCCTCAAGCGCCCAACCAAAAGCTACCCATAGTGCAAATTGCTACCTCAGTTTGAGGAGGAGGCATCAAAATACATACCTCCATCATACAATGCGGCTGACCGACCACCACATGGTTGAGACAAAACGGCAACTCACGCCGAACACCAGCCAGCCCCACCTTAGCGCACAGGTAGAGGTAAATTAACCCATGGTCATACATATGACCTCCAGCAAAACCTGAACAATAAAGCAGGACACACTAGATCAATCTACGGATCACGAGGACGTGCCTCGACACGCGATGACGGCCACCTATTCGGGCATGACAAACTTAGTCATGCGTAGGCTGAAAACCACAGACGGACTACATCAGAGCTATGTCGCAATACGGCCCGATATAGAGGCGCCGCACACCCTCATTGCTTCACCGATGAGGTCCTGGATCATGAATTCCCAGAAGGGTTCAAACCCATGAATATAGAATCATACGATGGAACCACAGACCCCGCGGTGTGGATCGAAGACTTCATTCTCCACATTCATATGGCCCGCAGCGATGACCACCACGCCATCAAATACCTCCCTTTAAAACTCAAGGGGCCAGCTCGGCACTGGCTCAACAGTCTGCCTGCATATTCTATTGGCAGCTGGGAGGACTTGGAAGAGGCCTTCCTCGATAACTTCCAAGGCACATATGTTCGACCTCCGGATGCTGATGACTTAAGCCATATAGTTCAACAACCCGGAGAGTCCGCCAGGAAATTCTGAACTAGGTTCTTAACTAAAAAGAACCAAATCGTCGATTGTCCGGATGCTGAAGCCCTAGCAGCCTTCAACCACAGCATCCGCGACGAATGGCTCGCTCGCCACCTCGGCCAAGAAAAGTCAAAATCCATGGCAGCCCTCGCGGCACTCATGACCCGCTTTTGTGCGGGCGAGGACAGTTGGTTGGCCCGTAGCAAACATAATGCAGGCGACGCCGACACCCCTGAAGCTAAAACTAGCGAAGACAAGTCTCGACACAACAGATACAAGTGTCGAAACAACAGTGATAACACCGAGGACCCGGCAGTCAATGCCGGATTCAGGGGCTCTAAGTCCGGTCAGCGGAAGAAGCCATTCCAAAAGAACAATTCAGGCCCATCCAGCTTGGACCGCATACTTGACCGTCCGTGCCAGATTCATGGCACCCCAGACAAACCACCCAATCATACAAATAGAGATTGTTGGGTTTTTAAATAGGCCGGCAAGTTAAACGCCGAGAACAGGGAAAAGGGATCGCAAAGCGAGGACGATGATGAAGAGCCCTAGCAACCGAACACAGGGGGACAGAAGAAGTTTCCCCCTCAGGTCAAAACGGTGAACATGATATACTCTACCCACATCCCCAAGAGGGAGCGGAAGCATGCGCTCAGGGACGTCTACGCGATAGAGCCAGTCGCCCCAAAATTTAATCCATGGTCGTCATGTCCGATCACCTTTGATCGCCGGGATCATCCGACCAGTATCCGTCACGGTGGCTCAGCCGCACTAGTCCTAGACCCAATAATTGATGGGTTCCACCTGACTCGCGTCCTTATGGACGGAGGTAGCAGCCTTAATCTTCTCTATCAGGATACAGTGCGAAAAATGGGTGTTAACCCATCTCAGATCAAGCCCACTAGGACTACCTTCAAAGGAGTCATACCAGCTATAGAGGCCCGCTGTACGGGCCCAATCACACTAGAGGTTGTCTTCGGATCTCCGAACAACTTCCGAAGCGAGGAGTTAATCTTCGATATCGTCCGCTTTCGCAGCGGCTATCACGCACTGCTCGGACGAACCGCGTTCGCTTGATTCAACACAGTACCACACTATGCTTATCTCAAGCCCAAGATTCCCGGTCCACGCGGCGTCATAATAGTCAACGGAAATACGGAACGCTCCCTCCGTACAGAAGAGCACACAGCTGCCTTAGCAGCAGAAGTACAGAGCGGCCTGCTCAAGCAGAACCTTAATTTGGCTGCCGAGCCCACGGACACCGTTAAGAGGGTCCGAACTACTCTATAGCAGGAGAGCTTGGCTCGTCAGGAGCTCGACTAGCAATCCGGCCTCCGTCGTAGTTCCGATCAAGTGGTGGCATTCGTGTCGCGCGTACATAACTACGCACTCAAAATCCCATGGGCATCGACGGAGGCATAGCTAGCTTGTGGTCTGTAGTACGGCTCAACCAACATTGGATACACACATACTTTCACTTTTACTTGTTTCCTTTTCAGGTCTCCATCCCATAGGCACCATCTGATGGTCTGGTCATCGGTCCTCTTGAAGGATAAACTCACCAAGACAGCGAGAAACGCAGACATATGGGAGACTTTTTAGGTGATTTCGTTAACAATAACTTTACCTGTTTTTCAGGACCCACATGCAGCTCTCCCTTGGTTTCGGCATGTCAAATAGCATGTTGCTTATCGCACTACCTGTATCAATGCGCCTTGACGTACTAATTAAATTACAATGATAACAGTTTGCGGCTGGAGCTGTAGGACTCCAGCTTTTTACCTTCGTACCTTTTTTGTTTTCTTTTTTTTCAGCTCCTCTGTGGATAATCCTATCAGGTAGCACCCGTACACTTTGTACGCTTGATGTACGCCAGGGGCTTCATAGCACCCCACATTATGGCAACAAAAGTCCGGACACTTTTGATGAGACCGTTGATACAAAAAATGGCAGAGGGTTGCTAGGTTCTGCGCCATCATCAGCTTGTAATATTGTGTGTTTGGATTATTGGGGATCTAAAAGCAAGGAAGGTGCGTCCGCTTCTGAACCAAAACCAGATGAGGTCAATCCCAATTTTAGAATACCTCCGCAACATATCTTTGTTGGATCCCTCCTCGTTGAATTATGAATAAAGAGTCCCTTTGATAATAAAGTGTCCAAGCTCAGGAGATGAAGATCGATCCCAGAAGCATCAGGACGCCCGTACTAGTTGGTATTTGTAGTTTGAGTTTTGGCTTCTAGCGATCAACGTTGCCGGATATTTAATTAGTATAAACGCCTTAATTAGTTTGAATAGAAGAGATAGAGTCCGTATCTTTTTGTTAGCTGGAGTCGGTTTGGTCAGGTCTGCATCGCCTATAAAAGGGGTTGGCTACGGCCGATGTACGGGAGTTAGTTTTTTTGCCGAAGTTTAGTTAAATAAGAAAATACCAGAAAACACACCTGATGTAGACCGAACCCTGTGGCGAGATATGATCCGTTGTTAAGGCCCGACCTTTCATGACACTCCACCTTCAGCAGTAGCAACCTCTCGCCCGCGCACGCGATGTACACGAAGTAGAGGGTTTGAACCTTGCGGCCCAGCACGAGAAAACCAATCTCGACGACGATACTCACGCACAAAACAATTTCCACGAAGAGAAATCGCAACAGAGAGGTTTTCTAAAGCTTCCTCTAAAACTTAGGGATTTTTCGACAGCTTCCCCCAAAACTCGATATGGGTATTTATCCTAAAAACACATCGTGTTTATTCATACAAATATAGCCTGTCTTACATGTGACGCACCTTGGCTTTATATATCAGCCGACTCCTAACAAAGTTGGAAACCAAATATATTTCTATCCTAGACTTGCACGGCCAAACAATAAAGGGAAACTTTAAATTGACTTGGACTCTACTGAACGGATGACTTGATGCATCTCTATCCGCAGGTGGGCCCCATCCGACTTCTTTTAAGGTAAGCTGATCACGTATGAACAATCCAATCCAGACAACGCTCCTTCCATGGTAAGAAGAGGAATACAAAATAATATATATATTTGATCCTCACGTGGCAACCAATCTTTGCTAGCAAACACACAAGATCAATGGTGGACTCCTTAAGCTTGATGCCTCCTTGTAAACGTGTCTCACCAGAATAACTGGAATATTTTTTTTCTTGTTTTCCTTCTAATGCGTCTAACACACAAGAAATTATTATCTCAACCTGAACATGCTTCTCATCTTTCCAAATCCACATGGCCTGCAACGATTGAGCATGCGTGCAAGTATATTTTATGGGTGGTTCCTCATCTTCGTGACTCAGCAGCGGGCACTTTGATATATACCCAGTGTACTTTTGCGCCATATTGTCTTCAGTCAAAACCGTAATGACCTCTGTATTTAAATTACCCGGGGTTACATCAACTTTTTATAAGTATAGTTCGGCACCCCGAATTTAGCATTATATGCATTGGCTCTGAATCATGTCTTTGGTCAATAGTTGGGTTGCCCGGCTCTTGTCCTTGCTATCTTACGTTCCGCTATATCGGCTAAGGTAGTAAAGGGAGAACTAATGCGATTGTGACTTGGTTTATCCAAAGGAGCACCTCAGTAGAGAAAGCCAAAAACTAACTATCATGATGCGGCGAGAGCTGGTCAGCTGTTCGGAGGTTGCAAATCGTTGGAGATTTCTTCCGCATTACGCGAAGGATTGGTACTTCCCGATCAGACGCTTATAGCACTCTAGTTCGGATACTAGGGGTTGCGCCCATGTTTTTATTGTCGCACTCCTATGGCTAAGTGAGGGCATTACAGCCGCATAGTCTGGTTGCCTGGTTCGTTGCGCTAAACAACTCCTTCAAGGACCATCTAATTAGATCATGATTGTTTATATTCCATCCCGAACACCCCCTGTCGGTGTCAAAACCGGCGGATCTCGGGTAGGGGGTCCCAAACTGTGCGTCTAGGTCGGATGGTAACAGGAGGCAGGGGACACGAAGTTTTACCCAGGTTCGGGCCCTCTTGATGGAGGTAAAACCCTACATCATGCTTGATTAATATTGATGATATGGGTAGTACAAGAGTAGATCTACCACGAGATCAGAGAGGCTAAACCCTAGAAGCTAGCCTATGGTATGATTGTTCTTCGTCCTACGGACTAAAACTCCCCGGTTTATATAGACACCGGAGAGGGCTAGGGTTACACAGAGTCGGTTACAATGGTAGGAGATCTACATATCCGTATCGCCAAGCTTGCCTTCCACGCCAAGGAAAGTCCCTTCCGGACACGGGACGAAGTCTTCAATCTTGTATCTTCATAGTCCAGGAGTCCGGCCGAAGGTATAGTCCGGCCATCCGAACACCCCCTAATCCAAGACTCCCTCAGTAGCCCCTAAACCAGGCTTCAATGACGACGAGTCCGGCGCGCAGATTGTCTTCGGCATTGCAAGGCGGGTTCCTCCTCCAAGTACTTCATAGAAGTTTTTGAACACAAAGGTAGTGTCCGGCTCTGCAAAATAAGTTTCCACATATTGCCATAGAGAGAATAATATTTACACAAATCTAATCTGCTGACGTATTCCGTAGCGTGACATCACACCACGGCCAAGTATTTATTCGAATCGTTTTATTGTCCCACCTCAGCGTGTTTAGCGAGGCGGCTTCCTTGGCACGTCTTTTTAAAGCAGAGATCGTGTCCCCTTATTCCGGGATTCTCATCAATACGGGTGTGGGTAACCCAACCGCGCCATTGACTACGGCACTTGGGAGATAAGCGAGTTTTACCAGGCTGGTGGGGACGCATAGTCGCGTCCGCCCATATAAGGGGATAAGGATCCACCTTTTCATCCATGCCTTCTTCTCCTTCGCCTATCCATTTCCGCGCACTCGAGCTCCAGCACCCAAGTCCGCACACCCCACCTCAACTTTCTCTAGCCATGTCCGGAGCGGGAGGCAAGTGGATGGTCTCCTCCGTCACGGAGGGACACATCAAAAGACTGAGGAAGGCCGGATACTTGTCTAGCGACATTGCGCACCGGCTTCCCGAAGAGGGGCAGCTCATCCCCACTCCTAGGCCCAATGAGAGGGTGGTGTTCCTCCCCCATTTCCTCCGCGGACTAGGCTTCCCTCTCCACCCATTTGTCCGGGGGCTCATGTTCTACTATGGCCTGGATTTCCACGATCTGGCCCCGAATTTTGTCCTCAACATCTCGGCGTTTATCATCGTGTGCGAGGCTTTCTTCTGCATCCGCCCCCATTTCAGCCTATGGCTCAAGACTTTCAATGTCAAGCCGAGGGTGGTGCGCGGCACTCAGGCGGAGTGCGGAGGCGCCATGGTGGGCAAGATGCCGAACGCCCTATGGCCCGAGGGCTCCTTCGTGGAGTCCCTAAAGGGGTGGCAATCGGGGTGGTTTTACATCACCAAGCCGCGTGACCCTGAATGGGTCGCAGCCCCCGAGTTCCGATCCGACCCCCTACGCGGCTCACCTCCTGGAAAGAGATGGGCCTGTCGTGGGGTAAAGAAGGAGAGCTGACCGGACTCCAAACATGCATCCAAACCCTGGTGGACAAGAAGCTCAAACTTGTCAATGTAGTCCAGGTTATGCTCATCCGCCGGATCCTCCCGTGTCAACAACGGGCTTTCAACCTGTGGGAGTTCGACTCGGCACAGCACCAAACTCTAAGCAGGCTCTTCGACACAACGTACGAAGATGCCTGGAAGGTGCTTTTCAGGGCGCCGAGGCTCCCGCATCCGCTAACGAGGATCGCGGATTCAGCACGCAGCATCGCGCTCGTGCGGTAAGCTGTATTTACCTTTACAGGGTATTAGTTTTTCATAGTTTGACTCCACGCGGGATCTTAAGCTCCCTTACCTTTGACAGGATTGGCAGGAGACGTTCGGACAAACCAACTGTCCGGCTCCTTTGCCCGAAGGCCCAGCGGACGCTCACTTGGCGAGGCTGCTGGTTCCGGCACCCTATGTGGTGCCGGAGAAGAAGGCCAAGAAGAAGTCCACGGGGACTTGGAAGAGTGCCCGGCGCCTGGGGGTGTCGGATTCATCATCCGACGACTCCAAGACACACCCCTCCCATGAAGACGAGGAGGAGGAAGAAGAGACCTCTCCCCCTCCAGCAGGGGGAGAGAAGAAAAGGAAGGCCGCCCCAACTGGGGAGGCCGAAGGGTCCAAGAAGGGGAAAACCCTTCCTTCGGACGGCTCCACCAACGCCGACGATGGCAAAGAGGAGTGGCCGCACAGGGCCAAGCCCCTGGCGAGATCGTAAGTGTCCGGGTACCAGAGTGATTCATAGTATTCTTCCATTGCACAACTTTTCCTTATGTCGAACATGTTTATGCAGTCCACCCAAAGACCGGCTCGACGTGTCTTCAAGCGGTTCCCTGGATTCGTCGGATGTGAATTCGCTTCCGACGGCTACCTCCCCCCCCCACCCTACGGACGACGCCGAGGTGATGTCCCAACAGGTTCCAAGGCAGGAGGAGGTGGTCCTAGAGGCGCCGCAAGGCGACCTCCCGGACTCCAGGCGCGAAGGGGATAAAACCCCCAAGGGCTCCGAGTCTGGCCTTGAGCCGGACACCGCGCCGGAACCTTTAATGGTTCCGGACTCCAGTAGGCGGCCTCCTTCCAAGAGGAGCGAGCCTACCAAGCCGGTTACCTCCGTCCAACCGAAGGCACCGGAAAATTTGCTGGAGATGCTTAACGGCGCCTCCATCGACGAGGAGCACCGCACTATTATGAGTGCGGTGATCTAGAAGGTTCAGTCCGCCAAGAGCGGACTGACTGAAGCCTGTGCCAGCCTTCTAATAGGCTTTGAGGTAGGTAAAGAATATGTAAAAATATTACCGCATAGAAAGTAGCCCCTGATGCTCTGGTCGGCGTTCGGAAAGAAAAGCCGAATAGAGGATCTAATAATCGCATGAGTCTAACATAATCAAGTCAATATGCGTATGCAGGCTTCGCTACTGGCCTCCGCCGCACTGACTGCGGAAGTGGATACGCTGAAGCAGAACCTCGTGCAGTCCGAGAACGAGCTCGGCCATGCCAAGAGGCAACTCGAGGAGAAGGAAGGTAAGTAATACCTTGCGCAATTATATAGAGAAGATGTGGTTGCAAAAAATGACAGGATCAACGTGTTATTATAGGGGCCACGGCCGAGGTGGCAACCCTTAAACAAGTGTTGTCCGAGGCCGAAAACAGGGCGGCCGCGGAGCGCATGGAGAGAGAGAGAGAGAGAAGCAGGAGGCGCGGGTGGAGGAGGTGCAGAAAGAGCTCCAGGCTCTCGTGAAAAAACACGAGAGTTTGGAGCTTGACTCAAAGACGCAAGCGTCCGAGCTTGCGGCAGCCCTCAAAAGCGCGAAGTCTGCCAAGGCCGAAGCCTAGAAAGCCCTCAAAGAAATTGACGCGATGAAGAAGATAGCGGCGGGTAAGGCATTCATTATGCAAAGCAAGCACGTGAAAGTGCATTATTTGTTACTTACCCGAGTCCGGAGCTCTCCAGGAGCATTCGCAGATTTGCCTCGCAGTGCGTCTGATGCCGCCGCCTACTACCGAGCCGAGGAGGGGAGCTCGACGGGGAAGGTGTTCTAGTCTCAGTATGCTGAGGCCGGACACCTGGTGCCTTTGAGCGACCAGCTGAAGCAGATGGTCGAGCTCCACAAGGTTGCCGAACAGGCCGTAAAGGGCCTCATAGTTCAGCTGTGGCCTAGAGAGGCTCTGCCTGGGAGCTACTTCGGGCTGGTGAGGCGGCTGGTGGATGCCTATCCACGGCTTGAAGTAATCAAGCGCTCCTTCTGCATCGAAGGTGCCCGTAGGGCACTTGCCCATGCTAAAGTGCACTGGGGCAAGATGGATGCGGAGAAGCTGGTGAAGGACGGGCCGCCACCGGGCAAGGAGCATCACGTCCCGGAAGCGTATTATGAGGGCGTCCTGAAGGGTGCCCACCTTATAGTGGATGAATGCTCCAAAGATGTAACTTTTGAGTAAACTCGCATTTGTGTTCCTGTACGCTGAAAACGTGTTCATATGCGCTAAGCAACGCTTTTGAATTTAAAATATTACCTTCTGTGCGGTCGTTTATCAAATTTGAGAGATGGCGAGTCGTCGGCTTCTGCCCCCATGCCACGAGTGCTGGGGTGTTCGGGATAAACATGAGCGCTCTTTTTCCCATTCTTGGGTCCTTCGAGGGAGGCGCTCAACACAATGAACAAGGCAATCGGACTATAATGCTTGAACACTCTCACTTAGCCATAGAATTCTATAATTTTAAATTTCGGTGAAGCCCCTAGTGTTCGGAAGACCGAGTTCGGGGCGCTATCCACGCCTAGGCCGGACAAAGCCGACTCCTCGCTCTAAGCGGCAAAAGTCATTAGGGACTCGAAAACCTCTCGAACAGCGACCAGCTCTCGCCTCATCATGACGGTCAGTTTTAGCTTTCTCTACTGAAGTGCTTAGCCCAGCTCAACTGGGGCACAATCGCAGTAGTTCTCCTAGTGCTACCTTAGCCGATATAACAGAACGTAAGGTACCAAAACATAGGAGCCGGGCAAACCCAACTATTGACCCAAGACATGATTCGGAGCCGATGCATATAATGCTATAAGTTCGGGGTGTCGCACTTGTGAAAGTGTTCGGACTTCTCACACCATGTTGTGGGGTACTTAAGCCCCTGGCGTATTGGCCATACCAAAGTGTACGGGTGCAACATGTCATTAATGAACATATATTCGTAAAAAAGAGGTAATGCGGTAATAGACGTAAGCTATGCATTGTTTATTTAAAAAAGCTGCGATCAAAGTAGAACGATACAAATAGTGCGATAAGAAAAAGATGGGACTATCAAATATGTCCTTTCCAGGGGTGAGCTGCGGAATGTTATGCGAAACAGGTATACTGCTCGTTATAGAGACCACCTTAGAGTTCCGTAGTGCGGCGTAGCTTTCTGCTTCCCTGGTTGTATCGTTTGTGCGGCAATTGTACTGCCGGACAAGCCTTCCGAAGAATGGAGTCCTGAAAATAAGAGAAAAATTAAGAAATCGGCAGCCCCTAGTGCGGTTTAAGCCGCATTTCGGGCTTGCCGTGATGGTGCCCCTCCCCCTGTGCCCATGGTATTTCCATAGCGTAGTTATGTATGCGCGGCACTGGTTTCACAAGTTCGCGAGGGCTGGGGTTGGGGCCGCATTGCTATGCTTTCTCGAAACGTGCCAGGCGGTCTTGTTGTAGGTTACTCCGGGCGCGCTTGACGGTGTTCGGACATTTAATGGCCGTACTGGAGAATTGCCTTGAGAGGCTGCTTTGTACTTCCGCTGCGATAGCCGCCGTATGCTCCTCCGTTTGGAGAGAGCGTTCGGTGTTTCCATTGACCGTGCTGACGCCTCGAGGACCTGGCATCTTGAGCTTGAGGTATGCGTAGTGCGGCACCGCATTGAACTTGGCAAATGCGGTTCGCCCGAGCAGTGCGTGATAGCCACTGCGGAATGGGACTATGTCGAAGATTAACTCCTCGCTTCGGAAATTATCTGGAGATCCGAAGACCACTTCAAGTGTAACTGAGCCTGTACAGTTGGCTTCTACACCTGGTATGACGCCTTTAAAGGTCGTTCTGGTGGGTTTAATCCTCGAGGGATCGATGCCCATTTTCCGCACTATATCCTGATAAAGCAGGTTCAGGCTACTGCCGCCGTCCATAAGGACTCTAGTGAGGTGAAATCCGTCAATAATTGGGTCTAGAACCAATGCGGTGAATCCGCCATGACGGATGCTAGTGGGGTGGTCCCTTCGATCAAAAGTGATCGGGCAGGAAGACCATGGGTTGAACTTTGGGGCGACTGGCTCCATTGCGTACGTCCCTTAGCACACGCTTCCGCTCCCTCTTGGGGACGTGGGTTGCGTATATCATGTTCACCGTCCACACTTGTGGGGGAAAACCTTTCTATCCACTATTGTTCGGCGGCCGGGGCTCCTCCTCGTCATCGCTATGCAGCCCCTTGTCTCTGCTTTCGGCATTTAACTTGCCTGCCTGCTTGAACACCCAACAATCCCTGTTGGTGTGATTGGCTAGTTTTTCGGGGGTGCCATGTATCTGGCATGAGCGGTCGAGTATTCGGTCCAAACTGGACGGGCCCGGAGTATTTCTTTTGAATGGCTTTTTCCGCTGACCGGGTTTAGAGCCTCTGAATCCGGCATTAACTGTCGTATCCTCAGCATTGTCGTCGTTAATGCGGCGCTTTTGCTTTTTGCGACGTGACCTGCACTGTTGTCCTTGGTATCCAAATTACGAGGGTTCTTGGTCATGTTATTGATGCGAGCTAGCCAGCTGTCTTCTCCCGCGCAAAAGCGGGTCATAAGCGTCGTGAGGGCTGCCATAGATTTCGGCTTTTCCTGTCCTAGGTGCCATGCAAGCCACTCGTCGCAGATGTTATGCTTGAAGGCTGCTAGGGCTTCTGCGTCCGGACAGTCGACGATTTGATTTTTCTTGGTTAGGAACCGTGTCCAGAATTGTCTGGCCGATTCCTCTGGCTGCTGAATTATGTGGCTTAGGTCATCGGCGTCTGGTGGTCGCACATAAGTGCCCTGGAAATTGTCGAGAAATGCGGCTTCCAGGTCCTCCTAACAACCAATTGATTCTGCTGGCAAGCTGTTAAGCCAATGTTGAGCTGGTCCTTTAAGCTTGAGTGGGAGGTATTTGATGGCGTGTAAGTCATCACCGCGGGCCATGTGGATATGGAGGAGATAGTCCTCGATCCATACCACAGGATCTGTCGTGCCATCATATGATTCGATGTTCACGGGTTTGAAACCCTCAGGGATTTGATGATCCATTACTTCATCTGTGAAACATAGTGGGTGTGTGGCGCCTCTATACTGGGCTATATCACGACGCAGCTCAAACGAGCTTTTTCTACTGTGTTCGGCCCGGCCGGATTTACTATATCCAGCGTGACGAGTACCGTCTCGTGTCGTGGGGTGCCCACGTGATCCGTAGATCGATCTTGTTTGCCTTGCCTTGTCCTCCAATATGTCTCGCAGGTCTGGCGCATTTTCCCATGCCTTGGTATTTTTGGAGCGGCACCGGGGTGCGACTTGAGTGGAGGGCCGAGAGGCCTCTCTGTCGCGGCCACGGGGTGGTCGGTCAGCCGCATCATGCGCTGGTGATGTAGGTTTAAGTGCTTCCTCCTCTAATTGGGGTAGCAACCTGCGCTTTGGGTAGCTCTTGGAGGGGCGTTCGAGTTCGTACTCTTCGGCCGCAAGGACTTCAGTCCATCTGTCGGCTAGCAAATCTTGATCAGCTCTAAGCTATTGTTGTTTTTTTCTTGAGGCTGCTCGCCGTGGCCATAAGCCTACGTTCGAAATGCTCTTGTGCGACGGGATCCTCCGGCACGACAAATTCGTCATCGTCGAGGCTTGCCTCGTCTTCGGAGGGAGGCATGTAATTATCGTCCTCGACCTCTCTATCTGCCACTCTCTCATGAGGGCTGGCTTCTCTATCCTCCTGTGCTGAATCTTGCTGGAGGTGGTTGTCTTCGGCACTGTTCGGGGTGTTATTATCCCCCGTGCTGGAATCACGGTTTTTGTTTTGGCAGGATTTAGAGCGGCGCCGCTGACGCCGGCGCTTAGGCTGCTTCTTGGAGGGGTCATCCTCCGTTGTTCCATCGCCATTACCTTCTTTTGGGGTGTCCACCATGTATATATCATACAACGAGGTGGCTTTCCAGTGCCCTATAGGCACTAGTTCTTGATTGTCTCCTGCATCGGCGTCCATACCGTCGATGTCTTCGGAGTCGAAGTCGAGCATGTCGGTTAAATCATCGACAGTGGCTACGAAGTGGGTGGTGGGTGGGCTTTGAATTTCTACATCATCCGCATCCCAACCTTGCCGACCATAGCCCGGCCAGGGCTCTCCTGGCAAAGAGAGAGACTTTAGTGACTTCAGAATATCGCCGAAGGGCGAGTGCTGAAAGATGTCCACGGCGGTGAACTCCATGATCGGCGCCCAATCGGGTTCGATCGATCGGGGTGCGGAGGGCTCGGAGTCTGGAGAGGAGTCCGGCTCCTTGGAGTCACGGGCTTCGCAGAGAACAGGGCTGGTGTTCGGCTCGATCGCCATAGAAATTGCAGCCCCCGAGGCGGTGTCTAACCACCCATCCTCGGTCGGTGTGATCGGCTCCGAGCTAGGGGTCGGAGCGGACACAGGTGCGGCCTCCAGGGCACTGTTCGGCGGCAGAGCTAAATCATGCCCATCGTGACAGTGCGGCACGCTCGGCTGTGGCTCGAATCCGTCGAAGATCAAGTCTCCGCGGATGTCTGCCGTGTAGTTCAAACTTCCAAATCTGACCTGATGACCAGGGGCATAGCTTTCGATCTTCTCCAGATGACCAAGCGAATTGGCCCGCGGTGCAAAGCCGCCGAATATGAAGATCTGTCAGGGGAGAAAAGTCTCACCCTGGATCGCGTCGCTGTTGATGATCGGAGAAGCCATCGGGCCTATAAGCGACGACACAGAGGAACTCTCAATGAAAGCACCAATGTCGGTGTCAAAACCGGCGGATCTCGGGTAGGGGGTCCCGAACTGTGCGTCTAGGTCGGATGGTAATAGGAGGCAGGGGACATGAAGTTTTACCCAGGTTCGGGCCCTCTTGATGGAGGTAAAACCCTACGTCCTGCTTGATTAATATTGATGATATGGGTAGTACAAGAGTAGATCTACCACGAGATCAGAGAGGCTAAACCCTAGAAGCTAGCCTATGGTATGATTGTTCTTCGCCCTACGGACTAAAACTCCCCGGTTTATATAGACACCGGAGAGGGCTAGGGTTACACAGAGTCGGTTACAATGGTAGGATATCTACATATCCGTATCGCCAAGCTTGCCTTCCACGCCAAGGAAAGTCCCTTCCGGACACGGGACGAAGTCTTCAATCTTGTATCTTCATAGTCCAGGAGTCCGGCCGAAGGTATAGTCCGGCCATCCGGACACCCCCTAATCCAAGACTCCCTCACCCCCGTACTACCTACGTGGAGGCAGAAGCCGGCGACTGGTTAACCCTCAGATTTCATGCAACACAGCCGCACAGGAAGTAAAATTTTAAAAACATAATAAGCATTATATTGCATAAACACTTTATTTCATCATACAAGGCAGAGGGAGCTCGAATACATTCATTCAAAGATGGTGTCCTTCGCACAATGATACGCAACAATGCGGGACCCCTCTAAGACATCGCCGAAGTATCGCTCAGGTGTGCGGTGCTCCTTGCCCTCCGGCGGCCCCCCGGTCACTAGCTTGACAGCGTCTAGCTTCGCCCACCAGACCTTGTATTAAGAGAAGGCCAGACGCGCGCCCTCGATGCAGACGGACCGCTTGATGACATCCAGCCGAGGACAGGCATCCACCAGCTTCTTCACAAGGCCGAAGTAGCTGCTGGGAATAGTTTCGGCTGGCCACAGCCGGATTATCATATCCTTCATGGCCAGTTCGGCCACCCTATGCAGCTCGACCAGCTGTTTCAGCTGATCGCTGAAGGGCACTGGATGTTCTGGCGCGCAATATTGCAACCAGAACATCTTCTCCATGGAGCTCCCTTCTTCGGCTCGGAAGAACTCTGCAGCGTCGGTCACACTGCGTGGCAGATCAGCAAAGGCCCCTGGAGAACTCCGAATCCGGGTTAGTAAAAGAAATTTCCTCTTCACACTCCTGCTTTGAATATTGAATGCCTTACCCGCCGCGATCTTCCTGGCCTCCTGGATCTCATGGAGGGCGTCCTGGGCTTCAATCTGGGCCGCCTCCACACTCTTACGAGCCTTGGCAAGTTCGGCCTCTTGAGCCGACGCATTGTGCTCCAAGGTCTTGCACTTCCTCACCGCATCCTGGAGCTCCTGTTGGACTTCATTGACCCGGGCCTTGAGCCTCTTAAGGGCGGCCTGCTCCTTGACAGCCTTCCCCTCGGCTTCAACCAGAGCCGCTTTCAGGGCCTCGACCTCGGTCGTCGCCTCTGTTCACATCATGGTATTTTGGTCATTGTATATCATTTCCCCTTTTTCGAATCCATAACAGGTTATTACTTACCTTGTTTTTCCTGGAGCTGCCTCTTCACCTGGCCCAGCTCCTCCTTGGGCTCCGCCAGTTTCTGCTTCAGTCCAGAGACTTCGGCAGTATGCGAGGCCGTGGCCAACAGCGACGCCTGCGCATACATTTCAGTCAAATTTAGTTAGTTTCCAGCAATAGGAGATTGATCCTCTGTCCGTTTTTTTATTTTCGAACATCGGACAATGTCTCAGGGGCTACTGTCTATATTGGGATTTTCTCCTTTTTTGGGCTACTTACCTCAAAACATGTCAACAGGCTGCTGTAGGCTTCGGTTAGTCTGCTCTTGGCGGACTGAACCCTTTCAATTATCATGCCCATAAGGACACGGTGCTCATCCACAATGGAAGCGCCTCGCAGCGCTTCCAACAGATTATCCGGTGCCCCTGGTTGGACAGGGGTCACCGGGGGAACAGGCATCCCCCCTTCTTCCGAAGGAGGTCGCATACCGGATTCTGGAGCATCCTCGGTCTCCGGAGTTGAGTCCGGCTAAGGGTCGAACTGAGTACGGCCCTCCCCACCAGTCTCCATGGGGATTGGTTCCCCTTGGTGTTTGGCGATGGGGATTTCTCCTTCTGGCGCCTCCTGAGCCTCTCCCCCGCCTGAAACAGTTCTTCGGGACAGCACCTCTGCATCATCCTTGGCCTTGGGGAGTGAGCGGCTGGCGGTGAATCGCTGGCCATCGCCTTGGAATCCAGCGAGCCTCCTGACGAGGATCACGGGGAGCTGTTGTGGGCCGGACTACAATAACATAATCAATCATGTTAATACAATAAGGGGGAAACACTTTATGGGTGGATATAAGTCTTAGCACTTACGATGCGGCCCAAGGCTTAGTGCGGGGGCGTCTCTCCGGACTGTTGTCAACGTCCCATGCGGAGTTATCCGTGAGGGAGCCTTTCCCCTTCCTGGGCGCCTCCACCACCAGAATTGTGGAGGCCGCCCTCTTCTTCCTCCCCCCATCAGGGGGAGAGTCGCTTTCCTCCTCCTCATCCTCGTTGTCTTCGGCGGCGGGGGAACGGGTCTTGTCTTTGGACGTCACGTCCGAAGTGTCTTTGCGGCGGGGGCCACTCCGGACCCCCTTGGCCTTTCCTGTGGCCTTCTTCTCTGGTGCCTTATAAGGCACCGGCTCCAGCATCTTCGCTAAACGCGGGATGACTGGTTCTTCAGGCAGGGGAGCCGGACACCGGATCTTTTCGCCCTCTTCAACCAGTACTAAAAAAGCAATGATAATAAAAGCTTGGATATCGTCCTTGAAACAATCAAGTAGGGGATGTGTTGAAAATAACATACGTCGTTGGGGAGGTGATTTATGTCGTGGCCACGGTCCGAATCTGTGGCCGGCGGTATCTCGTTGCCCTTGAAGAGCAACTTCCGGGCATCTTCGTGAGTTGTTTCGAAGAGCCTCTCCAAGGTGTGGTGTTTTTTCGGGTTGAAATCCCATAGAGGGCGGCTTCGGCTCTAGCAGGGGAGGATCCGGCGCACCAGCATCACTTGGATTACGTCGACAAGCTTGATGTCCCTATCGATCATGCTTTGAGTGCGCGTTTGCAGCGCAATCAGCTCGTCTGACGAATACCAGTTCAGGCTCTTCTCGACCCAGGAGGTGAGTCGCACGGGAGCGCCGAAGTTGAATTCGGCAGACGTGGCCCAGGTGGCATCGCGGGGTTCGGTGATGTAGAACCATTGTTTCTGCCATTCCTTGACAGACTCCATGAATGTGCCTTTTGGCCAAGAGACGTTGGTGAGCTTGCTCACCATGGCACCCCCGCACTCTGCATGCTGGCCATCCACCACCTTCGGCTTCACATTGAATATTTTGCACCACAGCCCGAAGTGGGGTTGGATGCGGAGGAAGGCCTCGCACACGGCAATGAACGTCGAGATATTGAGGAAGGAGTTCGGGGATAGGTCATGGAAGTCTATCCCGTAGTAGAACATTATCCCGCGGACGAAGGGGTGGAGTGGAAACCCTAGCTCGCGGAGGAAATGGGGGATGAATACTACTCATTGGGATTTGGCGTGGGAATGATTTGACCCTGGGCTGGAAGACGATGGGCGATTTCCTTCATCAGGTACCCGGCCACCCGAAGCTTGGCGATGTCCTCCTCCTTGACGGAGGAAGCCATCCACTTGCCTTGACCTCCAGATCCGGACATGGTTGAGTGCTTTCTTGAGTGGGAACAGATGAGAACTTGGGCGATGGAGCTCAAGAGTGGAAAGGCAGAAGAAGAGAGAAGGTGTGGGAGGAGAAAGGGGAATCTTATCTCCTTATAAGGGCAGCGAATATCAAACGCCTTCCTGCTTGCCTTAAAACTCGCCTATTCCCGAGGGTTGTGTAAATGGCACGGTTGGGTTACCCACGCCCGTATTGATGAGAATCCCGTAATAAGGGGACACGATCTCTGCTTTGACAAGACATGCCAATGGCAACCGCATCTCGAAACATGGAGCGGCAGATGAAAAACGGTTCGAAATTATGATCGGACGGACGTGATGTCATGTTGTAAAAAGTTGTCAGCGGATTGGACTTGTGGATTATTGTATTCTCTCTAAAGTTGTGTGTGGTGTGTGTTACAGGTCCAGACGTGATCAATTCATCCGAAGACTATTTTGGAGTTCGGAAGGAGGAACCCGCCTGGCAATGCCGAAGACAGAACTACGCACCGGATATCTTGTCATTGAAGCCAGGTTCAGGGGCTACTGAGGAAGTCCTGGACTAAGGGGTCCTCGAGCGTCCGGCCTATTAGCCATGGGCCGGACTGATGGGCTATGAAGATACGAAGACCGAAGACTACACCCGTGTCCGGATGGGACTCTCCTTGGCGTGGAAGGCAAGCTTGGCGACCAGATATGTAGATTCCCTTCTTTGTAACCGACCTTGTGTAACCCTAGATCCTTCCAGTGTCTATATAAGCCGGAGGACTTAGTACGGAGAGAGATTCATTATCATAGCCATACCAGCTAGACCTCTAGGGTTTGGCCATTACCATCTCGAGGTAGATCAACTCTTGTAATACTTGTATTCATCAATATCAATCAAGCAGGACGTAGGGTATTACCTCCATAGAGAGGGACCGAACCTAGGTAAACATCGTGTCCCTTGTCTCCTGTTACCATCGACCTTAGATGCACAGTTCGAGACCCCCTACCCGAGATTCGCTGGTTTTGACACCGACACCCGTTTTCAACCTACACCGAAGGAATCACACCATAAGGCTGTGAAGCATATTCTTTGATATCTAGCTCACACACCAACACTTGGATTATGGTATCCCAAGGGCTCGGCTTTTGATCTCATTGGATATTCTGACTCTGACTATGCTGGTGATCGTGTGGACCGCAAGTCAACATCAGGCACATGCCATTTCCTTGGACGATCCTTAGTATGTTGGTCCTCGAAGAAGCAGAACTGCGTATCACTCTCTACTGCTGAAGCTAGTACATTGCTGTTAGTTCGTGTTGTGCTCAATTGCTATGGTGTAACACCCTCGATGCGACTATAGCTCCCACGTGTCGAGGCACGACTTAGAGACATAATCGCATTGAAGGCATATGTCGCAAGTTAGGCAATCTTCACAACATCCCGTGTAATATGAATAATAAAGGGGAGAACATAGTTGGCTTACACTCGCCACGTCAATCAAGAACATAAATAACATTACATCATCCAAAACACTCATGGCCCGACTATGGTGCCAAAATAGAAGAGAACCCAACATGCGACAAGGCCCTGAATCAAACCCCAACTAGGCACCACTATTGATCATCAGGAAAAGACACGTAGTAATGCTGAGAGTCCTCGTCGAACTCCCACTTGAGCTCGTACTCGTCACCTGGAGCGGAATCACCTAGACCTGCATCTGGAGTTATAGTAATCTGTGAGCCACAGGGACTCAGCAATCTCGCACCCTCGCGATCAAGACTATTTAAGCTTATAGGAAGGGTAAGGCAAAGATATATGTGGAGCTGCAGCAAGCGACTAGCATATATGGTGGCTATCTTATTCGCAAAAGAGAGCGAGAAGAGGAGGCAAAGCACGAGCGAGAAACTAGAGAGCAACCTGCGCAAACATTACTCCAACACCGTGTCCACTTCCCGGACTCCGCCGAGAAGAGGCCATCACGGCAACACACTCAGTTGATTCGTTTTAATTAATTAAGGTTCAAGTTATCTACAACTGGACATTAACAAATTCCCATCTGCCCATAACCGCGGGCACGGCTTTCGAAAGTTCAATCCCTGCAGGGGAGTCCCAACTTAGCCCATGACAAGCTCTCACGGTCAACGAAGGAATAGACCTCCTCCCAAGATGTTCCGATCAGACTCGGTATCTCGGTAACTCAAGACACTTCGACGGGTTAAAACAAAACCAGCAACACCGCCCGAATGTGCCGACAAATCCCGATAGGAGCTGCACATATCTCTTTCTCAGGGCACACTCAGATGAGCCAGACGTCGGGTAAGCCAGCCCAGAGTTGCCCCTAGTAGCCTCGGACATCGCTCAGTGGGACCAACACTCAGAGGAGCACTGGCCCGGGGGGGTTAAAATAAGATGACCCTTGAGTCTGCAGAACCCAAGGGAAAGAAAAGGGGCTAGGTGGCGAATGGTAAAACCAATGTTGGGCATTGCTGGAAAAGCTTTAATCAAGGCGAAATATCAAGGGGTTCCCATTATAACCCAACCGCGTAAGGAACGCAAAATCCGAGAACATAACACCGATATGACGGGAACTAGGGCGGCAAGAGTGGAACAAAACACTAGGCGAGAGGCCGAGCCTTCCACCCTTCACCAAGTATATAGATGCATTAAGATAACATAGCAATATAGTGATATCCCAACAAGTAAGTAAATGATGTTCCAACAAGGAACGGCATTCAATCTTCACCTGCAACTAGCAACGCTATAAGAGGGGCTGAGCAAAGCGGTAACATAGCCAATCAACGGTTTGCTAGGACATGGTGGGTTAGAGTTTCGACATGGCAATTGGGAGGCTGACAAGCAAAAGGTAGGCATCGTAGCATTGGCATAGCAAGAGCGAGCAAACTAGCATAGCAAAGATAGTAGTGATTTCGAGGGTATGATCATCTTGCCTGCACAGTTGTCAGAGTTGACTGGATCCTCACAAGCAAACTCAACGAGCTCCTCGGTAGCGAACTCGTCTCCCGGCTCTACCCAAACAAGACAAACAAGCAACAAGGACAAAATCAACCACGTGCAAGACCAAGCAATATGATGAAATGATGATATGCTATGCGGGATGCGATGCGGGATGCAAAATGCAAGATATGACAGGAAATGCATGAACCTGGCCTCAACTTGGAATTTCAAGGGTGCCACTGGAAATATGAGATGAAATCGCTTGAAAACGATATAAAGAACGCCGGAATCGGAGTTACGGTTTGGAAATGGCAAGCGTTTTAAGAATGACACCGGTCTGCGATTTACAGCAAGTAGGCATCTAAATGCAATGAGATGAACATGCTACAGCCACCAAACATGACAACAAAATACATGGCAGGGATGCACACAAGATGCTTAACAAAATACTAGCACTGAGCCACGGCCAATTCATCCATTATGAGGTTCAAACAAGCATGGCAAAAACGCAAATGCAAAACAGATTCCAGACTTAGTGAAATTAACACTTGTCTGAAATTTCAGATCACGAAGCCCTCTTCGGAGCAGCAAAACAACATGAAACATGAAACATGGCATGGAGCTACTCAACAAGCTTAACAAAAGTCCCAAAGTGAACTAGGGCCAAAAGGGATCACAAAATATACTAACAAGCACACGAACATAGCTAAAACACAATCAGTTTTCAGACTTGGTGAAAACTGAGACATGCTGAAATATAACTCACGAAGGCATGTAAACGAGCTCGATGCACTCACCACGGTGCAAGTCATGGCAAGGCAAGCATACATACATAAAGAAGGCACAAAATACAAGCTATACATGGCAAGAACAATGGCATGGCATGCACGGATCAACTACAATAACATCGGCAAAATCGCAAACTAGTTGACGACCTGCCCAGATTCACCATGAAGCAAAAGTAGAGCTCGATTGACTCAAGCTATGGTGCTCCATAAATGCAAACAAAGACATGGATGGATAGAGAATAACATGATTAACAAAACTCCTTTACTGATCATCCTTAAAAGAGGCACGGATCACTAGGAAACAAGCTGAACATATGGCATCATGAACTAAATAATCCCAGACTTAGTGAAAACCACTAAGTCCCTGAAAACAGATTTACCGGGTGCCTCACTTTGCAAGCTTGCACAAGTCACCACACACATCCTAAAAATGCATGGTTTGCACCTCTGGAAAGAACACAAAATCCTTAACAAAACATATGAAGGACTCACAGGCATATCATGCACACAACAATCATGGCAAAAATGACAAAAGTCTAAGATGAACTAGCAGATCTGACAATTAACTCATGAAGCCTCCTTCTAACAGCATTTTGGGCATCAATATGAGCTCAAATGAAAATGATGCAATGGAATGAAATGATGTACTCGTTGAGACGAACATTTTGATATACTATATGTCCAAATTGGAGCTACGGATGCAAAGTTACGGCAGGTCAAAGTAGGCATAAAAATTTAGGGTTTGGAGGGGAAAAGTCAACCGGATCCGAAAATATCTCAGATCTGAGATCCGACGTGCACTGTTCACGTGCGCGGCCCCCGAGGTTCGACGGCACCGGAGCTTGAGGTCACCGGCCGGGACGGAGGTGGTGGTCGGCGGAGCGGGGCCCGGCCGGAGTTGGCGCGGCTCCCGAGGAGGCGGCGAGGCGGCGGGGGACCCGGCCACCGGAGTTGGCCGCGGAGGCGGCGGGGCGCGGCGAGGGCGGCTGACGGCGGCGTGACGCCGGCGCGTCGGCGGCGGGGAGGCGGAGCTGCGGCGCGGTGGCGGGGGCGGCCGGCGACCGGAGTTGGCGGCGGCGAGGTCGCCCGCGGTGGCGCGGTAGTGGCCCGTGGCGGCGCCGGCCACCGGCGCTGGAGAGGGCGGCGGCGGACGAGGTAGGAGACGGCGGGCGGATCGGGCCGCACGGGGGCCTGACTTGGGCTCCGCGGGCCGGCGGCTATTGGCGGCGGAGGGCGACACATGGCGGCACTGGATTGGTCGGCGGCGGCGGCGCGAGTTGTCCGGCCGGGTCGGACACGTCCGGCCGGCGCGAGGGAATTTTAGGGTTTCGTGGGGGAGGAGAGATCCGAAAAACGGGGGGGGCTATATATAGGCATAAGTGGAGCTAGGAGAGTCCAAATGAGGTGCGGTTTTCGGCCACGCGATCATGATCGAACGCTCTAGGACATGGAGCAGAGTTTGGTGGGTTTTGGGCCAAATTGAAGGGGTGTTGGGCTGCAACACACACGAGGCCTTTTCGGTCCCTCGGTTAACCGTTGGAGTATCAAACGAAGTCCAAATGATACGAAACTTGACAGGCGGTCTACCGGTAGTAAACCAAGGCCGCTTGGCAAGTCTCGGTCCAATCCGGAAATGTTTAATCCCCACACATGAAAGAAAGCTAGAAATGACCACCGGAGGAGAACGAAGCGCCGGAATGCAAAACGGACAACGGGGAAAATGCTCGAATGCATGAGATGAACACGTATGCAAATGCAATGCCCATGATGACATGATATGAGATGCATGACAACGAAAAACAACACACGGAGACAAAGACCCAAACCCGAGAAATAAATATAACTTAACACCGGAAACGGCAAGAGTTGGAGTACAAATTGGGAAAGTTATATCCGGGGCGTTACATATGGATGAAGCAAACCCTCAAGGACTACGGCATCAATATGAAGAACGTGCCACTCTACTGTGACAATGAGAGTGCCAGCAAGATTGCTCATAACCTAGTTCAGCACTCAAAGACAAAGCACATCCGGATTCGTCATCATTTTCTTCGAGATCATGTGTTGAAGGGCGACATCTCTATTGAGCATGTGAAGACTGAAGAACAGCTAGCCGATATCTTCACAAAGCCCTTGGATGAGAAGAGATTTAGCAAGTTGCGGTGTGATCTAAATATCTTAGAATATTCAAATGTCCTTTGAAAAGGACACACATCCTAACACCTATGCAAACTAATGACTTAGATGTGCAACACACGAAGTGATGTTTTTCCTCATTCAGTGAAGACTAACCCTCTAAGTGTGAAGAAATTAACGAAAAATTTGATTCTCAGAGCCCTACGACAATTGTACGCGACATCTGAAATCATCATTCTTATACGGTGGGTTACGCCACCAACAAAAGTTGAAAATCTTCAATTTGAGTTTTTCTTCAGTTTTGAAATTCCTCAGTTGTTCAAATTCTTCAACTTTGCATAGTCTTCACTCTTTTTGATTGTGTTCTTCATTGGCTTTATATATATTTGAGTTTTAGTCCTCTACGGCATTCACTTATTGCTAATTCTTCAAGTTGACTTTTCTGCTAAGTGAATGTGATCGGACCCTTCCCCCTCTATGCTAACCTCAACTCAGTCTGTTCACAAATTCTTCATGTGCGTTCTATTTGAAACCCGTTCAAAATCTTCATTGTGTCCTTGTCAGCTGAAGAATTTGCGAACGAAACATTAAAAAATTTATATCTCAATTTTCGGATTTTGCCGCTCAAACCATTCCACATTCCACGATGTGATTATTCTATTCACCCACGATCTCACATGATCTCCACCTCACTGTACGTGGGTGACACATGTCGCTAGGATGAGAAGGGTCAGGTGCATGTTCGTCCAATTTCCTCGGGCGAGCGGGTTTTCACCTCGGCTATAAATACCCTCACCCTCCTCAGACTACGTTTACCCCGCTCGACCTCACTCCCCTCGCTCGAGCTCTCAGACCTAGCGCCGCCACTACTTCCATCGTCGCCGATGAGGAAGAGCTTCACTGCCTCGACCTCATCGCCGTCGTACTCACGCTGGCTGCTGAAATCTTCACTACGCCGCCGCCGTAGCTGTCTTCCACTACCGAGTTAGGGCATGGAAGATCTGAATGGACGAACTTCCCATCTACACTTCCCAGATCATCGTGTTCTTCGTCAAGGGTAAATAAAATCTATTTTTACTGCCCTTGTTGATTCTGATGATTTTCACAAAATCTTCAAAAGGTGTTTATTCTTCAACTTCCCCACTAGTTAAACACCTCACATGCATTTGTTCTTGATCTATTTCTCTAAGCAATATTTTTATTCAAGATTCCTTAATTGTGTGGATTTCTCAATCTATACAACTCTGGAACCTAAGTCAAAGACCGCTTAGTGAAATTCCTCAAGACACTCCTGGTCAAATTCCTCAAACTTGTTCTTTTTTTGAAAAACTTCTGAGAACGCATGTGATCTCTCCAAATTCTTCGCACCTATACTCTGTTCACAGGTACTCATGTCCGTTGCTGAATAACTAGGTTCTCATCAACTTAACTCATTTGCAACATTCCTCGAAGAAAAATTGCATACCTCTTCAGAGAACTCTGTTGTTCAAATTCCTTAGCTGAAGAAAATGGCTGATGGCAAGAGACCTCAGAAGGGAGGAAAGAGACTTGAAGTAAACACAGCATTTGAGATCCCTGATGACATCTATGCAGGGTACTGCACTCCAACTAAAGAAACGAAGAGTGAGCGCAAAGTGCACATTCAGAGGATAGAGATGAGATGGGCACGGGAATGGAGGGAGTACAGATATGTCACTCCTAAGTACATGAAGAAATTTTACACCCTCCTTGCCCAAGACCTCCGTTGGCACCTAGCCAAATTGCTGATCCCACTAGCCTCAAGCGCGTTGAGGACTATCCCGATGAATGGGCCAAGCAGCAAGCAAAATTGGCGAAAATGGCCAAGGAAGCAGTGAAGAAATTCAATGATGATTCTGCTGCTGCCGCTGTTGAGGCCTGTGCTAGCAAGCCTAAGAAGGATATGCCCAAGAAGCCGGCGCACAAGCCCAGTTACTCAGCTGCAATGCCCTCATGGCCAAGCTCGTCAAAGCCCTCACGGAATATTCCTCAAGCAACTCCAGTCCCCACAGCTACAAAATCTTCAGCTGCTGCCGCCAAGTCCTCAGCACCTGCGCACCTCGCCTCGTGCCAAAGGACCACTCACATCTCAATTGCTTCAGGAGCCTCTGCAAGTTCTTCAGCTCCTCTGTAGTCCTCGGTAGGCCCAACTTTGCTGAAGACAAAGGCCAGTGCTGGACGAGGCACAAGGTCAAGTCCTCACAAGAAGCAGGTTGCCTTCCATGTACCGTCTAGTGAAGACGAAGCTGATGATGAGGAATTAGAAGAAATCATCAGAGACAGACAGCAACGGGCTGCTAGAGCCAAAGGCACCGATGTGCCTCTTCTGTTGGATCCCAAGCTGATCCTAGACTTCATTGATCTCTGGCACGAGGACCCCAACACTCCTATGCCTGATTTCAAACTCACACCTGGCCAGAATCACATGTTGACAGCCTTCATAGGCGAAGAAAAATGGAAGTTTGAGAAGGCCGGGAAGCTAAAGAAGGCTCGGTACAAGAAAGAGCATCTTCTGAAGAAGAACATTGTCAAAATGACAATTGATGAACTTGTGACCATGCAAGTTGAGATCAAAGCACTCGGTGATGAATTTGACGTATACCGTGCAGATTGGCTGGGAGCCAAGGTCAGATTCGTCAGCATGGCGAAGGGATTCACCTCAAATGTTGCAGCCACAACGCAACATGAAATTCCTCAGGCTGAAGCATCTGCTCAGCCTACTGAAGAACATGCCAGCACTGCTGATGAAAATCAGGTTGCTGAAGAAAATGAAAGGACCAGGGCTGATGAAGACATTCCAGCCACTGAAGAAACTGCTTGGGCAATCTCTAGGCGCCTGAAGAACAAGCCAGACCTATTGAAGCATCTGCTACAGTGCCTGAAGAGACTGACCAAGCCAAGACAACTGCGTCAGTTGTGCATGAAGAAACTAAACCGACTTCCGCTGGTCCTCCTGCACCAACAAGGATCAACCTTCCTTCTACATCAGAAGCAAAGAAAGTGATGGCTGCGGAGCGAGCAGCTGTGAAGAAAAGGAAAGCATCTGCTGCCTCAGAGTCTTCAACTCCAAAGAAAGTGAAGACTTTGACAAGCTCCTATGAAAATCCCATAGATGATGTTCCTCTATCAAGCATGCCATCAAAGGAGATTGTTCCCTTTGGTGAGGAATATGTGATTCCCAATGAATCAGATGAAGAAGATCCTTCTGCTGCTTCGACATCCCTTCAACTCCACTGGTTTCTTCGCCCATGCCTCAGTTCACTGCTGAAGAGGTCGGCGTTGAAGAAATAGATGAGGAAGATGAAGACGTGGACATTGGGTGTACCACTCCAATTCTGAATGATGACTACTGGGAAAGTCATCACCCCAATTCACCACTGTTCACCCTTCTGCAATAGATTCCTCAGTCCCCTGTCCAGACTGAAGATATCCACACAGGCTCTGAAGAACACCATGCATCTCTCCTCACTAATCCTAAAGAAGTTCCAGCCACTAGCGCTGATGAAAATGTTGCTGTAGAAATGGAGGCCAAGGCTGCTAAAGAAATTGACACTGAAATTCCTCAGCCTGTGGCTCCAGAGACTGATTCAAGAGGCTGTGACGACTTCAACAGTTAATCTTCAGCCCAAGCCTCAGAATCCTCACTCCAAGAAGTAGAAGTTCAAGGATGATGACTTCTTTGTTGAGCGCATATTCTTCACATACTATAATCCATATGAATCTGCAAGACTTAGACACAAGCGCTTATGGACCGCAAGTCAAATGAACTTCTATTCCTCACTGTTGTTCGATAAAGACAAGATCTTTGACCATGAGCAAATTCCTCATGTGGACATGGAGTCGCTGCCCTGCTTCATCCCAGTCCTCAGTGTTCTTCATGACGCTGGACTGCTCAACCTCTGCACCGACATCTGCGACTAGAATGAGGAACTCATTCTTCAGTTCTATGCCACGTTGCACATCACTGGCAACGTTGAAGATGTGAACTCATGGGTGCTGGACTGGATGACTAAAAATTCTCACTACAAAGCACCGGCCTCTGAATTGCTTCGTGTCATCCCAGTTAGTCCTCCTACTGAAGGTGCAAGGCGCATCTATGATGAACCTGAACTTTCAAATCATCTGATGCAAGTGCTCATGAAGCCACTGAAGGCGGGCCAAGCTCCCAGAACCAAATTCCACGTTAAAGAACTGCTCTATGTGCCACCGACAATATACAGGATATTGACCAAAACCCTCAGTCCAATCAAGGGCCACAACTTTGATGATGAATAAGTTGTTGGCATCATGAAGAATCTGCTTTTCAAGGAACTGCTCGTCAAGTCCTCTCTATCGTGGTGACAACGGACCCTGGGCCTCATTTTTAAGCATTGCAATACCGTTTTTGTGCCCGTTTACTATTTGCTACCTTGTTGTTTTTATTTATTCAGATTATAAAAATATATTTCTACCATCAATATTACACTTTTATCACCATCTCTTTGCCGAACTAGTGCACCTATACAATTTGCCATTGTATTGGGTGTGTTGGGGACACAAGAGATTTCTTGTATTTGGTTGTAGGGTTGTTAGAGAAAGACCATCTTCATCCTACACCTCCCACGGATTGATAAACCTTAGGTCATCCACTTGAGGGAAAATTGCTACTGTCCTACAAAACTCTACGCTTAGAGGCCCAACACGAGTCTACAAGAATAAAGTTGTGTAGTAGACATCAATCATCCCATAACTAACTCATTAGTCACATTGCTTGCAAGGCTTATAGTGATGTGCATTACTGAGAGGGCCCAGAGATACCTCTCCGATACTCGGAGTGACAAATCCTAATCTTGATCTATGCCAACCCAACAAACACCTTCGGAGACACCTGTAGAGCATCTTTATAATCACCCGGTTACATTGTGACGTTTGATAGCACACAAGTTGTTCCTCGGTATTCGGGAGTTGCATAATCTCATAGTCAGAGGAATATGTGTAAGTCATGAAGAAAGCAATAGCAATAAAACTTAACAATCATTATGCTAAGATAACGGATGGTTCTTGTCCATCACATCATTCTCCTAATGATGTGATCCCGTTCATCAAATGACAACACATGTCTATGGTCAGGAAACTTAACCATCTTTGATTAACGAGCTAGTCTAGTAGAGGCATACTAGGGACACTTTGTTTTGTCTATGTATTCACACATGTACTTAGTTTTCGATTAATACAATTCTAGCATGAATAATAAACATTTATCATGGTATATAAGTAAATATAAATAACAACTTTATTATTGCCTCTAGGGCATATTTCCTTCTAAAACTATCATCAATAGGCAGTGGGTCATCAAGAACATTTTCTATTCTAGACAAGTTATCTGCTACAGGATTTTCAGCTCCTTTTCTATCAACAATATGCAAATCAAACTCTTGTAGTAAAAGAACCCACCAAATTAGTCTAGGTTTAGCATCTTTCTTTTTCATAAGATATTTAATAGCAGCATGATCTGTGTGAATAGTAACTTTAGAATCAACAATATAAGGCCTGAACTTATCAGATGCAAACATAACTGCGAAAAATTCTTTCTCAGTAGTAGCATAATTTCTTTGAGCACTATCCAAGGTCTTACTAGCATAATGAATAATATTCAATTTCTTATCAACTCTTTGACCTAGAACAACACCAATAGCATAATCACTAGCATCACATATAATTTCAAAGGGCAGGTTCCAATCTGGTGGTTGAACAATGGGTGCAGAAATTAAGGCTTTCTTAAGTATTTCAAAGGCTTCTACGCAATCATCATCATGAACAAATGGAACATATTTTGCAAAAGATTGGTAAGAGGCCTAGAAATTTTAGAGAAGTCATTTATGAACCTTCTATAGAAACCAGCATGACCACGGAAACTTCCTATACCTTTGATATCTTTAGGACATGGCATCTTATCAATTGCATCAACTTTAGCTTTATCTACCTCAATACCTCTTTCAGAAATTTTATGCCCAAGGACTACACCTTTATTCACCATAAAGTGGCACTTCTCTCAGTTCAAGACAAGATTAGTCTTTTCACATCTCTGCAAAACTCAGTCAAGGTTGCTTAAGCAATCATCAAAAGAGGTTCTGTAAACGGAAAAATTATCCATGAATACCTCAATAATCTTTTCACAAAAATTAGAGAATATAGCAGTCATACATCTTTGAAAGGTAGTAGGTGCATTGCATAAATCAAAAGGCATACGTCTATAAGCATAAGTTCCATAAGGGGAAGTAAAAGTAGTCTTTTCTTGATCTTCTTTCGACATGGGTATTTGAGGAAAACCAAAATATCCATCGAGGAAACAAAAGTGTGTATGCTTAGATAGCCTTTCTAACATTTGATCAACAAAAGGCAAGGGGTAATGATCTTTTGTAGTAGCTTTATTTAATTTTCTGAAATCAATTACCATACTATAACCAGTTACAATTCTTTGTGGGATAACTTCATTTTTATCATTAGGAACAACAGTAATGCCTCCTTTCTTAGGAACACAATGAATAGGACTTACCATCTACTATCGGCTATAGGATAAATTATACCTGCCTCCAGAAGTTTTAATATTTTAGTTCTTACCACATCCTTCATTTTAGGACTCAAACGATGTTGATGATCAACCACTAGTTTAGCATCAGGCTCCATATTAATCTTGTGCTAGCATAAAGTGGGACTAATGCCTTTAAGATCATCAATATTATATCCAATAGCACCATGGTGCTTCCTGAGAGTTTTAAGTAGTCTCTTTTCTTCATTCTCTAAAAGGTTAGTGATAACCCACAAGTATAGGGGATCAATTGTAGCCTCTTTCAATAAGTAAGAGTGTCGAACCCAACGAGGAGATAATGGTAGAACAAATATTCCCTCAAGTTCTATCGACCACCGGTACAACTCTACGCACGCTTAACGTTCGCTTTACCTAGAACAAGTATGAAATTAGAAGTACTTTGTAGATGTTGTAGGCTAGGTTTGCAAGATAATAAAGAGCATGTAAATAAAATCTAGGGACTGTTTAGATAAAGAAACAACTAAATTAGTTTTTGTAGAGAGCTTTTTGTCACGAGAAAGTTATTGGTCCCTAGGCAATCAATAACTAGACCGGTAATTATTATTGCAATTTTAGATGAGGGAGAGGCATAAGCTAACATACTTTCTCTTCTTGGATCATATGCACTTATGATTGGAACTCTAGCAAGCATCCGCAACTACTAAAGATCATTAAGGTAAAACTCAACCATAGCATTAAAGTATCAAGTCCTCTTTATTCCCATACGCCATAACCTACTTATCTGTGTTTGTGTTTCTATCACTCACGCAACGCACAATAAGCAAACCATGAACATATTGCAAATCCTACAGCAGGGATCCCTCACGCTTGCGCGACACGGAGAGCACCATAGGATAGCACCAATAATAAAACATGCAACTCAAACCGATCACGATCATCAATCAACCCATAGGACAAAACGGATCTACTGAAACATCATAGGATAGCCATACATCATTGGGAAATAATATATGGCGTTGAGCACCATGTTCAAGTAGAGATTACAGCGGGGATAAGAGGTGTTAGACCGCTGCATAGAGAGGAGAGATTTGGTGATGACGGCGGCGAAGTTGTTGGTGTAGATTGCGGCCACGATGATGGTCCCGGCGGCGTTCTGGCGCCACCGGGAGAGAGGGGGAGAGAGAGCCCCCCTTCTTCTTCTTCCTTGACCTTCCCCCTATATGGGAGAAGGGTTTCCCCTCTGGTCCTTGGCTTCCATGGCGGTGGAGGGGCAGGAGCCCCTCCGAGATTGGATCTCTCTCTCTCTCTGTGTGTGTTTCCTTCTATTTCTGCGTTCCCAGATTCTGGCCTTTCACCGTTCCTTAAATTCCCGGAGATCCGTAACTCCGGTTGGGCTGGAATTTTAACATGATTTTTATCCGGATATTAGCTTTCTTGCACCAGACGAAGGGCACCAACCGCCTTACGGAGTGGCCACAAGGACCAGGGACGCGCCCTACCCTCTAGGGCGCGCCCTCTATCCTTGTGGGCCCCTCGGGCATCGTCTTGCATTGATTATTTTTTCTCAAAAATCACATATATTCCAAGAAAAATTTCCGTAAGTTTTTATCCCGTTTGGACTCCGTTTGATATGGATTTTCTGCGAAACAAAAAACATGCAACAAAAAGGAACTGGCACTAGGCACTGGATCAATATGTTAGTCTCAAAAAATAGTATAAAAAGTTGCCAAAAGTATGTAAAAGTTGTAGAATATTGGCATGGAACAATCAAAAATTATAGATACGATGGAGACATATTAGTTAGCATTTATAATAACAGGATATGTCTTATTTTCATCAAGATAAGCATATTTTTAGTGTATCAGACAGTTTCTTTAATTCGAACACAGGGTCACTCTTAGGTGGAAGAGGATCTCCCAAAGTTTCAACAAGCAAATTGTGTTTAAGGATACGCGGTTGTCTAAAGAATATTTCATTTCTCTCCTTCATATGCATATCATTTTCATGTTATAGCAGATATTTTTCTAGAGGACCAGTAGGGGGAATAGCAATAGAAGCAAGACCAAAAATTTCATCTTTATTAGGAAGTTATTTATCATAAGTTTGTCTATAAAACTTAGAAAAATTAAATTCATGCGAAACATCACCAAAATTAACACTACCCGTTTCCCTAGTACAATCAATCTTAGCATTAACCATATTCAAGAAGGGTATACCAAATATAATGGGACAAAAATCACCTTGTGGCGATCCAAGAACTAAAAAATCATTAGGGTATTTAACCTTACCACACAAGACTTCAACATCTCTAACAATTCCAAGTGGTGAAATAGTATCTCTATTTGCAAGCTTAATAGTAACATCAATATATTCTATCTCAGCAGGTGCAATATCATTCATGACTTCTTCATATAAATTAAATGAAATAGCACTTACGCTAGCACCCATATCACATAAACCATGATAACAATGATCTCCAATTTTAACAGAAACAACAGGCATGCCAACAACAGGTTTGTTTTTAGCAGATGTATCGTGCTTAGCAATCCTAGTTGCTTCCTCACAGAAATATATGACATGTCCATCAATATTATCAACCAAAAGATCTTTGATCATTGCAGCATTAGGTTCCACTCTAATTTGTTCGGAGGGTTTAAGTGATTTAGTATTACTATTATTAACCATAGTTTTAGCTTCAGCATGTTCTTTAATCCTACAGGGAAAGGAGGTTTCTCAATATAAGAAGTAGGCATAACTGGATGAACATTATAAACGATTGTTTCATCATTAGCTATAACAGGTTCCTCACAATTTTCTTAAATAGGTGGATGAAATTTAAACCACTTCTCCTTAGGGAGATCAACATGAGCAAAAAAATGATTCACAAAAGGTAGCAGATATCTCAGAGCAACATTAGGTTCCACTCTAATTTGTTCAGAGTACTAAAATTATGAAAAACATCTGTTCCCATAAAGATTTAACACAAACAAACTCAAGATTTATACCTGACTCTTTACCTTTGTCGATTTCCCAATCTTCGGAGTTGGTTTAATTCTTTCCATAAGATCCCATTGGAATTCAATAGTTTTCTTCATAAAGGAACCAGTAGTAGAAGTATCGAGTATGGATTGATCATTATGAGAAAGTCGAGCATAAAAGTTTTGAATAATTATCTCTCTTGAGAGCTCATGATTGGGGCATGTGTGCATCATATATTTAAGCCTCCACCAAGCTTGAGCGATACTTTCTCCTTAATGAGGCCAAAACTTATATATGTAATTCCGATCACAATGAACCAAATGCATAGGATAAAACTTTTGATGAAATTCTAGCTTCAACCGGTTCCAATCCCATGTTCCAGTATCATCCAATAGCCTATACCATGTCAATGCCTTTCCCCCCAAAGATAAAGGGAATACCTTCTTCTTAACTCCACCCTTGGGTAAACTTGCAAGCTTAAAAAATCCACAAGTTTTATCTATATATATCAAGTGCATATCAGGATGTATTGTTCCATCATAGGATTAGCTAGCAGTTTCTCCAACATACCTGAAGGAATCTCATAATAAATATTTTTAGTAGGTTCAGTAGGTTGTGGGGCAATTCTTATTACTTCCGGTCGAGGTGAAGATACCCCGACAAGCCGCTCAAACGATTATTTTCCATAGTGACAAGTGACCATAAATTTCAGCACATAATAAAAATGTTTCCTTACCAAATTCCACTTGCAAAAGGCGCTTACTCCCCGGTAACGGTGCCAGAAAAGAGTCTTGATGACCCACAAGTATAGGCGATCAATCATAGTCCTTTTGATAGTAATATTGTCGAACCCAGCGAGGAGAAGAAGGAAATAATAAGCTGTTTGCAGCAAGGTATTCTTTGCAAGTACTAAAAGTAGCGGTAACAGATAGTTTTGTAGGAAGGTAATTCGTAACAAGTAAAAAGTAGCAATGGTAACAAAGTGCAGCAAGGTGGCACAATCCTTTTTATAGCAAAGGACAATCCAGAATCTTATAGTAAGCAAAGCGTCCTCGAGGACACATGGGAATTGTCATCTAGTCATGTTCATCATGTTTAGTTGATTCACTTTCGCTACTTTGGTAATTTGATATGTGGGTGGATCGATGCTAGGGTGTGTTCTTACTTGAACAAGCAACCCTCTTATGATTAACCCCTCTCATAAGCATTCACAACTACGAAAGAAGAATTAAGATAAATATAATCGTAGCATGAAACATATGGATCCAAATCAGCCCTTTACGAAATAACGCATAAACTAGGATTTAAGCTTTTATCACTCTCGCTGCCCATCATCAACTTATTACTCCACAATGCCTTCCCTTAGGCCCAAGTATGGTGATGTGTCATGTAGTCGATGTTCACATCACACAACTAAAGGAATAAGAACATACATATCATCAAAACATCGAACGAATATCAACTTCACATGATTACTTATAACAAGACTTCTCTCATGTCCTCAAGAACAAAAGTAACTACTCACAAATCTTATTCATGTTCAAGATCATAGGTGTATTGAATATGCTTGAGGATCTGAACATTTAATCTTCCACCAAATAAACCAACTAGCATCAACTACAAAACATAATCAACATTACTAGCAACTCACAGATACCTGAGGTTTTGGGACAAAAATTGAATACAAGAGATGAACTAGGGTTTGAGAGGAGATGGTGTTGGTAAAGACATTGATGTGTGCAGGCAGCCCCTTCACTCTCATCCTCCACAATCATGTTGTGCAAGATTACACAACATGTCATGAGCTGTCAGAGTGACTCCGGTTTGCATATCATTGCAGCTCCACAAACAATACTATAATGAACTTGGCGCACTCTGAATGCCCTCTTCACATTCTTTCTAGCACCTTCTTGCATTTTTGCAAAGAGATATTTGTTTCTTGCCATGGTGATCGAATATAGTCTTCACAAGCGCCGCTCATTGAGGATAGATATCATCAGCAAGGTAGTGCCCCATGTTGTAGTTGTGCCTATTGACGCGATGTAGTTGCACGCTGGAGTTTCCCCATCACAAAGTCTCTTGAATAAAGGAGATTGTTGGAGCACATTTATGTCATTGTTAGAACCATACGTGCCAAATAAAGTCTACCAAATTCACATGTCCTTCGATGACACTGTTTCAAGTATGATGGTGGCCTCTTTGGTGTGACCTCGGTAATATTGTGCATACCTTTGGCAGCTCTTCCATTGCTAATGTATGCAATCAACTGAGCCAAGCATACCTGAAAAACCTCTTGTCGCTCCAATTGTTGGCAACCCTTCTGTGTCCTCGACATTTGGTTCTCTCAAGTACTCCGCTCCGAACACCTTCACCACGGTGCGTACAAATTGCACCATGGTATTCAGGCATGTGGTCTATCCTGTCTGGATTTCAGCATCAATGGCATCTACGGCCTTGCCATAAGCAAGCATCCTGATAGCAGCCGTGCATTTCTGCAGAGGTGAGACGGAAAGTTGTCACAGCAGTCCTTCTTCAGATTGAAGTAGTCATCAACCTCCCCCATGGCATTCACTACGAGCAAGAACAAATCTCTACTCATCAGGAAGCGATGTCGAAAGGAGCCTTTGTGGTAAGTTGGGTCCGGTTTGAAGTAGTCCTTGTAGAGAACTTTTGTGCCAGCGATCCTATTCCAGGGAGCCACTCTCTGCCCTTTATTGAATCCTTGAAGTTTTAACACATGCTCCTCTAGCTTCTCCAATTCTTTTTGAATGTTGATCATCATCATCATCACTTTGGCATCTTGGCCGTCTGAATCTGACGAATCAATGAACTCTTTGTATATGAATTGGTCAAGGTCCTTGTTTCCATACTCATCGTCCAACGACGGATCCATCGTTGACCTACAAACGAGCAAAAAATGAAAAAAAAATTGTTCGGGCATTTTATCATACAGTGTGAGGTGTTTGTCTCGAGGAGTTACAAGTACCAGGCGGCGACCTTGTCCGGTGGCGGCACGGTCAGCGGCATTGTGGTTTGGGGATGACAGTGAAGATAGAGTGGCGGCGGAGGTATGGTGGCAGTTGTGTGGATGAGATGGAAAAGAGGATTGGAAGAGGACAAGACAGGCTAGGCCAAGGACGTCTTGAAGAGATTTGGGCAAGGGTCCTTGTCGTCGGTCGGACGTGGCTGATACGTCCGAACATCCTCATATCCGTCTCACATATGGGCCGGGTATAAAGGTGCTGATCAGCCCAAACGTACAGGACCGATTTGAGGTGTGTAGATGAGTGGGAAAAAACTTGATGCTCTAACGAAGTTTCCGCACTTTGCTCCACCAACATTGACGATCCTTTATCGCCGGCAACTCGCCCTCGTACCACCCCTTGCTTTGTTGCTCGTCGATTATGGGGCTTCACCTTGCCATCCACCTCCGGTGTTACTGTGAATCGACCATGACGAGCGAACAAAGCAAGGGACATTGAGCAAACGCTCCTTTATTAAATCTGCGTCGCCACTGAGGTCTAGAATAGGCCATACCAAACCATACACATGCACATTTTCACAGCGGAAAAGAAATGGCAAATTAGGCGCTTTGGCAAAGCAAGGGGAGAAAAAAGCCATACAATGCAAACATCATCACGTCTTTTTAACTCTATAGTTTGGCTATTTAATAAAGGCAATTATTTTATCTCTATGTACAAATCCCACAATGGCACCATGAAGCTGATGTAAAGAAAAGAAGAGAACAATTTCCTGGACAGCGACAAGTATCAGCAGGGGAGAGCAAAATCTGCACAGGGACGGGTCTACTCAAATCCTTAGTTTACACCAAACAAAAACGTTGCTACTTTCTCTTTCGTAGGATCACCACCAAAATTTCATTCCCAAGTAGGACCTACTTAGCCACAGCCTTGCTATGGCTTGCCGCCACCGCACTCTTGCTGCCACTACCACCGGTTTCTTTATCTGCCGCACGCCGTGCCTTGAAGTCCTCGATGGTTCGGAACTCCTCCCTGAGGAGCCTCTCCAACTCTGCATGCTTATTAATGGGGCTGCTATCCTGTTTACGGAAATGATGAAATGCCCTGATCCAGAAGAAAAGTCAGCGACAATGTATGACAAGCAGATAACTGCAAGTTTGGCGATGCAACAAGCCAAATTGTCGTAAATTTATATCTTGTAATTGCACTTTTCAGGGCTCCCTTCATAAGAATTAAAGGGAGCACCTATGATATATCAAGTTCGAATTATACAGTTCACACCAGTTTCCATGTAACAATTTTTAGCAACTATAACATGTGCACGGATAACTGTAAGGTCGTAAATATTGAACTTTGCAACTGATTGTTCATTCACCAATGTTAAACATAGATCCATGCCTATAATATCAGCAAAGGAGAATGTGATGTTGCACTTCATTATCATTTTTTTTCTAGTGTTGCACTTATTCAAATGCAATGCTATTGCATACGCTTTGCATTTGAAGAGGGAGGGGGGGGGGGGGGGGGGGGGGGTTAAGGAGTATTAGTATTAGGTCTAGGTGTCCTATTAGGCTATGTTTCCTTTCCTTGTACCCCAAATCTTGTGTAATATATATATATATAGGGAAAATCCATCCTATCACCCGGTGGTAGTTACCCCACATATCTCATATACTACCATGTGGTACTATATATACTATTTTATTATTTTAAATATGTTCATATACTATATCTAAGATATTTCAAAGCAAGTTACATGAAAAAATTGCATATGAGCCCATAGTTTTTGTTATATTTATGAAATACGTACATATTTGTACGTAAAAAAGAGCATACTCACAAAATGGTACATGCTACCTAAAAATTAGTATATATACAACCTAATCATTGTTATATAGTACATACTACACGTACATATACAACATACAAAACGCAAGTGGTAGTGGTAACTACCACTGCTTGTAGGAAACTGGGCTAGGCAATAGAGATAAGTTGCATCCATAACACCATGTACCACTATTTTTTAAGTCATAAAGATCATTAATACAGACTAGTAACAGAGAAATGTGAACAAACAATAAAGCCGCCAATTACCAGTATTTTTCAAGTCCATAAAGATCACCCTTGTGGTAGAACTCAAGCGTCAGTTGCTCAAAATCTTCATATACATTCCGTTGGAAGTTTTTTTCCAAACCATAACTGCAAAAAGAATTAGGAGGTAACTGATCTGCTCAATAAAGAATGTAATGAATATCAGAAAGGTTTTCTTTTTCAAGTTCTATATTCCATACCTATAAAATCTGAAGAGACACTCAAGTCCATATCTGTAATTTGCTGCTGCATCATCTACTGCAAAGTTCTTAAAATGCTTGTACATATCTTCATTGAAATTATCTCTCAGATAGTATGACCAAAAACGATAGAGCGAATTCATTTCCTGCACGCCATTGGATGCACACAATATGAAAGGAATATTGGAACGTATCTTTTGAGGATAGAACAACAGATGGTACAATATCAATCAAAAGACAACTTTCCAACTTCAAATATAATTAGCAAGCAACAAACATTAACGAGACAGGAGACAATTCACCATATTATCGAAAGAAAAAGAATTAGGAAGGCAATGATTACAGTAGAACATAACTTGACCGGCTTTATACACACTACTGTAGTTGTAAACTACTTTTCTTCAGCCAATAGTTATATTGCAAGAAAATATGAGAGGAAGCTGCACCTCGCTCAAACCGATTCCTAACTTCTTACGTTCAGCAACGCATTTATTCTTGAACTTATTGTACCTTCACAAACAAAGAACAATGGCATCACCATGTGAAACTTAGGATGAATCAATGACATTGATAAATTATTATTTGAAGGAAACTAGAACTTGCAAGCACACCACAAGTTGTTTAGAAACTTACCTTTGTTGCTGGAATTTATTTTTCTCTAGAAGTTGATGGCTAGGGTGCTGAAACGGTGGGAAAGATTTAGGTACTGATCCAATAGGTGAGCTCCCAGTAGGAATTCCATGAGGAGATGAGCTCAGCTTTGAACTCTTATAGCTACTGAACAATAAATAGTCATTCAAATAACCGCAAAATGGGATAAACTGAGGGTAAGGAGGGTTTACTGAAAGAAAACATCCATCGATTATCTAACCTGTGATTTTCCGGAGTAGAACCATAGAAATATCCAATTGAATTGCTTGGGGGGCTTTCTGATACACCACCATAGTGAGATCGACTATTGGGACTATTCGCAAAATTACCAGCAAAGAACCTCTGCTTATGTGAGGTATGTGTCTTTCTATTGCCTTTACTTTGCCGCCTTCGCGGAATAGGTTGTCCAGCTTCCTCAATGCCATTAGTTCCGATGCTACCATGGTTCCCTTTTGCTCCACCAAATTGTTTAGAATCAACATCTGCAGTATCGGCCTGGGAGCTCCTTTGATTATTAGTGTGCCGATCATGTACACTCTGATGTCAGGAGTAACAGCATAATATTAGCATGAGCAGTTCAAAAATAACATGATTTGAAAAAAGTAATTCTATAATAAAATGAGAAAACCAGAATGATAAATCTGATAAGATATAGAAGGATTGTCATACATATCATAACAGAACAGGCTTTCGAGATAAAAAGAAAAACACAAGCACAGGGTACACAGAACTCAGCTCAAGTCTTGTCCCAAACCAGCTTGATTCGAACTGGAAGCTCCAGAACAAGTCTTGTCTTCAAATGTTTATTCGAACACTCAACTCAGTTTCAAACGGTTGTCAATTGAGATGTCAAACTTGCCAACTAATGCTACAACTGAATGCCATTCCAAAATATGAGATAGAAATTACCAATCCAAAATTAAAACATCACATTCTTAAAAACAACTACAATGATATAACATTGCCTTGTTAAATCTAACTGGGTAGTTTTAACACTAAAATTCAATGGTTAAAAAATGTATTAACAAAAGAACAAATAGTTTGATAAATAAATTATTAATATAGTATGCGGTCCTAAAAGGCATTGACTATACCTTGCAAAAAATTAAAATATTAGAAACGGATGAATCGGTTCAATGAATGCTATAGTTACATTTACCACAGAACTGTTAAAATGGACTGGACAACGACAAATACCTAATCAGGACAACTCATCAAAAGTAAGAAGGCTTACATTTTGTATGCCTAAAATAGACCTCATTTACTTGTATAAAAGTGCATTTGCAATAAGTGTGTCGGAGTCGACAGCAACTCTCAAGACAACACAGCATATGCGCTAAAATATTTAATTGGCCCCTAGAATGCAAGTGCGATATCGATGAACAATAAACCAAACATATCACCTCATAATAATATAAGGCGTCATTTATTCTTGATGCTTCCTCTGTTGAAAATGCTTGAGATATACTCGAGCAACTTTTGTCATCCTTTTCTGATCTAGTATCCTGTGAGGTGGAAAAATGAAACAAGATTTCAACGCGGTATTATAAAATAATACTTGCTTAATGTTAGATCATTTATCGATTCCAGGAGATAACAAAACAACATAAAATAGAGGAGTTCAAACAACATAAGAAAATTGAAACTATGGTTGTGCAATCAGAACTTCAGATGCACAATGAAGGGACGCCGGAAGTCATGCTACTATACTAATCACGGATTAGCAGTTGCTATAGGAAAGCTATGATAATTTACCATTCCCCTGCTAGCTATTCTTCGCACAACTAAGCCCCATGGTAGTACTGCCTCCTATCAAAATATAAGACTTTTTTTTACACTACCATAGTGTCACAAAACGTCTTATATTTCAATACAGAGGGAGCATATTTTATTCAGCTTATCAGGTGGGCTGCTTCAGGCTTCCGCTCAAAAAAGAGGTCAGGGTAGATGTGCTGATTCCTATGGAATCGACACATGGGAATCCTTTCCTCTGATACGATGTAGCAGGTTCCTTTGGACTGAACGCAGCAAAGGAAAGAGGAAACCATGGAATCCACAATTCCTCTAGAGTCTCTAGAAATCCTGTGAAGAAAACAAGGCCTTAGCTATATGTTGGTATGGCCCTGGTTAACCCACCGATTAATGGCCGGCCATAAATTCAATTAATCGGCCAATTCGCCGATTAATCCCTACTCCCCTGCCAACCAAGCAGCTACCAGTTACCAATAACCCGAAAATTTCTTATTGAAGTACAAACTGTTTGACTTTGTAATACATAAGTACAGCAAAGTGCTACAAAGTAAGTTCATCAACTTATTGGTTTATGGTTCATCCTTCATAGTGAAGCACTGACAGAGTGATGCATTAGAATGGCATGAAACTAGGGAAGTAAAGGGAACATATCAGGAGCGTAGAATATCTTGAAACCCAACCTGTGTAACAATTATTAGCCGATTCACTTCTTGGTCATCAACAAAAAAATCGTCATCCTCATCATCGACCCTGCTTGAAATAAACATATTGCAAAAGATCATCAATTTCACGCACACAATTCATACGCTATACAGGTACATAAGAGATGATGCATCACGTGAGCAACACACGAATACAAAACAATATCAAAATGATCTGTTGATCTTCTGAAAAGACACCAAGTCTAGGACTCCAAATATGAAAGTTTAACCGTTAACACAAGTATATTCAGAACAGAACATTTTAACTGCTGGGAAAAATTATATAAATGCAACTGAACTACACTATTCGCATTAATGCGCCATCACGGCATTAAAATCTATCATCTGATATTTATTTAGTTCAATCTAAAATTGCTTGCAGCTTAGTCAATTCAAGGTTGGCGACTTTACCTTCAATTTTCACAGGCCAGAGTAATATATATTTTGTTACCATAGATCAATAAAATAGAAGCACGACTATAGCAAGTCATCTACTCTCACAAAGGCATGTGATACACTACTGTTATTATAACTGGACGCTTACATGAATTTAAATTGTTGCTTAGATGGCAACATACATTAAACAATCATAATGCACGAAACGAAATCACAGATCGTATACCATTTAAAGTTCACCTTTTGTGTGAATAGACATCATCACGTGAATGTTCTGCGTGTTCCAATTCCAATTCCTCATCAAGCATGAATGTGCTTTGATCCCCACTGAAGCTAGGGGGGTTACTTGGCAAATCCTTACGGAAACCACTTTCGCTTTGAGAATCAGGTACTTTCATCTTTGTGTTTACTTTCCGAACTTTAACATCACTAGTTCTAACAGCAGCTTCTTGTGTGCGTGAATTACCAGAGAATGTGGAAATGCGCTTAGGCTTTCCGCCAATAGTCATGGCAGACAAGCCTTTATTCAATGAACAGCTATGTGCATCATTAGGTAGTTCTTCATCTGGAACTATTGCCTCAATAGCAGCACCATCTATGTTGCATTTATCATCTTGAGAGTGAGGATGCTTCTTTTGGTCTGAAGAAAAAGAATCATCCTTATTTGAGAAGCCGCCAGTATTGCTCTCACCCATAATATTATCCATACTGGCAGTAGATGATGGACTATGAACAGATGTTGCCCCAGAAGAACAAACCCATTTTGACCAGTCAGAGCGCCTTCTTATCTTGTCATCCTGGCAACAGGAAAGTAGCATCAGACAAGCCAAATTCCAAAGTCAACAAGGGATATGAACAGTAACAGTTCAAACAAACATGGCTACCTGAACTTCTACAAGACTTGAGCTTGCCAATACATCTACTATCAGATGGACATCCGTTGTAATTCTCTTCAGCTGCAAATGAGCCCATGCAAAAACAACCAGTTTTCATAACAAAGTAAAGAAACAAAAATATGATATCTAAAAAAGCAATATATACATAAGAGGGCGTACTCTATTGAAGTCTGCAACTTTTGAAATTGGAACCCAGCCATGTTCATCCATTAAAGATTTCAAGAAATTATCTCGCTCCAGATTAGTATCACTGGAAAAATGCCATAATGAGTCAACAAAACTGTAGAGTACTAGAGTACATGCTAAAAGTACGTTCACCCATCCATGATGTATATCACATAGGTGCAAGATTGATTTATTTAGAGTGTAGCAGTGACGCTTGTATGTATAATGTATAATGACAACGCAACTGTCTGTCAAAGAAAACAAGACTTCATATGGCATTCTGAAAGGCGACATACATACACCGAAACTAAATTACTTAGCAGACACATTAAAATTATATAAAAACCTTATCAGCACATTGCTAAACTCATAAGCCTATTTCTCTGTGTCATGCTTCCTTTGGGGGGAAACCCATGATAGAATAAACAGAAGAAAATAATTACTTACCTAAAATAGTACTCCACTTGAGCTAATATTTTAGCTCTTAGCTCAGTCGCTTCAGGCGATAAAACAGGTTGGGGGGCTGGTTGGTTTTGGACAAAACGAGGTGGACCTCTCATTGCCTCCATGGGTGGAGCAGGCATGTAATAATACATGGGAGGCATAGGCCCTGAGGTAAAAACATTCTCAAACATTAGAACACCAAAAGCTTCAGCATACGAGATACAAAAGGAGATGTTACAGCGAGTACAGCATTACCAGGGTATGATGGTCCATTGAGGTACCCAAGAGTAGGGGGCAGATGTGCCATTGGTCTAACAAAAGCTCTTGGCCCAACGCCATGTGGCATACTTGTGTTTTCTCTCGTACCAAACGTCTGATGATTTTGCCAAGTGTGATTAAAATGGCCACGGCCTTCAACACTAGAATGTGGTCTAGCACCATGAGTACCAACAGCAGGACGCCAAGCATGATGATCTCCTCTCGTTTGTGGAGGCATTGGCCTGTTACCTTCATTGCCACCAACTTGATCTACCGGAACAAAAGGTGGTGTAGCAGATTCGAATCCAGACTTCCCAACATGTGGGTCATGATTTGGGACCGGAACAGCAAAAGGCTGGTATGGATATTCATGTAGCATCACTGGACTTGGGAGAACAGGGTAAAAAATAGGTTGCCCTGGATGTTGATGATACGGCATTGTGGCAGGGTATGGTGGTGCATCATTTGCACCAGGGGGGCGTCTCTTGGGCCCATTTTTATGGTGTGCTTGGTAATTCTTGTTGGGATTTGCATGGCCATCAAACTTGTGCATACGATTAGGCACCTAAAAGAAGTTGAACCCTTTCCATCAGAGTAAATCGGATATGAGTAGTGCAGAAATAATTTATGTAGGAGCTTAGCCAGGAAAACTGAATGCATAGAACAGTGACAGGGTATCTGTCAAAGGCTTCAAATGACAACATAAAGTATATTTTGCTTATTTCTAATAAACCATCTAAGAGGAAGAGTATAAATTTCATTAACGTGCATCAGAACAATTCTTGACAATTTCTATAAATGGAACACCATTCAAGAACTTTCTTGGTTGGGCCAGAGCAGATTCAGAAAATCACCCGCTCATACAATTCAACAATTGAATCATGATACAGGCACCGCCGAGATAAATGGGAAGAGCTTAACTTAACATGGAGTGGTTCCCAAAAGAAACATCCCATAAATAAGTCATTATCTAACTACAGGAGGTGCTTCAGTGGTTCGGTTAGGGAACCTTTCAGACAGGGCACATGTGTGACTGCAGTCCAACAATGAATCGTCACAAACACGATGGCAACATCAGTAGATGGTTCAGCTAGGGAACTGTTCAGACAGTGCCAGTATGGTTGCATTCTATAAAAATTCTAAAAACCAGTATGAATGTACCATGACTACATAAGCAGGAGATAAACAAATCCAATTGCAGAATAGAAAGCGAGCACTAATACTAAGACATGCTGAATGTACCATTCAAACTCTATGATTCATCTATCACCTCGACATCAGGCATAGCAATTGGTATTGATATTCTTACCTCGAGAAAAGCAACAGCTTTTGATTGCCATGGGACGTATGACCTACTACCCTAACAAGTAAAGGTCCAATACGGCAGCAAAAAAAAGGAGACTAACCAGACCAGTTGAGCACAGCCATAAAGTTCATATACTGGTTCTAAAACAGGAAAGCTTTACTCGTTAGTCGTCACCAACAAAACAATGCATACTCATGAAAAGACCACACCAGTCCCATGAAAAGAGAAGGCAACATATATCTACCAAAACAAAATAAGTAACTTTCAGTTCATTCCTTTACTAGCTACACCAAACGCAAAAATTGACCTGATACCAATATGGTACCATAATCATATTGTGAGGGTCAATGTTCCCGTACTAAAAATGCCCATGAAACAAGTTATGAGAGTACATAAACATAGTATAATCTGAGCAAACATATCTCCACACAAACGCCATATTCTACCTGTGATGGAGATGGAGGCGCCTGCTGCACCTCGGGCCCCTTTGGCAGGTCGCCGCCGGCAGCATTGCCCGGCAGAGGCTTCCCCGTGGGCTCCGCCACGACCTTTTGCCGCGCCTCCTCCAGCGCGGGCCACGACTCGGCCCCCATGACCGCTGCCTCACCTGCGACAGGCGGCGGCGTGGTCTTCCTCCACGGCGAGGCGGCGGGGCCAACGCCGCCGCTGGCCCCGCCAACACCCGGATCCGCAATCACCTCGGGTGCCGCCACGGCCCCGCCGCCCGCATTCGGCTCTTCCATCGCCGACACGGAAACGCCCGCCACCTCAAAATAGGCCGCAGGGAGCACAGCAGTTTAGGACTTCAGACCCGTAGCTTCCGCCGCCGCCGCCGACGACGACGAGAGGACGAGAGAGACGAACGAGAAGGTTTCGGATGAGATATTTGGGGAACTTAGCTTAGCCTAGCCTTAGCCAGTTGTGGGAGCAGCCATGGGGCCGCCGCCGCCGCCGCCGTGGTAGGGAGGGTGGTGTAAGGTTTTGGGTGCGGAGGGTGACTAGGGTTTTGGAGTGCGGAGAGCGAGAGCGACAGGATGGGGAGGGGAGAGTGTGCGGGTGCGTGCGTGGAGCGCGTGAGGTAAGAGAGAGAGGAGACGGGCAAAGTTCCGCTAAGGATGGGGACCTGCGGGGGGGATTTGTTTGGGAAAGATTTTATCCGGATTCGGGAGGGGTGGATGGGTTCAGGCCCAGGTGAGGTGACGGGGACTGACTTGAGGGGACACCAACCCTGGGAAAGAGAGGGGGAATGGCTCCGTGACAGACGGCCGCTGCCACGCTTTGTGATGAGCTCTCGGGCGGACTATTCAACAGATGTATTTTTTATTTATTTTTGTTTATTTTCTGCTAAAAAACAAATGTATCTTTTATGCGATGTCTAGGGTTTCAACTTCCCTCGCGGTGGCATCTAGGGTTCCACCAAGTGTCCGTGATTGATCTCTCGTGCATCTTCCCCTCATCCACAGAGACTCGGGCTGACAGAGGGGATAGTGAAAGTGCTAGTTATCGACTAGAGGGGGGTGAATAGGTGATTTTTATGAGAGTTTTCAAAACACGGTGGCTTTGAAGACAAACGATAAAAATGAATCCATTGATATGCAGCGGAAGGTAGACTACATTAGACAAGCCATAGTCAAGTAAACAATAAGGTGAAAGCACGAAGACTATCAGCAGCTAGGTACTATGGATCGGGATGGAAGACAGTACGAAGCCAAACAGTAAACAGTCTTTACTCAGTGAAGTCAATCAGATCATACTGGCAAGCAATGACTTCACGAAGACAAACTGTAAAGTAAAGGGAAGTGAAGGATAGAACCAGTAGCCTGATGAAGACAAGTATTTGGTAGACCAATTCCAGTTGCTGTGACAACTGTACGTCTGGTTAGGGAGACTGAGATTCAACTCAGAAGACCGTGTCTTCACCTTATTCCCCTTGAGCTAAGGACACACAGTCCTCGCCCAATCACTCTGGTAAGTCTTCAAGGTAGACTTCCAAACCTTCACAGACTTCGTTCACCGGCGATCCACAATGACTTTTGGACGCTCAAAACGCGACGCCTAACCGGCTGGAGGATTCACAGTCCTCAAGTGTAATAAGTCTTCAGATCACGCGGACAGAAAGACTTTAGCGATGCCTAACACTCTTTGGCTCTGAGTATTTTGGGCTTTGTCCTCGCAAGGATCTCTCTCTCTCTCTCTCCGTATATATATATACATACATACATATATATACATATATATATATATATATCAAACGCTTTGGAGGTGGGTTGCTCTCAAACGACAAAAACCGTGCACTAACTCTGAGCAGCCACCAATTTATGGTGTAGGGGTGGGCTGTTTATAGCTTGGAGGCAACCCGACCTGATTTGTCCAAAATGACCCTGGGTCACTAAGGAACTGACACGTGTCCAACGGTCAGATTTCAAACACACGCGACAACTTGACTTGGGCTACAAGTAAAGCTGACTTATCCAGCTCTGGATAAGATTTACTCTCATTGTCTCCGCTCGAAAATATAGGATTTGGTTGAGCATCGCATCAATCACTCTGACTTTGTTCACTTGGACCCCCACTTAACAGCACGGTGGTTCCTATGACTCAACAAAGAAGAAAAGGAAACTACGAAACAACTATGTCTTCACACTTCATAGTCTTCATGTGAATGTCTTCTCATGTCATAATCTTCACTGTGAATATCTTCATAGACCACCATTGTCTTCAATGTCTTCATACATTTTTAGGGGTCATCTCTGGTAGGTAAACCGAATCAATATGGGGCTACTACATGTGTTATCCTGCAATTCTCACGAACACATTAGTCCCTCAACCAAGTTTGTCGTCAATACTCGAAAACCAAGTAAGGGTGGCATTAGATGCACTTACAATCTCCCCCTTTTGGTGATTGATGACAAACCGGTTGAAGTTTTCAACGGGGATAAAGATATGTGAAAGTTTAAGGATAAAGATATTGTCTTCATAAGTAGCAAAAGGCTCCCCCTGAAGATGTGCATATAAGTAGTTTTCTTTTGAATGCAAATGCACATGGCATGTTTTACTTGTGAAGATCATCTTTAACTTATGAAGACAATTCATCATGCATATAAAAAGATAACGAAGATAATGACATGCATAATGAAAAATGGACGTCTGCGGAATGGCTTCATGCGGAATTTATCATCGCATCATAAGGTAGCAGAATAAGTAGCAGACGACCATCGAGTTGAAGTGTTACAACTCAAAGAACCAAATGTTTCAAAAAAAAGAGTTGTAAAGACTTAGCAAAATAAAGCAACCACCCATAAGGACCCACTTGAAGACTATCAACTCATAAGCTTCTCCCCTTTTGTCAATAAGGATCAAAAAGGTTTGAAGACATAAAGTATCTACTCGTTCCTATCAGGAGTAGATGAAGGAGCAGGGTCGACGTTGGAGTTCGGTGGTGCAGACGGGCCTGATGCAGTGTAGCCATGGTTGGTGAAGTGGCGTCGTCTTCTTCATCGACGACTCTCGCAACAACAGTTGCAGCCGAAGATGAACGCTTAGAATCTTCAATCGAGGGAGTGCGGCACCAACTTGCATTTTGGGGAGGCCTGAAATCAAACTTGAAGCCCTCAGTGAAGCCATCTTCGCGATGATCTTCTTCAGAGCATAGCAGTGTGAGACTCTTCCAGGACCGTCGACAGGCTTCATGGGCAACGAACGAGTTCTTGGTGGCCAAATTTCGAATGTGATTGATATCCACCAAGATACTCTGCATCTGATGCTTAAGCCGGTCATGATGCTTATCATGTTTCTGGTGCAGGGCCACAAGAAGCTCTCGGTCACTGAGGACACAGGAACGTTTCTGAGGCCTTTGGGCAACCGTACTTGTTGTGGCTTCAGTGTTGGCATGATGTGGCACTCTCATATTCCCAGCAAGAGGATAAGTAGGAGTTGCGGCATTGGAAACAAGAATTCCCTCCATTGGTTGCGAGAAGCTATGGTGTTCGGCATTCTGAAGATGTATTGGTTGCTTGGCAGGCTCGGGGTAGATGTCTTCAATGGACAGATCAACCTCAGGCAGAAAGACAAGATGGTTGCGCGCTGAAGGATGATAGTCAATAGTAGAATGGAGCTTGATCAGGCGCATCACCCATGAAGCATAAAACTTCAGGCCAAACAGATCAATCCCAGACACAACAAGTTGTCTGATAAAGAAGTCCTGGGTATTGAATCTTATGCCATGGATGGTATAGAATACCAAAGTCTTCATGACTCCTTCTAGTTTGGCTTCAGATGAGTGTCCCTTGATTGGCCATAGAGTACGCCTCAGAATATGATAAACAGTGCGGGGCAAGTACTCGAGGTCCTTGACAAAGAACTCTTTGGGGTATTCAGCATCAGAAGGCAATGGCTTCATCATACTTAGCATCTCACTCATATTTGGCTTGGGCCTCTGGAAGATACTCTGTAGTTCATCGCGATGACGCTGACAACCAGGCTCGTAGAACTCGCCTCGAGTGGGCAGGGAAGTAAGCTCGATGATGTCTTGAGTTTTGGCTTCATGATGCACATCACCTGTCATCCACTCAAGTATCCATGACTTCAGATCCCTGTTGTAGCCGTGAATATGAAGTGTTGCATAGAACTGCAGCAGAAGCTCTTCATTCCAGTGCTCATTGTCTGTCACAAATGGCAGAAGACCAACATCCCTGAAGCAGTCAAGTGCTTCTTCAAGACAGGGCAGCCCAGCAATAGCTTCATAGTCAAGACGCATGTGTGGAAAGATCCGCTCTTGATTGTATAGAATGCAGGAGTAGTAGCTGCGCTGCTGATGACTCAGAAGCGATCGGAAGAGATCTTTGGCTTTGAGTATGGGTTCTTGGCACTGTCAAAGAAGGTGTTGTGGGCTCTGAAGCTGTGCACATTGAAAGAACCAATTGTGGTGGCAGCACCTGGAAGCCTCGGCAGCCGTGGCTTGGGTTTCTGAACATGTGGTCTCTGCTCCACATGATAGTCAATATTGTGGTCCAGGAGCAGAGGGTGGAACCATCACTACTGGTCTACTGCAGGATGCTGCTAACGCGACACTACGATCAGAGACCCTTTGAGAAACTATGTGCGATGCAATAATCGCAAACGGTGGTGTATGAAAACCGTCAAAAAAGGTGAAAATGTTTGCGATGGAGGATGCATCAAACACGGTTCAGATTTTAGTTGCGTGTGCGATGAAGGGCATACAGTTCAGTTCAATTAACTGTTAGCAATGAGGAGGAACAAAAGAAACGGGCAGCCAGATGAAGGCGTGCGCGATACACAGCATACAGTTCACTCAGATGAACTGTTTGTGATTAGGCAACATAAAAGAAACGGGTAGCCAGATGAAGGTGTGTGCGATATACAGCATACGGTTCACTCAGATGAACTGTTTGTGATTAGGCAACACAAAAGAAACGGTCAGCCAGATCAAGGTGTGTGCGATATATGGCATGCGGTTCACTCGGATGAACTGTTTGCGTTGACACAAGAGAACAAAAACGGTTCAACTTAACAAGACGTGTGTGTTGTGCGATGGGATTGCATGCGGTTCACTCGGTCGTTGTCGTCAGTGTGTGACCTCTGTGGCAACCGTTCGCTCCCTAGGCGCCTCTTCGTGTACCGTAGCAACCATCCACCGACTCTTCGCCTTTCCCCTCGATTTGGAACTGTTGTCGCGCACTAGCTCTTCCTCCCTCCTCCATTTGCCTTCACCCTTCCTTCTGCCATTGTTTGATCGTCTTCTCCATGGAGGGAACAAGCTGGAAATGACCCAGTTATTCTTGCCCCGATCTGAATGATGACGCGGTGGAGGAACTCATTGATCGGTGCAACGTCATCACCTCGGCTAGCATGGCAGGTTCGTTCAAGACCATGCTCGACTCAACTAATAACATCATTACAAGGAACCCAAGGGTTCAGAAGCGGTTTGATCTCCCCTATCTTCTTCGTCGTGACCCTGCTGACTGGCGCGGGGATGAGGGAAGCCTCGCCTTGTGTAAGTTGATGCCGCTTGATAATGATACATATGATGTTAAGATGCCATCGCTTGAGGGCAAGGCTTGGGTAGGCGCAAATGGATATTGGGTTGTTTATATTGGGTACAACTGCGAGTGGGAACTTGTGAATGTGTACACTCGTCACCGGGTTCCACTTCGAAAAATCTCAAACAACTGCCCAGAGGTTGAGTACACCGGTACTCTACGTGAGTTCAAATACGATCATGCTGACTGTCGTTTATGGAAGAAAGCAATTTGTCGAGTTCCCAACTGCTCTTGAGGTTATAGGAATGCTTATGTTGTCGCTATCTTCGACAAGCTTGTTGCCGTCCTTCATGGTTCGACTCTATGGATATTGCTCAAAAATCAGTTTCTATACACGGATGAGTACTGTGATGCAATTCAATACGAGGGTCTTGTGTTTGCTGCCACCACTCGTGGCACTATTTTTGCATGGAATCCTCATGATTTCGGTACGTTTGTCTTCCACCGTAATTATAATTGTTTCATCCACATGCATGCGGGTTAGCTAGTTTCCCTTTACTAATTAACCTTCTTGTGTTTCCAAGGTCATGTGAACATTCCACCACCTATACTTGAAATTTTATTCACGAGCATGAGGACAAGTAGGACCCATATACTCAGTGGCGCCTGGCAACTTATTCCGATGGATCACCTCTTCTTGTCTGTATACGGGGCACTGCTGATGTTACTAAGGAAGCAGGTGTTGTCTCGTATGGTCGCACTCTCCGGACCTATTCCAACATCCGTTGCAGGGTATTCGGGATGGATACTAGTGTACTAGCGCCAACACCTTCTCCTTGGTTCAGTATTGAAAGTCTTGGAGGAAACTCGCTTTTCCTTGGACAAAACTATCCAATGACGGTGGAAGGCGATCCAGCTGTTGTTGACACAATGTTACTACCATTTATGAGAAGCAACTGTATCTATACCTCGGACATTACTATGCTTCCCTACCGTCCCAATATGGGTCCTGACATAGGCCGCTTCAGCCTCGATGATCAGTCCTGCATTGGTCTCGAGATTGACAGTAGTTGGCCCTTCCCAGATACAGTATTAAACCCCAAAAAACTATTTCCGGCGGTGGCGGAGGCAGTGTGCCACGCCGTCGTTGTCGTCCTCCGGGACGCCATTGTTGAAGTCTTCAAGGCAGCACAAAATGTTCTTCACTTGTAAATCAAACATCATGTCGTCGCGCGATCGATGGGCGGGGCGCGGGAGGATGGCAATTGGCGCCGCTGAGAGGTAGCGGTCGACGGTAGCGTCCCATGCCGCTTAGGGGGGCGCACGGGCACGGGCGCAGTGGGTGCAGCCAAACACACGGGGACCGGCGCCGCGGTGGGTGGAGGGGCGCGCACGGGCGCGGTGGGTGCAGCCAAACGCACGGGGGCCGGCGCCACGGTGGGTGGAGGGGCGCGCACGGGAACGGGCATGGGCGCTGGCGCTGGCATGTACACGAGCTCGCGCGGGTCCGCGGAGACCTCGCTGACACCCGTGGCTTCCAGCTCTGTGATAGTGCTCGACGACTAGCCCGTCAATGCTACGGGGATGGTCGCTGGCGCGGGCGCGGGGATGGGAGCTGGGACGGGAGCGGGGGTAGCAACCGTCGCGGTCAACTCGTTCTGGGCCATGTCCATGAGGCTCCATTCCTCCTTATTTTCTATCTCCTCCAGCTCGGAGTAGACTTCACCAAACTTGAAGACTAGTGGCAGATGATCATTCTGCCCCATGGCGGTGGAGGTCCGCAAGGGGAGGGGAATGGGAGGCGAACAGTAAGGCCGCCCGTATTAAACAGCGGCTCGGGCGCCATTAATGGAGAGGAAGGCGGTCAACTATAGGTTCGAGTTTAGCCAAGATACGTACACGGCTAAGTGTATGAAAATCCAAGAGAGAATCATAAAATCTAAAAGCTAGGAAGGAGAAGACCGGGTGATTGAATATGACTTGCTAACAGATCCTACTCTTCCTTAAGCGCTAGTTCTATTGACGATGGTTCAGTTTCGAGAGCAGCTAAAGTAGTTACCTAATAAGATAGATGAATATTCCACGATCTACGATTATAAAAATCTTCTTATAGAAGTCTAGTTCTTTCTTCTTTTAGAAAAGGAAGTCTTGCTCTCCTTTCTTACCGCTACTTGCGTTGCTCGTGTACATGGAAGTCAAAGGGCTCACTTCCCAGTGAGCCTGCGCAGCGTACAGCTCGCACGCTTCCCGATGAGCCTGTGCATTGGAGGACAGTTTGCACGCCTCTCGGTTAGCCTGCGCACCGGACTGCACTTGCACGCCTCCCGTTCAGTCAAGGTTAAGCAGCCGTCCGCACGGCACCTCCTACATCCATTAAAACCAAGACACATGGCGTCACGTGAATGGTTAACAGAACACACACAGTTTGAATTATACAAATGTTTGAGATATTAAAGTCGCAACTATTTTTTCAAAATGGCTTTGTTGGCTGACACTACTCGAGTGCGCCTTCTCTCAAAATGGACACAAAAAATACCACATCATGTCGGGTGCCATTCCATGATAGCATGCCAAGTTTTATGAATTTCAGACGAGTTTTGGATTTACTCGAATTTAAAAACCAGGCATCTCAATGTTTTATCGGCAATCAACGGTGCCCTGGTGTTTGAAATTCATTCCCATTTCTTGCATGGGACCTAAGCATGCATCCAAGGACACAGATTTGATTTTTCAACCAATTTATATGCACTGGAGCATATGCATGTAGTTCAAATTTGAATTATGCACATAAATGCATTGAAAACTCAGTTAATGCATAAAAATGTCCAAAAGAACCCCAAAAAATCACAAAAACTGACACAACACTCCTGTTGTTCTATGTTGACACGAGAAATTTTTTGGAAGTAATAAGAGGCAGTGGATATCATTTCGTCCCCAAAGGTGGGACGTTCCCTACCGAAATCATGATGCTTGTTGTGAGAAGCTCTGGTTTGTGAGAAGCATATACCCAAACCTGCCCCAAACGGGACAAAATTTTTACCACAGCATGTTGATGCCGCTCCATGAAAGCATGCCAAGTTTCATGAATTTCACACGAGTTTTGGATTTACTAGAATTTAAAAACGAGGCATCTCAATGTTTTGCCGGCAACCAATGGTGCCCTGGTGTTTGAAATTCATTCCCATTTCTTGCATGGGACCTAAGCATGCACCCAAGGACATAGATTTGATTTTTTTAACCAATTTATATGCACTGGAGCATGTGCATGTAGTTCCAATTTAAATTATGCACATAAATGCATTGAAAACTCAGTTAATGCATAAAAATGTCCAAACGAACCCCAAAAAATCCCCAAAATTGACACAACACTCCTATTGTTCTACGTTGACACGAGAATTTTTTTGAAAGCAATAAGAGGCAATGGATATCATTTCATCCCCAAAGGTGGGACGTTCCCTACCGAAACTATCATGCTTGTTGTGAGAAGCTCTGGTTTGTGAGAAGCATATACCCGAACCTGCCCCAAATGGGACAAATTTTTTAACATGGCATGTTGATGCCGCTCCATGATAGCATGCCAAGTTTCATGAATTTCAGACGAGTTTTGGATTTACTAGAATTTAAAAACCAGGCATCTCAATGTTTTGCCGGCAATCAACAGTGTCCTCGTGTTTGAAATTCATTCCCATTTCTTGCATGGGACCTAAGCATGTATCCAAGGACACAGATTTGATTTTTCAACCAATTTATATGCACTGGAGCATGTGCATGTAGTTCAAATTTGAATTATGCACATAAATGCATTGAAAACTCAGTTAATGCATAAAAATGTCCAAAATAATCCCCAAAAATCACAAAAATTGACACAACACTCTTGTTGTTCTATGTTGACACGAGAAATTTTTTGGAAGTAATAAGAGGTAGTGGATATCGTTTTGTCCCCAAAGGTGGGACGTTCCCTACCGAAACCATGATGCTTGTTGTGAGAAGCTCTGGTTTGTGAGAAGCATATACCCAAACCTGCCCCAAACGGGACAAAAATTTTACCACGGCATGTTGATGCCGCTTCATGAAAGCATGCCAAGTTTCATGAATTTTACACGAGTTTTGGATTTACTAGAATTTAAAAACGAGACATCTCAATGTTTTGTCGGCAATCAATGGTGCCCTGGTGTTTGAAATTCATTCCCATTTCTTGCATGGGACCTAAGCATGCACCCAAGGACATAGATTTGATTTTTTTAACCAATTTATATGCACTGGAGCATGTGCATGTAGTTCAAATTTGAATTATGCACATAAATGCATTAAAAACTCAGTTAATGCATAAAAATGTCCAAACGAACCCCGAAAAATCCCCAAAATTGACACAACACTCCTGTTGTTCTATGTTGACACGAGAATTTTTTTGAAAGCAATAAGAGGCAATGGATATCATTTCGCCCCCAAAGGTGGGACGTTCCCTACCGAAACTATCATGCTTGTTGTGAGAAGCTCTAGTTTGTGAGAAGCATATACCCGAACCTGCCCCAAATGGGACAAATTTTTTAACATGGCATGTTGATGCCGCTCCATGATAGCATGCCAAGTTTCATGAATTTCAGACGAGTTTTGGATTTACTAGAATTTAAAAACGAGGCATCTCAATGTTTTGCCGGCAATCAACAGTGTCCTCGTGTTTAAAATTCATTCCCATTTCTTGCATGGGACCTAAGCATGCATCCAAGGACACAGATTTGATTTTTCAACCAATTTATATGCACTGGAGCATGTGCATGTAGTTCAAATTTGAATTATGCACATAAATGCATTGAAAACTCAGTTAATGCATAAAAATGTCCAAAAGAACCCCAAAAAATCACAAAAATTGACACAACACTCCTGTTGTTCTATGTTGACACGAGAAATTTTTTGGAAGTAATAAGAGGTAGTGTATATCGTTTTGTCCCCAAAGGTGGGACGTTCCCTACCGAAACCATGATGCTTGTTGTGAGAAGCTCTGGTTTGTGAGAAGCATATACCCAAACCTGCCCCAAACGGGACAAAAATTTTACCACGGCAAGTTGATGCCGCTCCATGAAAGCATGCCAAGTTTCATGAATTTCACACGAGTTTTGGATTTACTAGAATTTAAAAACGAGGCATCTCAATGTTTTGCCGGCAATCAATGGTGCCCTGGTGTTTGAAATTCATTCCCATTTCTTGCATGGGACCTAAGCATGCACCCAAGGACATAGATTTGATTTTTTTTAACCAATTTATATGCACTGGAGCATGTGCATGTAGTTCAAATTTGAATTATGCACATAAATGCATTGAAAACTCAGTTAATGCATAAAAATGTCCAAACAAACCCCGAAAAATCCCCAAAATTGACACAACACTCCTGTTGTTCTATGTCGACACGAGATTTTTTTGAAAGCAATAAGAGGCAATGGATATCATTTCGTCCCCAAAGGTGGGACGTTCCCTACCGAAACTATCATGCTTGTTGTGAGAAGCTCTGGTTTGTGAGAAGCATATACCAGAACCTGCCCCAAATGGGACAAATTTTTTAACACGGCATGTTGATGCCGCTCCATGATAGCATGCCAAGTTTCATGAATTTCAGACGAGTTTTGGATTTACTAGAATTTAAAAACCAGGCATCTCAATGTTTTGCCGGCAATCAACAGTGTCCTCGTGTTTGAAATTCATTCCCATTTCTTGCATGGGACCTAAGCATGCATCCAAGGACACATATTTGATTTTTCAACCAATTTATATGCACTTGAGCATGTGCATGTAGTTCAAATTTGAATTATGCACATAAATGCATTGAAAACTCAGTTAATGCATAAAAATGTCCAAAAGAACCCCAAAAAATCACAAAAATTGACACAACACTCCTGTTGTTCTATGTTGACACGAGAATTTTTTTGGAAGTAATAAGAGGTAGTGGATATCGTTTTGTCCCCAAAGGTGGGACGTTCCCTACCGAAACCATGATGCTTGTTGTGAGAAGCTCTGGTTTGTGAGAAGCATATACCCAAACCTGCCCCAAACAGGACAAAATTTTTACCACGGCATGTTGATGCCGCTCCATGAAAGCATGCCAAGTTTCATGAATTTCACACGAGTTTTGGATTTACTAGAATTTAAAAACGAGGCATCTCAATGTTTTGCCGGCAATCAATGGTGACCTGGTGTTTGAAATTCATTCCCATTTCTTGCATGGGACCTAAGCATGCACCCAAGGACATAGATATGATTTTTTTAACCAATTTATATGCACTGGAGCATGTGCATGTAGTTCAAATTTGAATTATGCACATAAATGCATTGAAAACTCAGTTAATGCATAAAAGTGTCCAAACGAACCCCGAAAAATCCCCAAAATTGACACAACACTCCTGTTGTTCTATGTCAATACGAGAATTTTTTTGAAAGCAATAACAGCTCGTTTGGCTCCCCTGATTTCATTTCATTTGGCTGAAATGAAATGAAATGAAATCTCTATCAAGATTTCATTTGGCTGAATCTAGATTCCAAATCCAAATTTCATGTTTGGCTGTCACTAGGATTTTGAGGTCAAATCTGTACTAGAACCAAAATGAGCATGAAACTATACCAGCACCAATGCACTAGCCTTTGTGCTAGGAATAAATAGTATCAACAAATCTGTACCAACACCAACATTGACAGCTCGTTTGTTCACACATGGCAATGTTTTGCATTAAACTGAACCATGCCAATACATATAACTTAAACATGAGACTTTGTAAAAAGTTAATCTTTGCAATACGACAAAGGTTCACAACAACATCAAATGATCATAATCTAGTCAAGGTTACATAAAAACTGAATCTTTGCATTATTAGCACCATCCAAGAAAGATTTTCATTGCTCAAGGATCTTCATTTCTTCGTTCTGTTCGTTCAACATCACACTTCACCCAAAATTTCCTGCAAAATATGATGAGAAATGGTGACATATGGTCTCATAGGGCAATAAACAATCCTTGAACACAATGGTTGGTAGAAATTGCTCAAAGTGAAAGATGAGGATAGCCAAGAAGACAAATCAAAGTGTCACACGTTAAGCTTTAGCTTGCAACAATCTCTAGGAAGGGTAAGAAAACTCAACTTGATATAGAAAATTTTCAAAGGTTAACTTGCACTTCATTTGCACAATTATCATGAATCGAAAGGTAATAGCAAAAAACCATCAACAACCGAGTAGGTTAAGTAGGACCGAAACTAAGTCGATAAAAGACTACAGCCACTAAATAAGCATATATCTGGTTGATGTATTCTAGACTAATAATGCCACCTCTCGACCGAAGAAAAAAAGACTAGTTCATAAGAGACCTTCAAACACACTGAATATTTATGTGCATGCAAAATATGTTCATAAAACCTTGTTTCAGGAGACATGGCAGAACAAGTTGTTCTCAAACATGGCAGGAAAACGTTGTTTTATCAAGCCATGTTTGGGAAGACCTGGCAGGAAAACCTTATTAAGATGATAACATAAAACCTTCTATCATGCTAATCTCAAACATGGAAATAGGTAAGTACATAAATATGATGAAAAGCAAGCAAGCTGCTGCCTCCTCTGCTCCATATTGGCATGAAAAAATACAGGACACCCATAATATTGTACAATAACAAACAACTAAGGACAAAATGCAGTAGAGCTTGCTAGCTGGTAACTAATCACAGAACAAGAAACATACCTTCATTGGTTGATTTGCTTGAGGATCCATTTCTTCTTCATCCTTTCAGGCAGCGCCATAAGAGCCTTGAACTTGCGGTCATCTGCTATGAGGAAATCATAAGCTGCTAGCAAGCCATCATCATCCAGTCCCACAATTGCATTGAGAGCGTCAAGTATTTCTTCAGGAGAGGAGGGTTTCTCAGGAGGAGCAACTTGAGCGATATCAGCTTTGTAGGCACTGGTAAAATTATCCAATTTCTCTCCAAGCATAGATGCAATTGAGTCATCCGATCGATATCTTTTCCTCTTCTGTTCCTCGCCGGTTTGGGTTGAAGATGTTGCGGCAGAATCAGTGTTGATGTTGTTGACATTCTCTGCAGCCATTTCCGCTGCACTTTCACCAGCAGTTCTGGCTCCGGTTTCGGTGGCATGATCCTTCGAGAAGACAAGGCTGATAGAGTCCCAAAACTTTATGACCTTGTGCCTGTAGCATGCTGCATCTTTGTTTGCCTGCAACCCATGAAGACAAATAGTCTCATGTCATGGTGGAAAATGAACACACATCCATCCAAACACCAAACACACATCCAAAGAGAAAATCGTAGACTACAGCTAAGATGTAACTCATGTCATGGTGCAAAATCACATAAATAATGGGGAAAACAAGTGCACTGCTGCAAGTTGTGATTGTTTCTCAAGAGAAGGCTGATTACTAATATAATAGCAAAACATAGGGGAAATGATGAGTAAACTACTGATTAGAAGGCTATGCACGAACAAGTATAAGTGCATGTTTTCAAATAAACTTGGTTGAATTCCATATCATGATGGAGAAGGTGGAGAAGGTGTATAAGTGCATGTTTTCGAATAAACTACTTGACCACATGAATGATGAAAATGAATCTTGTGGCCATGCCATGAATACATAGATGCTCAAGATGTAGTGCTTACCTTGACATAGTTTCTCCACACGTCCTCACTATCAACCATAAGCTTGTTATGGATCCAATCCCACCCAAAACCACTCGTTGACAACATCTTGCTGACATTGACATAGTGTCTATCAATAGTCTTGCACCTTGACATGACATTCTCCTTTGTGATATCCACATTGCACTTGGCTCGAACATTCTTGACAATTGCAGTGTAAACATGTGGCTTCCACCCATTTTGAGCACGATCCCCTCTATTGTAATGCTCCACGAACACATTCATCATTGCTTCATCCATTTCATCCGTCCAGGTAAGGTAGTTTCTACCTCCTTTCTTCTCCACATCCATATCTTCCTGCAAGCAACAATATATGTATGAGACAAACGTAGAATCCAGAGAGAGAGAGGGGGGGGGTTCAAAAATAGGCATATGAAATATATGAACATACAAATGAATGAATTCAATGATTGGCTCCCCCGCGTCTCCTTTGGTAATCTGCCCACATTTGATTAGCTAAGGTATCTCGCTTGTTGTTCCACTCAGTTGTTGATTCAACATGTCTAATCATGTTTGGTTCTTCAGGATGTTCGATGGCAGCAGCATTTAACTGATTATCCACGTCAATTAGCATTATATCATCCATCTCTCTCTGCCTATCTCTTAGAAAGTTATGCAATATGCAGCAAGCATTAATGACACGGATCTGCGAGATGGTATTATTGGCGTGTTAATAAAAAAATAAAAATAAACGGAGGCTTGGTTTTGCAAAATACTATGTGATACCTGATTCCGTATGCGAAAAAATGAACTAGTCCTCAAAATAGCCCATCTCATCTTTAGTAGACCAAAAGTTCTCTCTATCACATTCCTAGCTGATGCATGTCGCAGATTATATAACTCTCTTGGAGTTTGTGGGTTATTTCCATTAGCCGCCCATTCTTTCAAATGGTACCGGACTGACCGGTATGGAGCAAAGAAGCCCGGGCCATTAGTGTACCCAGCATCTACAAGGTAGTATTTTCCTAATGTTTGCAAAAATAACAAGTATTAGATATTATATTTACATTGAAATATCATAACTTAGTTGTTCTACCGTACCAAGACAGAGAATTACCATGTGGAACTCTAAAAGCGTCTTGTCGTGACATTGCATCTCGCAACACTCGTGAATCAGATGCAGAACCTTCCCATCCAGCTAAGACATACAAAAACTTCATATTCCGGTCACAAACACCAAGCACAATAGTGGTCACATCTTGCTTTCTATTCCTGTATCTGCCTTGCTTGAGAGCGGAAACACGGACATCAACATGTGTGCCATCTAAAGCTCCTAGCCCATCTGGAAACCATTTCCATCTACTATCCTCGGGCTGCTCAGCTGAAGGGGTTGGTAGCTTTATAAACTCATGAGACAAGGAAAGGACAGCTCTTAAGATCTCATTGAAATGCCTACTGATGGTCTCGAGTGCCCATCTGTACGTGCTTTCAATTAACCGGTATTTCATCCCATGGCTTAGCACTAGCAGAAACATTGTGACTGATTCTTCAACCGACACATAAAATGTGTCCCCCAAACCACATCTTTCACGCAAGATAGCGCACAGGTCCACAAAGGACCGTTTAGTTAGGCGCAAACTATCAAAACAGTGCTTGTTAGAACCCTGATAAATTGATCTAAGCATCTGCTTTCTAATCCTAATCTCCGCCTCATCCTCACTGAAATCATCAAGCTCTCTAATCTTCCTCTGACAATACGTGTGTTGAACTATCGCGACAACCGACACAAAAAATCCAGCAGCTGCCCTCTTCCTTTTCTTTCTCCTCTCATCGCCATGCAATGTGTTAATGTACAAGTCCGACATCTATATTAAGATGAATAAAATAACAATTGAGAAAGAACTCAAGCTCGATTACTAGTGATACACAAAAAACTCATGCTTATTACTAGTGATACACAAAAAACAGATGCAGTTGCTTGTCAAGAAAGCTTAGATGGAGGAAAAAGATGGGCAAAACCCAAACAGGGTTTATACTACTTTCCATTTCACTTTTGTCAGGTGGATGAACAGACCTGCGCCCCCATACTTTTGGAAAAATAGATCATAACAAACAAAACCATCAAGCATTAGAGTTTCACATAAAAAGAAGCTTCAATCGCCATACGATACAATTGACACAGTCTTATTGAACATGTTATTAACACTCTCTCCTAAAACGGAGTGAATCAAAACTATCCTGAACTTGTATTTCAAAACATTATGCTCAAGTATCTAGCTTCAATAACAAGCCCGAATATAAAAATCAGCTCAGTCTGGAAAAAACCCAGTCTGATTCAGACAAAAAATCATTATGCAAGCACACTGAAATTGTTCTATACTGAATTCAGACAAAAAATCAGTGTGCAAACATATTGAAATCAGGGGTTCATGTCTGCTTGCAGCCCATACTGAATTGTTCTATACCGAATCCAGACAAAAAAATCACTGTCCAACCACACTGACTTTGTTCTATACTGAATTCGGACAAAATAATCAGTGTGCAAAACGCATTAAATTCAGAGATCCATTCTGTTTGCATAGAGGGGACGCAGACACGCTGACCACGTACCACAAAAAGGTCGATCTTCCAGGGTGTGGAGTTGACCGACCGTGGGCTGGCGGAGGAATCGTCAAGAAGTCGATCTTCTGTCCGGATCGGGTGGCTGGATGGAGGTGGGTTCAGGTTAGGGTTAGGGTTCAAGCAGAAAAGATCCACCAGAGAGAGGGAGGGGGAGAAGAGAGGTGGAGGGAGAACCTACCAGGATTTGAGAGCTCGACGACGGCGCTGTGGTCACCGGAGGCAGCACACCATCGAACAGAAAGCTTCGCGTGTAGAGGGGACGGGGGAAGAGAACTCGGGGAGAAGCTATTCACCAGCGGGGGGTGCATCACCGGCGGCCGAGAAGGTGGGGCTCATGGCGGCGGCGGCGGCGGGTGTCGGGGTAGGGTGGGGGAAGGAGGCGAGAGACGAAGGCGTCGGGGTAGGGTGGGGGAAGCGAGCGAGTGGAATCCGGGAGAATGACGGGCGAGGGGCTGGGATTTGGGCCAAGGCCAAGTTTACATCCTCTGGAATCTTAGAATGAAATCCACCCTCAATTCTGTGGCAGCCAAACAAGTATATTCCGGAATTCGCAAATGAAATCCACCAAATCCGACCCAAATGATGGGTACCAAACAAGCTGTAAGAGGCAATGGATATCATTTCGTCCCCAAAGGTGGGACGTTCCCTACCGAAACTATCGTGCTTGTTGTGAGAAGCTTTGGTTTGTGAGAAGCATATACCCGAACCTGCCCCAAATGGGACAAATTTTTTAACACGGCATGTTGATGCCGCTCCATGATAGCATGCCAAGTTTCATGAATTTCAGACGAGTTTTGGATTTACTAGAATTTGAAAACCAGGCATCTCAATGTTTTGCCGGCACTCAACAGTGTCCTCGTGCTTGAAATTCATTCCCATTTCTTGCATGGGACCTAAGCATGCATCCAAGGACACAGATTTAATTTTTCAACCAATTTATATGCACTGGAGCATGTGCATGTAGTTCAAATTTGAATTATGCACATAAATGCATTGAAAACTCAGTTAATGCATAAAAATGTCCAAAAGAACCCCCAAAAATCACAAAAATTGACACAACACTCCTGTTGTTCTATGTTGACACGAGAATTTTTTTGGAAGTAATAAGAGGCAGTGGATATCGTTTCGTCCCCAAAGGTGGGACGTTCCCTACTGAAACCATGATGCTTGTTGTGAGAAGCTCTGGTTTGTGAGAAGCATATACCCAAACCTGCCCCAAACGGGACAAAATTTTTACCACGGCATGTTGATGCCGCTCCATGAAAGCATGCCAAGTTTCATGAATTTCACATGAGTTTTGGATTTACTAGAATTTAAAAACGAGGCATCTCAATGTTTTGCCGGCAATCAATGGTGCCATGGTGTTTGAAATTCATTCCCATTTCTTGCATGGGACCTAAGCATGCACCCAAGGACATAGATTTGATTTTTTTAACCAATTTATATGCACTGGAGCATGTGCATGTAGTTCAAATTTGAATTATACACATAAATGCATTGAAAACTCAGTTAATGCATAAAAATGTCCAAACGAACCCCGAAAAATCCCCAAAATTGACACAACACTCCTATTGTTCTATGTTGACACGATAATTTTTTTGAAAGCAATAAGAGGCAATGGATATCATTTCGTCCCCAAAGGTGGGACGTTCCCTACCGAAACTATCATGCTTGTTGTGAGAAGCTCTGGTTTGTGATAAGCATATACCCGAACCTGCCCCAAATGGGACAAATTTTTTAACACGGCATGTTGATGCCGCTCCATGATAGCATGCCAAGTTTCATGAATTTCAGACGAGTTTTGGATTTACTAGAATTTAAAAACCAGGCATCTCAATGTTTTACCGGCAATCAACAGTGTCCTCGTGTTTGAATTTCATTCCCATATCTTGCATGGGACCTAGAAATTCACCCAAGGACACATATTAGATTTTTCAACCAACCTTAGTGCATTGGAGCATGTGCATGTAGTTCAAATTTGAATTATGCACATAAATGCATTGAAAACTTAGTTAATGCATAAAAATGTCCAAACGAACCCCGAAAAATCCCAAAAATTGACACAACACTCCTATTGTTCTATATTGACACGAGAAATTTTTTGAAAGCAATAAGAGGCAATGGATATCGTTTCATCCCCAAAGGTGGGACGTTCCCTACCGAAACCATCATGCTTGTTGTGAGAAGCTCTGGTTTGTGAGAAGCATATACCCGAACCTACCCCAAATGGGAAATTTTTTTTAATACGACATGTTGATGCCGCTCCATGATAGCGTGCCAAGTTTCATGAATTTCATACGAGTTTTGGATTTACTAGAATTTAAAAACTAGGCATCTCAACATTTTGTCGGCAATCAACAGTGCCCTGGTGTTTGAATTTCATTCCCATCTCTTGCATGGGACCTAGAAATTCACCCAAGGACACACATGTGATTTTTCAACCAACCTTAGTGCATTAGAGCATGTGCTTGTAGTTCAAATTTGAATTATGCACATAAAATGCCTAGAAAACCCAGTTAATGCATAAAAAGGCCAAACGAACCCCGAAAAATTCCAAGTTGAACACAACACTCATGTTGTTCTATGTTGACACTAGAATTTTTTTGAAAGCAATAAGAGGCAACGGATATCGTCCCGTCCCCAAAGGTGGTACGTTCCCTATCGAAACCATCATGCTTGTTGTGAGAAGCTCTGGTTTGTGAGAAGCTTATACTCGAACCTTCCCCAAATGGGACAAAAATTTCACCACGGCATGTTGATGCCGCTCCATGATAGCATGCCAAGTTTCATGAATTTCATACAAGTTTTGGATTTACTAGAATTTAAAAACCAGGCATCTCAACATTTTGCCGGCAATCAACAATGCCCTGGTGTTTGAATTTCATTGCCATCTCTTGCATGGGACCTAGAAATTCACCCAAGGACACACATGTGATTTTTCAACCAACTTTGGTGCATTGGAGCATGTGCTTGTAGTTCAAATTTGAATTATGCACATAAAATGCCTAGAAAACCCAGTTAATGTATAAAAAAGGCCAAACGAACCCCGAAAAATTAATTCCCATTTCTTCCATGGGATCTAAGGATGCACTGAAGGACACATATTTGATTTTTCAACCAATTTGTATGCACCGGAGCATGTGCATGTAGTTTAATTTTGAATTGTGCACCTGAAATGGCTAGAAAACCAGTTTAACGTATGAAATGTCCAAACGAACCCTGAATAATTCCAATTATTTTACGACACACATACAGTTGCATGTTCACTGCAGATAAAAAGGTCTAGCAATTCAAACACCGTCCATTGCCGTTGTGACCCCATTTTGTAATTCAAATCAAGTAGATCCCACACAGTTTATTCTCACCAACCGTGTGAGATGTAGTACAACATATCTTGGAGCACCGTCGGTGTATAGTACGCCTATGGCTTACGCGAGAAGGTGCGTCGGCTACAGTCCACAGTCGGCATGTCAAGCACACTCGCTCGCTCCCCCAAAACTCCCGCCTCTGCATCCCTCGCAATCTCGAAAATATCTACCGCCTGGAAGGTTTTAATGTTTGATAGCACATGATTAGTATGTGCGGACCGTGTGCGATGTCTATTACTCCAGCTCTGCTTCAGTCCCTTGATTCAAATTTTCAGTAGCCCTGGCATTTTACTCCCGCCTCTGCATCCCTCGCAATCTCAAAAATATCTGCTCGCCCTTGATCCAAATTTTCAGTAGCCCTGCCTTGTCACTCCCGCCTAGTAAAATTTTCAGTTGCCGCGGTATTTCCTCAAACACAACCTTCACTCACACAGACACACACAACCCTCGAAACCATTGGTAGGTCGCCGCCATCGCCGGCGCCTCCATCCTCAACCTATGCATGTGTGCCGGGGAGCTCGAGTAGCCAATGGCCAAAAAGAGGTTTATCACGGCCTTTTCGCCCGACACCAGCGAGGTGGCCGCCGAGGTGTCCCCGTCGTCCTCCGCGGGGCCGATCCACCATCGCCGGTCCCCCGATCTGCCCGCCGCCGCGCCCCTACGCCGGTTCGAGGACTTCCCCATCCTCCCATGGACCCGGCAGCCGACGAAGTCCTACTTCAGGGTCCGACAGCGGTGGTGGGGGACGTGGGTCACCGAGACTACAGACCGAGAGACCCACACCCGCCGGTGGCTCGGTAGCTTCCACACGACCGAGCTCGCGACCATGGAGTATGACCGCTGGCAGATTCGCTACCACGGCGCGGCGGCTAGGTTCAATTTGCCCTTCGGCACACGTCCGGTCCACCTCGTTCCGCCGGAGCCAGGGGTGGTGAGCTCAGCTATGGCGCAGGAGGACCGCGAGGCGTGGGAGCGTCTCGAGGCCGAGGCCGCCAACGAGGCCTACATGCAAGAGCTCTGCCGACAGCACTCGGAGCTCGTGGAGGCGGAGCGGGCGATCTTTGCCGGCGCGAAGGGTGGCAAGGTTATCGCACTCTCCTCCGATGACGAGGTCGAAGGCGGCGAGGACGGCGGCGGGGTTATCGCGCTCTTCCTCTGATGACGAGGTCGAAGGCAGCAACGACGGCGGCGCGGAGGGCGTCGAGGTGGGCCCCGAAGACGAGGAGATCGATGTCGACGAGTGGAGGAGTGCCTTCCCCAACGACCCTGACGACGACACTGGCTCGGACCCGGCTCGCGGCACACCGTACATGACGAGGAAGGATTGGCTCGACCTCTACGTCGACCAAAAGTAGTTTAGCTTAGTTTAAATTTATGTTTTATGTTCGGATATGCAAAACTATCTATGTTTATGTTTGAATGCATGCTACTTTCGATTGAACCTACTTTGAACTTGATCAAATTGAAGTTTACAACCTTAAGTTTAGGGGATCGACTGGAAAAGGCCAAAAATTGTTGGAGTATATATATATCCACTAAGGGTTTTAGTCCTTTAACTTTTTAAGGATCGCCTAGAGATGTCCTTATGACTTGTTTATTTCAGTTCTTCACAATGTGATGCTCTATATGTGCAACTATTTGTTGTGCAGTTCAATTTCATCAATAACAGTTTCAACAATACCACTATGAATTATGATATTTGGTTGCTATTAAGGATATTGCAGTTAACATGCCTTTTTGTTTTTCAATTGTTGTTTAGCAACATGCATTGTACTGAATCACTAAATATGCAATCACAAGCTACATAGCAACAAGGAAGAGTGTTACCTTAATGTTCTGATGATGTCTAGATATACATGTAATAAAATCTTATATAATGGGATGGATGGAGTGTTGTACTACATCAATTTTCAATTGTTGTTTAGCTTCTAATATTAACTTGGTGCTTTTAGGTACATATATCATTGCCAAAGATCCACACTTCGACCCTTTCTGCGTATGGGGCAATGAGATATTCATGAACCAACATCAAGTGAGGAAACTGATAAAGATTGTTACTAAAATGGGTCAAAAGATGTCAATCGAACTATTTGTTTACACTTTATGCAGGACAACAGTGAACTGCATGATGGTAAGTAAGAACCCTGTGGCCCTGTTTTTACTACCCGTAATGAGTTGTGTTAGATGACAATATCTGAATCTTTTTTTCTTTTGTAGTGGATCCTGAAGCAGTTTACTCAAGATTACCTCTCAAACTACATGATTGGCGGCCAGCCATCACAAGGGGTTGGACTAGATTCTTGCATGCCTTCTGCATCTAGGAGAGCACAATAGGGCCATTCCGCTTCACCTTGTTCAGCAACTGGAATGTTTGTCGCCTCTTTCTTTACCATCTGTAATAGTACAAGTATAGAACCTTGGTACATCATTCTTTATTTGGTGCTTCTGTAGTTCTTAAACATATGTACCTGTGAATCGAATAATGCATTGGTTGTTTGAACCTGATGGATATGAATAAAGCTATAGCATACTTTCAAGTTTAAATTAGGTACAATTTTAAATAGCAGTAATTAAATTAGGGCAAAATTACGTTGTGTAGGTCATTACGGCACACACGGTTGGTAAAACACAAACGTTTGTGATATACACCATAATCCGAGACGGTTCACAAAGAGTAAACTTGTGCAAGCATGCACACAGTTGCCGTTTGCAAAGCATGTGTGATGTCAGACACTATCACATACGGTGCGGGAAAACTAAATGTGTGTGATTGTCTACCTATCGTACACGGTTTGTAATCATGAAATGTTTGTGATGTGCCAGGCATCGTAAATCTCCCGTGCCTAGAATCTGCCTAGAAAACTGTCGTGCCTGGAATCTGCCTGGTTTTAGGCAGAACCACAAAACTCCGACTGCGATGGCAATGCGAGCAAAATGAGTGGCAAGGATGAAGCGTTTGGGATATTCGAGATATCAAAAACGGTTATACAGGGACAACTGTATGCATCAAGGCTCCCTATCCCCGATGGTTTCTGGGTCGTGTGGGAAGGACCCCCTATCACCCACACTCACTCGGAGACGGTTCCATATGCCGTCGCGGAAAGGGGTTAAAAACTGTTTGTTTAGGACCGACGTGCACCAGTGCATCACAGGCCATTTAATAGTGACAATCTTTCCTTGATCGTAGGCATGTTCAATGGTGTGAGGCCTTTGAGATGGAACAGTGGCTTCAGCTTCCACATTGGCTTCGGGCTCCTCATGAGCTTCAGGCTCCACATTGTCTTCAGCCATGACATAGTCATTGGCTTCAGCATTGTTGTTTGTGGCAGACTTAGTGTTTTCATCCTTCGTTTGCTCAATAACAGGAGGGTCGAGCACAATCACATTCTCCTCGAGAATGATTGGTTCTGTAGCAGGGGTGTGGCAACTCTTTTTTCTTCTCTTTCTCCTTGATTATCATCGGCTGATGCAGCCGGAATGTCTTCATCAGCTTTGGCTTTAGACTCAGAGACATCCATAGAAGGGGTGGCTTCAGGAAACACTTGACGTGCTACTGAGCTTTGGTGCACTTCCCCTTATGGAATGCTTGACATGGTGACCTATGGCCTGGGGCCTTTGCGAAGCCTGCGAAATGCGGGCGACGCTTGTGGTGATGGAGAGGTATGCACCATGTAGTTGTCGTCATCAAGTACCGGAGTGGTGACTTGAGGTGGTGGAGTTCTGGGGGTCTCTTCATGGACGGGTGTGTCTTGCTGAGGATGATCGGCCCATGAGTCATCCTGAGCAATTGGCGTCAAGGGACGACCAATGCTGATGAGTTCATTGTTCGTAAGAATAGGCGATGATACCGACTGGTGCTCGAGTTGAGGAAGGACTACATCATCTTCAACATTGTCATCACGACCAATGTCTTCAGCTGTGATGGGGTCAACAACTGGAACTTCTTCATATTTAGGAGCCTCTATGGAAGCAGGCTCGTGGATCACAAGGTGACGTTCTTGGTTGGTGGAGGCTGGATGGGCAACAGAAATGGGCTCAACAACAAGGGGCTCAGAGGCCGCAGCACGCTCTTTCCTTGAAGACTTTGTCTTCAATTTCTTCTTAGATGGGTCCTCATCAGAGGTGTTCTTGTGCTTGCGTTTCCTGGCATCAGCTTTAGCTGCCCTTGTCTTCTTCAGTTCTGAAGCTGCTGAGGGGACCTTAGGCTTTGAGCCTGTCATGCTGGTAGGGAAGACAATGCGAGGTTTTTCCTGCCTTGATGCTTTAGTTCGGGCCACAACAGACTTCTTCGTTGGCTTGGCAGCCATCCCGGGGTCGATGCCAGGACGCCCAAGAGCTTTGCGCTTTTCAACTTCATTGTGGGCTTGAACACATTTCTCTGCGAAATACTTCATGCGCTCTCGTGAGCCTTTGGCTTCTTCCCTCTTCTTGTGAAACTCTTCTTTGAGATTATGCATCATCTCTTTGAAGATTTGAACATTTGCCATGCTGAGCTTGGCCATGTACTTCTTGAAGTGTGCCTTCTCATAGTCAATCTTGTTCTTCATCTCAATGATTTTCTGAGCCACGACCAGTTCATTGGCAATGGCTCCGTGGGAAGTGACGCTGATGTCCACAGGTAGCTAAAGATCATCAATACTGATGCTCTGGTCATTGAACCACTCATCGATGAAGTTGTTCAGAATGTCAACATCAAAGAAGGGTATATTGTTGAAGATATTCGCCTCTTGCTTGCTCTTGATTAGCTGCTCAAGGGCATCATCACCAAGATCTTCATCACTAGACAGATCAATGGTGTCTTCTTCGTTCCTTAGAACGGCGGCAGGAGTCAGTGCATGCCCAGAAATCTTCTTGGGCTTCTTGGTTTTCTTGGTCATCTCAACCTTCTTGGAGACACGAGACAGGTCTTCAGACTGCACACTAGCTTCAGGAGGTGCAGTGGCCAATGGCTTCATAGTTGAAGCTTTTGGTGTGGCAGAGGGCTTCAAAGCTTTCGTCTTCTGCTTCGGTGGTGCCGGCGCATCTTCAGAGTCTGCGTCTTTAGCAGATTGCTCCACCGTAGCCCTCTGAGCAGCGATGTGTGAGAGAAGGCCATCGAAGTTGGCAAAGGGGCCAATGACATTTGGATTGGCATCACGCGTGCCATCAGCCCGTGGAGCAGATGGACCAGGGTTGAAGTTGAGTCCCAGCTCCTTCTTGTTCTTGGTAGCTGACTCCTTGGCAAACCAATAGTTGCGCTTGAACAGGTTATCTTTGCGACACCATAACATGGATGATGGGTCGGCATTCACAGGCTTCGGTCCTCGGACCATGCATGGGTAGAAGCCTTGAGCAATGGCTTCAGGTTTTGACTTTGGTTGCAGATTCCTGTACAAGATGTCTCCCCATGGTCGCTTGATAACATTCTTCTCTGCATATTCAGGGGTCACGAAGTTGTATTTGAACCATTCTTCTGCCCAATATCTTCTAATCCATTGGATTCGGGTCTTGCGCTATCCGTAGCTTTCCTCTGGATCTAACTTGTACAGTTCAAATAGATGTGGAGGTAAATCCTTAGCAGTATCTCCACTGTGCTGCCTACCACCTTTCCTGGAAGATTTCTCAATGGCCATTATATTTAGACTGAATGGCTTTAGAACAGTGAATGGCTTCCTTCTGCTGGTCAGACAAGAGCTGGCTTCAGGGAGTGTATATGTTACTGTAAGAACTCAGCAAATGAATGCAGACTATGAAAACCAAGGGATTCTCCCATGGACATGTACCCGTGACAGCATTAAGGTGCGAGGGAAGGGGAAGAGGTCATATGCATTCTCAGAAGATTTTGAAGATAAATCGGTTTGAAGACATTGGCCTCATAGAGCGAAGACATTCACTTATTTGAAGAGAGTCGGTTCCAGATTTTTATGAATCCATGAATAAGTACAAGTGAGGAATCTAACTAGTTATGAAGCATAAGTGAATATTCTTAGCATGATATGAGATGCAGATGAGGATGGATCCATATTTGGAAGTGAATAAACCACTTTTGGTTGAAGTGGATTGATTTGACAGATCTAAAAGGCAGTAAAAAGTGAGATTTTAATTATCGCGCACGAACTGCTAGACGAGGTAGAGGTAGAGGCCGAGCAGTTCAATCTCCTGTGCCCTAACTTGGGGACGAAAGACACCTACGGTGGCGGCGGAGAGGACGAGGTCCGCGGCCGGCGTGAGGACGGCGTTGAAGACGTCGCGACATCTAAGCGCTTCATCTCTGACGTCGACTCGAGCTAGCGGAGGCGCTAGGGTTTGTGTGAGGTGGCGAGGTGGAAGAAGAGATAATGACGGCGGTGAGTGTGTGATACATCTCCAACGTATCTATAATTTTTTATTGTTCCATGCTATTATATTATCTCTTTTGGATGTTTAATGGGCTTTAATATGCACTTTTATATTATTTTTGGGACTAACCTATTAACTGAAGGCCCAGTGCAAATTGTTGTTTTTTGCCTATTTCAGTGTTTCGCAGAAAAGGAATGTCAAACGGAATCCAAACGGAACGAAACCTTCTTGAGGATCTTTTTTTTGGAACAAACGCAATCCACGAGACTTGGAGTGGAGGTCAAGGAAGCAACGAGGCGGCCACGAGGTAGGGAGTCGCGCCCAGGGGGGTAGGCGCGCCCCCACCCTCGTGGGCCCCACGGAGCTCCACTGACCTACTTATTTCACCTATATATACTCTTATACCCAGAAAACATCCACGGGAGCCACTAAACCACTTTTCCACCGCCGCAACCTTCTGTACCTGTGAGATCCCATCTGGGGGCCTTTTCCGGCGATCTGCCGAAGGGGGATTCGAACACGGAGGGCTTCTACATCAACACCATAGCCTCTCCGATGATGTGTGAGTAGTTTACCATAGACCTTCGGGTCCATAGTTATTAGCTAGATGACTTCTTCTCCTCGATGTTGTTGGAGATCTATTCGATGTAATACTTTTTGCGGTGTGTTTGCCGAGATCCGACGAATTGTGGGTTTATGATCAAGATTATCTATGAACAATATTTGATTCTTCTCCGAATTCTTATGTGCATGATTTGATATCTTTGCAAGTCTCTTCGAATTTTCGGTTTAGTTTGGCCTACTAGATTGATCTTTCTTGCAATGGGAGAAGTGCTTAGCTTTGGGTTCAATCTTGCGGTGCTCGATCCCAGTGACAGAAAGGGAACCGACACGTATTATATTGTTGCCATCGAGGATAAAAAGATGGGGTTTATATTATATTGCTTGAGTTTATCCCTCTACATCATGTCATCTTGCCTAATGCGTTACTCTGTTCTTATGAACTTAATACTCTAGATGCATGCTGGATAGCGGTCGATGTGTGGAGTAATAGTAGTAGATGCATAATCATTTCGGTCTACTTGACACAGATGTGATGCCTATGTTTATGATCATGCCTAGATATTCTCATAACTATGCGTTTTTCTATCAATTGCTTGGCAGTAATTTGTTCACCCACCGTAATATATGCTATCTTGAGAGGAGCCACTAGTGAAACCTATGGCTCCCGGGTCTATTTTACATCATATTAGTTTCCCGTCAACTTACCAATTTCTGTCGCTGTTTATTTTGCAATCTTTACTTTCCAGTCTATACAACAAAAGTACCAAAAATATTTATCTTATTATCTTTATCAGATCTCACTTTTGCAAGTGGCCGTGAAGGGATTGACAACCCCTTTATCGCGTTGGTTGCAAGGTTCTTGATTGTTTGTGTAGGTACTAGGCGATTTGCGTGTAGTCTCCTACTGGATTGATACCTTAGTTCTCAAAAACTGAGGGAAATACTTACGCTACTTTGCTGCATCACCCTTTCCTCTTCAAGGGAAAAACCAACGCATGCTCAAGAGGTAGCAAGAAGGATTTCTGGCGCCGTTGCCGGGGAGATCTACGCCAAGTCAAGACATACCAAGTACCCATCACAAACTCTTATCCCTCGCATTACATTATTTGCCATTTGCCTCTCGTTTTCCTCTCCCCCACTTCACCTTTGCTATTTTATTGGCCCTTTTCCGTTCGCTTCTTTTCGCTTGCCTCTTGTGTGTCTGTGTGTTAGATCATTTATTTGCCCTCATGGCTAGTTCTCCTATCATTGTTAACACTCCCGATAATGAAGTTCTTAATTTTAAACAAAAGGAGGGAGAAAACTTAAAAGATGCTTGGTATAGAATTTGCAATGCTCAAAATAGATATATTAAAAAGCAATCTACTTTCGTTCTTCTTCGCAATTTTTACGTAGGCATCACTCCTTGGTATAGATATGTTCTTGACACCATCACCGGAGGGAATTTCTTGGGAAGCCATACTTTTGATTCTTATAATGGTATGATAGATTTGTTAGGCCCACCACCTCTTTTGGTCAATCGAACTATTTTAACTTTGGAACATGTGATGCAAATGCTTGATATTATTGAAAATAAAATTTCCACTGTAGAGTTAATTGAAAATTTGGATAAAAAGGTCCACAACCAAATTACTCAATATGGATCTAAGGTAGGATTTACTCTGAAAAATCATAAGGAAAAGGAACCCATAGTCAATGAAAAGATAGATCAAGATTCCACCAGAACTGATAAACTCGAAGAAATTATTACCAACTTGGGGTCCGCTTTTTCTGCCATTAAAAACACCTCAAATCCTCGTCCTACCAAAGTTGCCAAATTTATCTATGTTCCTAAAAATAAGGGTGAATCTTCTAGTAAGAAAAATGAAGATCTCAAGTCAATAAGTGTTCACCCCAACATTTTAGATATCATTAAGGAACCTTTTGATACAAATGAATTTCTTGATTTCCTACCTAGGAGTTTGATCATTTGCAAAAAAAAGAACCTCCTAAGGGTTATAAGTGTTCAATTGAAGAATTGTGTACCAAAGATGACAATACCTAGATCTATTATTGTTTTTATGCCTAGCTAGGGGCGTTAAACAATAGCGTTTGTTGGTAGGCAACCCAATTTTTATTTTTGTTCCTTGCCTTTTGTTCCTGTTTAGTAATAAATAATTCATCTACGCTCTGGTATGATTGTGTTGTTATGTTTTAATTAGTGTTTGTGCCAAGTAAATCCTTTAGGATCTTCTTGGGTGATTGTTATTTGATCTTGCTGGAAAAAAACAGAAAGTATGCGCTCACGAGAATAATTTTCATTTTTTACCAGAGAGCGATAAAATACCAATTCTAACTGCAGTAGATGAATATACAAATTATTGAGGACTTCCTAATTTATCAAGATTTTTAGGGTTACAGAAGTATTCGAAACCTACAGATTGCTACAGACTGTTATGTTTTTGACATATTCTGTTTTTCGTGTGTTGTTTGCTTATTTTGATGAATCTATGGCTAGTATCGGGGGGGGGGGGTATGAACCATAGAGAAGTTGGAATACAGTAGGTTTAACAACAATATAAATAAATAATGAGTTCATTACAGTACCTTAAGGTGGTGGTTTGCTTTCTTATACTAACGGAGCTCATGAGATTTTCTGTTGAGTTTTGTGTTGTGAAGTTTTCAAGTTTTTGAGTAAAGATCTGATGGATTTTGGAACAAGGAGTGGCAAGAGACTAAGATTGGGGATGCCCAAGTCACCCAAAGGTAAAATTCAAGGACAGCCAAAAGCCTAAGCTTGGGGATGCCCTCCCCTCTTTCGTCTTCATCTATCGGTAACTTTACTCGAGGCTATATTTTTATTCACCACATGATACATGTTTTGCTTGGAGCGTCTTGTATGATTTGAGTATTTGATTTTTATTTTACCACAATCATCCTTGCTGTACACACCTTTTCGAGAGACACACATGAATCAGAATTAATTAGAATACTTTACGTGCTTCACTTATATCTTTTGAGCTAGATAAATTTTGCTCTAGTGCTTCACTTATACCTTTTTAGAGCACGGTGGTGGTTTTATTTTATAAAAATTATTGATCTCTCATGCTTCACTTATATTATTTTGAGAGTCTTTTAGAATAACATGGTAATTTGCTTTGGCTGTAAAATTAGTCTTAATATGATAGGCATCCAAGATGGGTATAATAAAAAACTTTCATATAAAGTGCATTGAATACTATGAGAAGTTTGATTCTTTATGATTTTTTTGAGATATGAAGATGGTGATATTAGATTCATTCTAGTTGAGTAGTTGCAAATTTGAGAGATACTTGTGTTAAAGTTTGTGATTCCTGTAGCATGCACGTATGGTGAACCGTTATGTGATGAAGTCGGAGCATGATTTTTTTATTGTCTTCCTTATGAGTGGCGGTCGGGGATGAGCGATGGTATTTTCCTACCAATCTATCCCTAAAGGAGCATGCGCATAATACTTTGTTCTGATAACTAATAGATTTTTGCAATAAGTATGTGAGTTCTTTATGACTAATGTTGAGTCCATGGATTATACGCACTCTCACCCTTCCACTATTGCTAACCTCTCTAGTACCGCACAACTTTCGCCAGTACCATAAACCCACCATTTACCTTCCTCAAAATAGCCACCATACCTACCTATTATGACATTTCCATAGCCATTCAGAGATATATTGCCATGCAACTTTCCACCATTTCTATTATTATGACACGCTCCATCATTGTCATATTGCTTTGCATGATCATGCAGTTGACATCGTATTTGTGGCAAATCCACCGTTCATAATTTTTCATATATGTCACTCTTGATTCATTGCACATCCCGGTACACCGCCGGAGGCATTCGCATAGAGTCATATTTTGTTCTAAGTATCGAGTTGTAATTCTTGAGTTGTAAATAAATAAAAGTGTGATGATCATCATTATTTGAGTATTGTCCCAGTGAGGAAAGGATGATGGAGACTATGGTTCCCCCACAAGTCGGGATGAGACTCCGGACGAAAAAAAAGAAAGAAAAAAAGAGGCCATAAAAAGGCCCAAATAAAAAAATGAGAGAAAAAGAGAGAAGAGGCAATGCTACTATCCTTTTTCCACACTTGTGTTTCAAAGTAGCACCATGATCTTCATGATAGAGAGTCTCTTATGTTGTCACTTTCATATACTAGTGGGAATTTTTCATTATAGAACTTGGCTTGTATATTCCACTGATGGGCTTCCTCAAAATGCCCTAGGTCTTCATGAGCAAGCAAGTTGGATGCATGCCCGCTTAGTTTCTTTTGTTGAGCTTTCATACATTTATAGCTCTAGTGCATCCGTTGCATGGCAATCCCTACTCACTCACATTAATATCTATTGATGGGATCTCCATAGCCCGTTGATACGCCTAGTTGATGTGAGACTATCTTCTCCTTTTTGTCTTCTCCACAACCACCATTCTATTCCACCTATAGTGCTATATCCATGGCTCACGCTCATGTATTGCGTGAAGATTGAAAAAGTTTGAGAACATCAAAAGTATGAAACAATTGCTTGGCTTGTCATCGGGGTTGTGCATGATTTAAATATTTTGTGTGATGAGGATAGAGCATAGCCAGACTATATGATTTTGTAGGTATAGGTTTCTTTGGCCATGCTATTTTGAGAAGACATAATTGCTTGGTTAGTATGCTTGAAGTATTATTGTTTTTATGTCAATATTAAACTTTTGTCTTGAATCTTTCGGATCTGAATATTCATGCCACAATGAAGAAGATTACATTGAAAATTATGTTAGGTAGCATTCCACATCAAAAAAAAAAATCTGTTTTTATCATTTACCTACTCGAGGACGAGCAGGAATTAAGCTTGGGGGTGCTTGATACGTCTCCAACGTATCTATAATTTTTTATTGTTCCATGCTATTATATTATCAGTTTTGGATGTTTAATGGGCTTTAATATGCACTTTTATATTATTTTTCTGACTAACCTATTAACCGAAGGCCCAGTGCAAATTGCTGTTTTTTTGCCTATTCAAGTGTTTCGTAGAAAAGGAATATCAAACGGAACGAAACCTTCGCGAGGATCTTTTTTTGGAACAAACGCAATCCAGGAGACTTGGAGTGGAGGTCAAGGAAGCAACAAGGCGGCCACGAGGTAGGGAGGCACGCCCCCCATCCTCGTGGGCCCCATGGAGCTCCACCGACCTACTTCTTTCGCCTATATATATACTATTATACCCTGAAAACATCCAGGGGAGCCACGAGACCACTTTTCCACCGCCGCAACCTTCTGTACCCGTGAGATCCCATCTGGGGGCCTTTTTCGGTGATCTACCGGAGGGGGATTGGATCACGGAGGGTTTCTACATCAACACCATAGCCTCTCCGATGATGTGTGAGTAGTTTACCACAAACCTTCGGGTCCATAGTTATTAGCTAGATGGCTTCTTCTCTCTCTTTGGTTCTCAATACAAAGTTCTCCTCGATGTTCTTGGAGATCTATTTGATGTAATACTTTTTGCGGTGTGTTTGCCGAGATCCGATGAATTGTGGGTTTATGATCAAGATCATCTATGAACAATATTTGATTCTTCTCTGAATTCTTATATGCATGATTTGATATCTTTGCAAGTCTCTTCGAATTTTCAGTTTAGTTTGGCCTACTAGATTGATCTTTCTTGCAATGGGAGAAGTGCTTAGCTTTGGGTTCAGTCTTGCGGTGCTCGATCCCAGTGACAGAAAGGGAACCGACACGTATTGTATTGTTGCCATCGAGGATAAAAAGATGGGGTTTATATCATATTGCTTGAGTTTATCCCTCTACATCATGTCATCTTACCTAATGCGTTACTCTGTTCTTATGAACTTAATACTCTAGATGCATGCTGGATAGCGGTGGATGTGTGGAGTAATAGTAGTAGATGCAGAATCGTTTCGGTCTACTTGACACGGACGTGATGCCTATGTTTATGATCATGCCTAGATATTCTCATAACTATGCGCTTTTCTATCAATTGCTCGGCAGTAATTTGTTCACCCACCGTAATATATGTTATCTTGAGAGAAGCCACTAGTGAAACCTATGGCTCCCAGGTCTATTTTACATCATATTAGTTTCCCGTCAACTTACCAATTTCTGTCGCTGTTTATTTTGCAATCTTTACTTTCCAATCTATACAACAAAAATACCAAAAATATTTATCTTATTATCTTTATTAGATCTCACTTTTGCAAGTGGCCGTGAAGGGATTGGCAACCCCTTTATCGCGTTGGTTGCAAGGTTCTTGATTGTTTGTGCAGGTACTAGGCGATTTGCGTGTAGTCTCCTACTGGATTGATACCTTAGTTCTCAAGAAACTGAGGGAAATACTTACGCTACTTTGCTGCATCACCCTTTCCTCTTTAAGAGAAAACCAACACATGCTCAAGAGGTAGCAGTGTGTATTTATAGGGATGGGGACGACACAACATAATTACTCAAGTGCCCCTGGTGGTTCACATCTGAAGGACACGTGGCTTGCATGCAACTTATTGGAAGTTGTTCCATGTTCCCACGCATGCCTGGATTGTCGGATGGTCGTTTCGACTTCTCCGGTATTCGGGCAAAAAGGATATGGCAATTAAAACAGATTTAAATGTTTGTCTCTTTGTCTTCTGCTGACAAGGACTCAGGGAAGACAATCGACAGGTTTCAATAGAATGCATATAATTTGGACAGATGGAGTTTAGATAGAAGCACAAAGGGGGTCAGGGTCCGATCACATTCACTTAGATCAAGAAAAGATTCAAGCATGAAGACATAGCTATAAGTGAATGCTGTAGAGGACAGAACACGAATCTGGGCTATATATATATATGTAGACACACACACACACACATCTGGGCTATTCTGTTTCGCATAACAGAATATTATTCTGTTACCCTACTTGAACTGATGGTTTCATGCGGTTGTATTGATGATTTTCATCTCGTCGAACTGATCGTCTTTTCGTTGGAATAGGGCGTGTAATATATCGTTGGAAAGCTCTTGACATCTACATTACAAATATATAGGATTTTTTGCAAAATCATCACGGTTTAAGAGCAGTTTTGAAAAAACCGTTTTTAAACCGAAAATGCGAATCATATTTTGGACTCAATTTTCAAACGGTTTGTAGGAATTGAGCAAATAAGATGGCGTTGGAAAGCTGGTGAAAATCCGCTTCTTCCATATATCTATTTTTTTTAATTCTATACGATTTAAAAGTAATTTGAAGAATGGTGAAATTCTGGGCGAAACATATTTTCGCGATTTTTTGCAAACGGTTTTTCGGATTGACGCAAATGATACGGCGTTGGAAAGCTATGGAAAATTCACAACTTTTTTGTATTGAAATATTTCCCAATTCCTTATGGTTTAAAAACAAATTCGAATATGATCAAATTTGATTTTGAACGTGATTTTTTTGAAAGTTTGTCCAAATGGGGCAAATAATATACTGCCGGATAGCTATCAAAAATGCAAAACTTAGTCATGTTAAACGTTTTCTCAAATTCGCAACCGTTGAAGAGTAATTTGGATTACGGTGAGACCCATCCTGCTGTTTTTTCCGTTAGAAAAAGTATAGTACTTGTATTGGTCTACGTGTGCGTTTGTACTGATGTATTATTCGGAGAGTAATTTTAAAAGGTTCGAAAAAAAGAGTACTTGAACTGATGTCTATATTGTTTTGTACTGAGCGTGTTTTAACATACTAGACTTTACTCTGTATTTTCCTTGTAACTTCTCAATGGTATCATCATGCCCAAAATTGCAGAGTTTATATCGTTTGAACTAAATGATTTTTTAATAAAACAAAATTGTTTTGCGTGTTTCTTTTTTTAGATTCGTTTTTTACAGCAGTGTTCTGGACTTCTTTTGTTTCATGACTTGAACTTTTACCGTTTTGAGCTTTTACCAACTTGAATTTCTGAGTGTGGACGAGCACTTGAACTTATAGAAGTGAAAGTTTTCTGTTTTAATTCATAGTTGTTTTCTTGTCTGAACTTATGGTACCATCATCATCGAACCTGCATGGTTTGTGTGGCTGAACTAAAATAACTTTTTACCCGAATAAGTGTGTTGTGATTTTTCTTTGAGCATATTTTCCTCGGGTCCATAGATGAACCGACTGTGTTTTATTTTTTTGAACTTACATGCTAGTAATAATTAAATATTCCCATATGTATTTCTTCTCTATTCGTGGACATCAACCAAAATAGGCAGGAGAGATAGCACTATCGAACTAATCAATGTTTTTAATTCAAACAATTTTTCCTTTCTTGCACAAACATCTAACTGTCATGTACACTTTTTAAGAAGTAGCAATCAAATCACCATAGACAAAAAATTGAACTTGCAGTTGCTGCTTTGTGTACGAATTCCATGTTTTGGTCATCCTTCATTGCCTGTGTATGTGTACTTCATCCTCAACCTGCTAGTGTCCTTCGTGCTAGTGATCAACGTCGTCATAGCACTACAAAAAAAGACACATCCGTGACATTTTGGGCCGAACGAATTTTTTTCCTGTCATACTTATGACACTCCTATGACAATAATTGGGACAAAACACGGTATCATCATAGATGTGGTGGGGTCCTACTTCTATGACAAAAAATCATGACATAAAATGGGCTTTTTGTCATGGGCGGGCCAGAGACGCAGCTGCATGACATTCTTTGGGCCATCCATGATGGGAAAAAACCATGGTAGAAGCGAGGGCGAGGAAAATATCGGGGTGTTCCCGGTTACGGTGGGTGGTCGGGGCCGAGCGATGCGTGTTTCTCTCGTACACGCACGCGCGTGGGTGCGAGACGTTGGGCTCTAACTGAACCCAAGCGAGGCGTTGTGCTCTAACTGAACCCGAGCGGTTGCACTACAGGCTACGCGTTACTGAACCTGAGCGATCATTCGATGGCTGTTAACTAAACCCGGTCAAGTGATTCCTTCGCTACTGCTGCTAACTGAAGCCGATCGATGCCGCCTCTGGATGAACAGTGAGCATTGCTAGGGGGTTTGGATGAACAGTTCCTGATGGGGGTGGATGAACAGGACCCCGTGGTGTTGCCTCTAGATGAACAGGACCCCGATCGATCGAGCCGGTTGGGGCTGGATGAACAGGACCCCGTGGAGGGCTGGATGAACAGGACCACCCCGTGGAGGGCAGGATGAACAGTAGACGGTGGAGGGCTGGATGAACAGTAGCCTGTGGAGGGGTGGTTGAACAGGAGCCTGTGGAGAGGGCTGGTTGAACAGTAGCCGGTGGAGTAGCGCACGGTGGAGGCTGGATGAACAGGAGCCCATGGATGAACAGTCGCAGGTGGAGGCTGGAGGAGGTCGACGGTGGATGAACAGTAGCCCGTGGAGGCTGAAGGGGGTCGACGGTGGAGATGAACAGTGTCCCATGGAGTCCCGTTTTACGGTACACCACACCCCTCCTGATGAATAGGACCCCCGTTTCGACCGTAGCGCTCCAACACAAGTCCGTTTCCTCCGTTTTGCGGTATGCCACACCCCTCTCGATCAACAGGACCCCCATTTCGACCGTAGGAGGCCCGTTTCCTCCATTTTACGGTACGCCAGATCCCTCCCGATGAACAGGATCCTGTTTCGACTGTGGCCAGTCGAACACAAGGCCGTTTCCTCCGTTCTGCGGTAGCCAGGCCTCGTTTCCATCGGCTGTTCCGTCCAAGCCCTCCCGATGAACACGACGACGCATTCCATTCCGACCCAGCCGGTTGGCTCCCCATGAACACGACGACGATGTTGTTTCTCCGTTCCGACCCAACCATGTACACGAGCCATGGCCGTACGTACGCGCGAGTAGGCGTTTGAGACCCCGCTCGTATGTACGTACGTGGCCGTATTTACTTTCTTGCACCCTGGCCGTTGTACGTACGTGTACATGCTATGTGCGCGCCTCTACATCGACCAGTATGTACGTACACATTCACGACCAGAATGACAATGCTACATACACTTCCACCAGGTGGGTCCCGACTGTCATACACTTCCTTGCGTGCGAAGATGTAGCTGGTGGGTCCTAGCAGTCAGGGGGGAGAATTATTTTTTTTGCCCGGACGCACTTCCTTGCATGCAAAGATGTAGCTGGTGGGTCCCAGCAGTCAGGGGGAAACATTTTTTTTCACGAAATACGGTGGCCCGTCCGGTGGGTCCTCGCTGTCAGGTGGATGAATAATTATTTTGCGCGTAATAAGGAGACACTTCCTTGCTGTGGCCGTGGACCCAGCTGTCAGCCTCTGCACGTACAATCCAGGTCCGATGGAAGCTGTTCCTTGACCATGTTGACCACGCCGCGCCGAGAGCACCAGGGCGGTGGACAACGACGAGGCCTAGGAACTAGGAAGGGGATGACGCGGAGCCGGGGAAGACGCGGCTAGGTGGAAGCCCGCGTGGAGAGGAGTACGAGGGTTCACTGGTTCGGCTGTGGTGTGAGGCTGCCGTCGCCGTAGGCACTACAAAAAAATACACTTCCGTGATGATATGTGTTTGTCACAGTAGGTCACGTTTTCTGTCGTGCATGTACATCCATGACAAATTTATGACAGAATCAAGATAGTCATACCTATGCTGTCGTAGAAGTGTTCCATGACATTACCAAAATTATCATCACGGAAGTCTCCACTTCCATGACGATAAATCGCGCGTCACAGAAGTGCTTTCGTCAAGGGTGACCGACACGTGGCATCCACCGTAACGGAACGCCGTTAAGCTATTGGGTCCGGTTTTGGATCCGAGAACCCGTTAACAGCCCCGACCAATGGGGATTTTCCACGTGTAAAATCATCATTGGCTAGAGGGAACACGTGTCGGCTCGCCGTTGGGACAGATGTCATCCACTCATTGGACCCAAAGCGCCTATGATACGTCGACACGTGGCACGGCCCAACAGAGGCCCATTCCTGTAAAAAGGCTGGCCCGTTTGACTTGGTCAAAAGGTGGCGGCCGGCCCACGGCAAGCCTGTTAACAGCCTATTCGCATATAGCCCATTTACAGCCCGCTAACCCAGGGCCCGTTTACGACCTATCCGAATTAGGCCCAGTAGCGTCATCTGGGCCGTCCAATATAATCCCGGCCCATTTTAACTTCCGGCCCATGTATGGCCCATGACGTCTTTCAGCCCATATGAGGCCCTTAGTAACCCTCGGCCCATTAACGACCCGTGGTAAAACTGGCCCGTAATGAACAGTGTATCACTTTATACCCATTAACGGCCCATTATACCGTTGGGCCATTTCCAGCCCATGTTATCTTTTGGCCTTCTCAGGGCCCATTTATTCTTTGGCTCATTTCCAGCATTCGTTTACTTACGGCCCGTTACAGGCCTTTTCTACTTGTGGGCCAAATTCAGCCCGTGGATACAGTCGGCCCGTTTGTGGCCCTTTAATCTGTTGGGCCATTTTCATAGCATCATCAAATACGGCTGATTAACGGCCCGTTATGGTCAGCCCATAAAATGAACGATTTCCACTCTAGCCCATTTATGGCCCCTTATACGGCCCGTACAAGGCCCATAGATGAGACGGCCCGTAGAAGGCCCATTGACCCGACGGCCCACAAAAGGCCCATTGATCCGACGGCCCATTGATCCGCCGGCCCATGGAAGGCCCATGGATCCGATAGCCGATAGAAGGCCCACGGACCCAACAGCCCATAGAAGGCCCACGAATCCGACGGCCACAAAAGGCCAGGGATCGTCCGTCCCGTAGATGGCCCATGGAACGTACGGCCTGTGGAGGGCCATGGTCACTACAATGTTTGGGCAAGTTGGCACCTGTTTGAATGATATAGCATATTCAAAGAATTATCCTACTCTATACTATCACCTCTAAAAACATACACTATACAATAAAGAGACTAAGGCATAGAAACGTAGAATAATCCTACACTATACAATAAAGAAATTACAGCCGATTATACCCACTGGGCATTATGGTTCGGCACCAGTGATAATAAAGCATACACAAACAGCAAATTACATACACTGGGCAAATACAACTCATACATCATGGACGCGCATCAACATAACTTACTATTTGAACTATAATCTCTTCAGAAAATAGGATTGGCCGGATTTAGATAGCACAAATTTCAGTCTGCAAAATCTCCAATTCCTTTGTTGTTACCTCAGTGTCTTGTTTCATTTTTTGACTCCTACATCTAATACCTGCATGTCCAGTCTCAACTTGTTGATTGTACGTTCAGAATCATGTACACGTTGTCTTGCCACCTCTAGTTGATGCTCGAGAACATCAGCACATTCGAATTCCAATACATAATCATTCGGTAACGGCCATGCCGCATTGCTCGCAGATCTTTATGTTGATGTCACTTCATCCTGAAATGTTTCTGTAAGTACACATGACTAGGGCAAAAATATAGTTACAACAGTGAAGCGAGCAAGATAGACTATTTTGTACATGGCAAAACAAGACTAACAATAATGTTACACGTCATGAAGCATAAGCAGGTGATATTTTAAAAATTATAAAAAAGGTAGCCTGTGCAGCCTGCATACAAAAATCTCTCTTAGCTCACCAAAGGAGCATGATGTTGGGGCCAAATCCAAAACACAGACAAGTTACAAATTTAGATAACACGTTGCGTAGAAGTAAGCAAGCAGTTGGCCATTCTGTAGCTCAATTAAAGTCTTAGGGAGCATAATGAACAACAAAGGATTTCATACAAACATACTACAACAAGCAAAACTATGCAATCATTAGCCTAGTATAAACTAGATTGTGAGCCTCATTCAATAATAGTTGGTTAATAGACTTCAAAGCTTCAGGCACACTTCGGCAAAGTAATTAAATGGTAAGGCCTTTAATTATGTCAACTAATAGTTATACAAGTACCCAACATCAGGCATCATTCCTTGGGCATCTCATTAACTGAGGACAAATAAAGCAATTGAAAAGAGCAAATTAACTATGCCTGAAACAAACAAGGAATTGAACTGTTGAGTTGGATACAGTGACTTACCTTAACAGGTTGAAGAGGCTCAGCGCAGCTCCTACTTCTCTTGCAAGGCTCCTTCCTAACATCTTGTACTTGGAAATCCTCAATCTTATCTTCATTGCACCCCCTCTGCAAGGTGACACAAACTAGTTACTCGTCTCCTTGGAAGATAAATATGCATACTTTCTAGTCTGTGAATACAAAAGGATGAGATTATAACAAAACAACACCACATAATGAAACATGCCGCGTCTCTTGCACTTGCACACAATGAAATGAGCATTTACTATGTCTGCACTATGTAAAAACTAGGCATACCTTCGAACTGGATCTCCAGGTACTCTTGGAGAGCCTACTTTAGTGTACAGCCAAACCTTTATGTCACCAATGAGTTAGAAAAGGCCCCACTACAGCAGCCCTTAGTGTTTAAATCGTTGACAAGCTCTGTTAGAGTGTTAGGTCAAGAACAACAAGTAATCAAAGCAAAAAATCCTAGTATGGCTGGCCGATGCAAACAAGCAATTGAACAGATGTGTGAGCAAATCTTACATATCAAGAAAAGAAGCAAAGAAGGAGGCTTAAAGACCATCACTTGACTAACCAGATTTAAGGGGTATTTAAACATCATGTGCAACATATGAACTAACATAAAACATTGCATATTCCAGATTCTACAATGGAATGCACATGTATTAGCTTATGCCATGTATGATGATGCCTAAATGTACACTATAGCAGACAGGAGTGATTCATCATTGCACGCACAATTAAATTGCAGGTTAATGGCCAGTTCTATTCCGCCTTTTCAGGGTTTATCGTCAAAATAAGCCATAAAAGATGTAAATAAGTCATTTTTGAGTTATGGGCTTGGGCTTAACCAATTTCGCTTTAGAGGAGGGTGTTTCGGGTAGAACCTTACTAAAAATTGAAGGGAAGGGGAATAGTGAAATGACTCTGTTGTCTGCCTATATTACACATAAAATGCTACTGGTGACGCCCGCGTCACAACTCACCCTCAAGTAACAAACACGCAAGCATTCATTGCCCTCCCCGCTTGCATCTCCTCTCCCCTTTCCCTCTACCTCGATCCCCTGCCTGCAGCACTAGGGTTCCTCCAGCAAGCCGTCGCCACTGGTCCCATCTGGCCTGGTCCTCGACGATGCTCTGTCCAGCTAGGCTACATGGCCGGCGGGTAGGGGCAAATCTCCTTGGCTACTCCTCCCTCTGGTGCCGCCCCTCATTCTCATGGTCTCTAGCAGCTGCTCCACTTTGGTTCGTCCAATGCACTACTCCGGCAGGCGCTGCACAACTACGGCTGATGCTACACTGCGGCAGAAGGCACCTTATTCCCCCTCCCCACCTCCTAGGCCGTGGCCTTGAGGTGTTGTTGAAGGATGAGCTCATCCAACAAGGTGAGGATCTCCTCTGATTTTTTTGCCAAATTTTCATTTTGATCCACTATACGATGAATTGCTATGAGCTGCTTCTGCTGCTGCTATATGATGCATTGCTATGAGCTATTCCTGCTGCTGCTATATGATGAATTGCTATGAGCTGCTGCTGTTATATGATGAATTGCTATGAGCCGCTGCTGCTATACGATGAATTGCTATGAGCTACTACTGCTATATGATGAGTTGCTATAAGCTGCTCCTGCTGCTGCATGATGAATTGCTATGAGCTGCTCCTGCTGATGCTATATGATGAATTGCTATGAGCTGCTCCTGCTGCTGCTATATGATGAATTGCTATGAGCTACTCCTGCTGCTGCTATATGATGAATTGATATGAGTTGCTCCTGCTGCTATATGATGAATTGCTATGAGTTACTGCTGGTATATGATGAATTGCACACTGCTACTGCTGCTGTATGATGAGTTGCTATGAGCTGCTGCTGCTATATGATGCTTTCAGGTGGTGCTGCTATATGATAACAACCAGCCACTTGGACCATCGAGTTTTAATAAATAATTGTTCTTCATTTAAATGTGGGTCATGAATTTTTGGTTTAAATTAGGCAATGGGATCTCTATGGAAAACATTGACCAAAGTAGATTGTGCCAAGTAGATGGTATCTTTGTATTTGCATTTAGAACAAATAGTGATGGTCTGTTTTCCTATCATATTAATTACTGCACTGGGTTCAATTTGTGATGTTTGCAAGTCAAATTAATTTTCATATGGGCAGCAAAATGAAAAAAATATAATGCAATCTAGACTTTTCACTTATCATACCAAAGACAAGCTGAAAACACAATGAAAAGAACTGGTTGGCTTATTACATGGAGCTTATATTCACAGGTGCTTATTTTCTTAGGATAACTCATAATAACTGTCCCTAATAAACTTGGCCAATAGAACTGGCATACAAATAACATGCCACGATGATTGCAATGAAGGAGTGACGTACCATAGCACACTATATAGGCTCACCGCTGGCTCTCCTTTTTTTGCGATGTTCCATGAAATTGCCACATACATCTTGTACTTTTTCATTGTGTAACCCAATCTGCAAGTTGGCACGGCTAATTTTAGACATCTCTACATGATAATACATTGCATATCCCTTGCGCATATTTAAACCACCAATTAATGATTGTGTGCATAGCATAAACTAGCCATGACTCTGTGTGCTGGACTAGCAGGCACTCTAAGGGAGCCTAATGTAGTGTACTGGAATTCCTACATGCCACCTACGATTTTGTGTAATGTACTGCCTCTGTTCCTAAATATATGTCTATGTAGAGATTCCAGTATGGACCACATACAGATGTATATAGATGCATTTCCGAGTGTAGATTCACTCATTTTGCTCCGTATGTAGCCTATAGTGGAATCTCTAGAAAGACTTATATTTAGGAACGGAGTACGAGGTAGTATCATGTATGACATCTACATATCTAATTTAGCAGCCAGTAGTAGAAATCATTGTCTACACAAAGGGATTATTGGTCGAAAATCCTAGCAAAGCATGCTGGCAGGCACAGAACAATACAAGAGATATAGAGACATGCTTACAAGATCATAGCAATGCCTCGGTCCAGGATCTTGGTTGGCCAAGCTATTAGATCCAGAAGAAACATCGTCCTTGTAGTTTTTGGCAGCTACATAATAGGTAACAGTGACCTGTTAGTATATTTGAAGTACATCGGGCAGGTGATGCTGGACGAGTTTAAAGGTGACAAGTACCTAGGCCGTGGCGGGTGCTTGGCATCCTGCCAGACGATGGGAATCAGGTTAGAAACGTCAAGGGTGATGACGCTGTGCTGGCTGTCGGGGTCCGGTAAGGAGATCTAGAGCCGTCGAGTAGGGTGTTTGTGGTGCGGCTCCGGTAGGGTGGACTATGATGTGGACGAAGCAGATCTGTGGCCGTGGACGAGGGCGTAGGTGAAGCTGCTCCGGTGGTTGGGTTAAGGATGGTGTCGACGATGCGGATCTGCGGCCGTGGACGGGGCATTAGAAGCTGCTCCAGTAGGTTGGATGAGGGTGTGAGGAAGCGGATCTGAGGCCGTGGACTTGTGACTTGGCAACGCGGCCCCGGTAGGGTTGAAAATGGTATAGGCGAAGCTAGGGTTGACGATGTTGTCGGTGAAGCGGCTCCGGTAGGGTTGAGGAAGGTGTCAACGAAGAGGATCAGAGGCCGTCGACGAGGACGTCGATGGGCGGCTCGGGGGTGGGGGGTGGGGGGTGGATGAAGTGTCTCCGGTGGGGAGTACGAATGAGCCGCTACAGATGCACTGTGGTTGACGAGAGTACCGGCGAAGCAGATCCGGCGCCGTGGACAAGGCCGGCACTGAATGGGTTGTGGTACAGTGGTGGATGAGCAGTATACTTGTTTCTAGGGGAGGTGGGAGGGGTAGATGCGGCCGTAGAAGCAGATACGACGAGGTGGACGCCGCTGGCAGTGAATGGGCTCTGGTACGCCGGTGGATGAGCAATCTAGGGGTTCGAGAGGGGAGGGGAGAAAGGCTGATGAAGTATGGACGGCGTGATGTGAGATGCTCTGGTGCTGTGGAGTTAATTGTTTTTGCAGGAGGAGGAGAGGAAATGGGGGTGCCGTGTAGTGGGGGGAACCGGAAGTTACCAAAGCAGCCCCGACCTATTATGTAGATGAGGGCGGTATTGTAACTGTTGGTCTCCGTGCACCAAGGACAAAAGGTGAATTTCGCATGCTAAAGACTAAGGTGGCGGAAATTTTAGAAGGAGGCGGGAGATTTTGCCGCCCGCGGGATCGTTCGTATCCAGTTTCAACAAATTTTGGACCGTGCTAGCGGGAAGGTCATGCGAGACTGTTTACATGGGGCACGCGTCAGTAGTTAATAAGTGGTGTGTCCACCCCAGAAAAAAATACAATAACTCGGGATGATGCGCTGATAACTTGGACGTTGACACGGGCGCGACCAATCGTACGGGTGTAGTGGCGCGTTCACAAAAAAGGGATCAAACGCTCAGCCTATGTATTTCTCATGTAAATAGACAATTTAGTGCAATTGGTTATTTACTTTAAACATAATGCATTGACCTATTAGTGTAGAGGCGCACAAAAAGAAATGGATATTGTAGTCCGCTACTTAAAAGTGTTACCTCATATGATTACATAGCCTCCATTTCATAAATTGGGTACCCGTTGAATTCATATATGAATATTACATATATCACTTCATAATAGAACCTTAAATCATCCAAGACTAATGATTTTGAATGCAAGAGTAACAATGGTGCATGTACATGATAGCTACATTGGTTGTTTGAAGAAACATGACTGTAACTTTGGCATGCACAACTGAAAAGGTTTATTTAAATAGAAAAAATGTGATATGTGAGTGTCCAATCTTTATAGCGTTGAATCGATATTGTACCTTTGGCCACGATACGAAGTAGATATTGATTTATGTTCAAGCGATGCACGTCCATGATCGCTAGATAGTGATACGTGAATGGATTGTGCAATCTCTCTCACACACATACATATCTCATTTCCCTGTGGTCATCGGAATCACACACGCGCACTTCGTGTATTTCTCTCCCTCCGTCAAGGTTAGAATTCGTCTTTCTACCCCGTCCTACAAGTCTCTCACACAGAAACACACACGCTCTCTCTGTCGAACACGCCCACCCCTTTAATTTTGCCCACCCACAACCACTAATGTCTCAAAGTATAATAATGTCTCTCACACATATGCCTAAGGTTAACTCGAGTTCCGGAACCATATGAATACATAAAATGGGATTCCAACAAAGCACCTTTTGTTTTGACATTTCGCTCTCTCTCTCTCTCTCTCTCCCACACATTGTTTCTCGCTTCATTTTTCCTGCACTTGCATGCACACAATTTTGTTTATCTTCGTGATGCTTTAAGTATGCCTCGCACAAATGGTATCTACCTATCCCTAGATATACCTAGATATGTGTCACACAAACTCCTTCTCCCTACTAGCAATATGCCCATGCGTTGCACCGAACATCAAGATGCATTTGTATGAGTAGTTTATCTTGTGGGAGAAAAGGATGAACGAGGGAATGCCTTATTTGCAAATGAGGAGAGGGGTGTGGGTATATTTTTGCAAAATTGCCACAGTTTCCTTCCTATTCATCGGGTATAAATCGGATGGTCTATATTGCAGGATGGCAGGAACACCATCATCACCAACTCTGTTTTTTATAAGAGTAGGAATATGTAAATGTCACTGCCCCCCACCCCCCCCGACACACACACCCACACAACCACACACACACACACTTCAAAACACCGAAGGAGTAGGGTGACACCTCGATCTTGATACTAATCTATCGACTGGCTTCTCTCTCAAACACACACACACACACACACACACACACTGCCTGACACCAAAGGAGTAGGGCGGCACCTCGATGTTGATAGTAATCTATCTACTCCTCTTTCAAACACACACACACACACTCGCTAGTTGTGCCTATGTGCCTACCGCGCACACTCTCGATACGTCTTTCTCTCCCTCCCCTCCCCACCCCAACAATGACAGCAGAAGGGTGACAACTCAATCTGATCGTAATCTGTCAATTGGTTTCTCTCTCGAACATTGTATGTAGACTTCTCGCGTGCGCACATTTGTAGTGACGATGACGCTGAACCCAGTGTGCCTCGTTTTTACCGGCCTCATGTGATAGTTTTCACCCTGTTTTCTGTTAATTAACAAGGCAACCTTTTCTTTGTTACTACTAGTGAATCCGAAATCATTCGGGGTAGACATAAAATATATCACTTCAACCCAATTATCGCAATAACTATTTTAAAAGAAACTAGCTAGATGCCCGTGCGTTGCACGAAACATCAAGATGCATTTGTATGAGTAGTTTATCTTGTGAGAGAAAAGGATGAACGAGGGAAGGCCGTATTTGCGAACGTGGAGAGGGGTGTGGGTATATTTTTGCAAAATTGCCATAGTTTTCTTCCTATCCATTAGATATAAATCCGACGACCCATATTGCAGGATGGCACGCACACCATCATCACCAACTCTGTTTTCTACTCCCTCTGTTCCTAAATATTTGTATTTTAAGAGATTTCAACAAGTGACTACATATGGAGCAAAATGAGTGAATCTACACTCTAAAATATGTCTACATACACATCTGTATGTGGTAGTCCATTTGAAATCTGAAAAAGACACATATTTAGGAACGGATGGAGTATAATAGTAGACATGGAGATATATCAGCAACATGGTCTACAACAAAAATGTGCTGCACTGATTAGCGCCAGATGCTCGCAACACGATGACATGAGTTCGAATTCTGTCTTTAACTTTATATTTTTTATATTATATATTACTTATTTAATATATACTTCTTTCGCTATTGTACTGATAGTGGAACCCACAAAGTACTCAGAATACAAGATTAAGGATGGACTTGTTTCTTTTTAACTTTCTGTACGAAGCTGTAGCCACCCTGCAAGTCACGTGTACACTGTACATGCAATTAACTTTTTATAGAGGGACAATCACACTCGCAATTAACTCAAATGGATTGGATGTCACTCTATTATTTCCAGCATAAGAGCATCTCCAACGGCAGCCAGAAAATTTCCTCCTGTTTCCTTCCGCGGAGGACGACATCAAACGCCAGCGGCATACATTTTCACAACTCTAACCAACCAGATGAAATTCGTGCAAACACGGACTGGTTTCATATAAGCATGAAGGATTTTGTATAAAAAAGCCGGATCTTCATATAAACATGATGGATTTCATTACATTTACATGAACTAAGCGGTGCCAATCCGGTTATCTTGGTATAATTAATACTCCCTCCGTCCGGAAGTACTTGTCCTAGAAATGGATGTATCTAGACTTATTTTAGTTATAGATACATACAATTTATCCATTCTTAGAACAAAAATTTCCCGCCAGCTGGAGAGGGAGTACATAATGTAAATGGCCGCCCGCGGATCCCTTTGTCTTCCGCATGTCCGGCAGACACTTTGCGGGGTCGACGAAGGTCCTCGGAAGAGACAAAGAAGCAAAGAAACCACCTGAATGCGCATTCTTCGCCTCGGCGGTGGCCTTCATGGGACCCAAGTGGCGGCGGCCTCCCGTGTTCTACTTCTCCTCGATGATGGCAGCGGACACGGAGAAGCTGGCCACTGACTTGTCGCTGTCCACGCACCCGACTTCTATCTCTGCCTGCATGGCACTGCTGCAGGCACGAGAGGCGCGCCCACAGACACGGGAGGCGCGGTACGACGCGGCAGTGACGACGCCCGTACCGGTGTGCTCGCCGCCGTGCCGGCATGGAGCAACTCGCCACTCCTCATTGAGCTGAACTGGAGCGGCGAGTTGCCGCGCGCCTGCTTGGGGCGGCAACTGGCTCCATCGGGCCAAGCGAGGTTGGTGAAGCACCGAGCGGCCTCGCCCGTATCCGGAGGGCTCGGCGGGCCACCCAGCCGGTTAATATGCCGGAGAACGGCTCCTCAGAAGCCATCGGAAGAGTGGAGAAAATGGTGAAGGCGGAGATGGGGGAGCGGCGGAGGGGTGCGATTCTTGCCCGTTGTCTGTCTGGCCTCGTGTAAATAGAGGGCGGATGGTAGGAGCTTGGCCGGCGTCTGGCCTCATTTAAACTGAGGGCGGACGGGAGGAGCTCGGCCGGTGTTGCGTTTAATTCCGGCCCACTCATGAACGGACGTGTGGCCGGAGTAGGTTTCTCGGTTTGCATGCGGGTTTAACGGAGGGGTTTGATGGATGCGAGGAGGCGTGTTTAGCCGGGCGTGGAGCGGGCGGCGCAATACTATTCGATTTGACAGCGGGCGACGCAGTTCCCGATACGGCTTTAATGTAGACGAGCGAGGGAGTAGCGGTTCCCAAAATGTTGAACGGCCAATGCATCCTCCTTCAATTAATGCATGAGGGAAGTAATGGGAGGAGGACCGGGAAAAGAGGCTGCACGATGTGAATGCAACACAGTTTGCCCTCATATAAAGGCGCCCCTCCATTCCAATGCATCTCCACATCGTACGCACCTAAGCATTTGCCTAAGCACCTACACTAAGCGCAAAAGAGCTCACTCCAGACCCATGGCGGCGATGCGCGCGAGCGGCCAACGACTGTGCCAGATGGTCCACGACATTGGCCTACGGCATGACGCCGAGGATCGTCTCCAGACGGTGCTGGAGACTGGCTGGTGGATTGCCGCCGTCAACACCAACTACGACTCTCAGTTGGACCAGATGATCGTTGCCTCCAGCAACAAGTTCACCATCCTCAAGAAGCTCGCGGACGACATCGCCGTACTCCTCCAGCCCGCACGCCCGGGCTCCTCATTGCCTGCCACCCTAATCGACCTCCATGGCCGGAACCTCTTTCAAGCACTGGTGGCCCTGCGACTTCCCGCCGACGCCACGAAGAATGTCCACCTGGAGGTCGCGCTCGTCGCGAGGCGCCTCGCCCTGCAAGAATTCGTCGACCTACACATCCACGTGTACGAGCAAATCGCGTACATAGGTATCTACAAGGCCAGTGAGGACGCTACAACGTTGGCCTTACTCAACCGGCTGGAAGCCTTGGATGCCTTTGCTGAGAAGCACCTCGACCTTGCCACAAAAGCCGCCACTCCTTAGCCGCCAGTCGGTGGCCCGGTGCACTAAGTTGAGGAGGAGGAGGTCGTACGTTGATGGATGCATCTTTCTTCTTGCCTTCTGTAACCACCACTGCGATCGCATCATCATCGTGGCCTTAATTCTTATTGTGGTGTTGCATTCTCGTTCCAGTCAATACCGATATGTGCGATCCCTTTGCTTAGTTATATGCATCACTGTAACTAGTACTCCATCCATCAATTTATAAGTGGTGCTTACCTTTTCCATCAACTTCGTGCAACGCGCGGGCATCTTGCTAGAAACACTAGAACATGTCGGACCACGTGTACCAAACCGACGATGCGCCAACCTAGCTACTACGTACCCTGCTTATCTGGTGGAAATAGCCCCGCCCTAGCATTTCCAATCGTTATTTCTATCTATCGATCGTGCCAAGGAGCAGAACCAAAATGTTACAATTTATACATGTTTCTCTACTCCTACTCCTATAAAAGACTCAGTTGGTGATGGTGGTGTGTCTGCCATCCGTCGTTTCTGACCATTAGATCTGCATCTAACGGATGTGAGGTAAGCTGTGGCATTTTTGCAACAATATCCCACTTCTCTGCTCCAATTTACAGAAAACCCCTTATTATCTTGAAAGCAACCACATCCCTCCCCCACCTCATCAAAACAGCCTGAGAAATATATATACTCCTATAAAAGACTCAGTTGGTGATGGTGGTGTGTGTGCCATCCGTCATTTCTGACCACTAGATCTGCATCTAATGCCTGTGAGGTAAGTTGTGGCATTTTTGCAACAATAGCCCACTTCTCTGCTCCAATTTGCAGAAAACCCCTTATTAACTTGAAAGCAACCACATCCCTCCCTCACCTCATCAAAACAGCCTAAGAAATATATTTTGAGTGAAAATTACTCCCTCCATTCCTAAATATTTGTCTTTCTAGAGATTTCAATAAGTGACTACATACGGAGCAAAATGAGTGAATCTACACTTCAAAATATGTCTATGTAATCCGTATGTGATAGTCCATTTGAAATCTCTAAAAAGTCAAATATTTAGGAACGGAGGGAGTAATATATGAGGATTATATCAAAACAAGAGTGATTTCTTTCAAGTTTGTGAACAAGTACTACTATTCTACTAATTTGGATCCGTCGCAACGCACGTGCACATTGCTAGTAAAAGGAAAAGGCATGCCGCGTTCGCGTCGCACTCCCCCCACACGCCCGAGAATCAAGAGTACTCCACGGCCCGTCCGGCACGACACATAGCTTAGGGAAGGCATGTTGCCTAGCATTTTCACTTTCATGTGGGACCGCCGTTGAGCAAACCGACTATTGGCAAACCGCACCCCGCCCGCCGCCGGGTTGGAAAACAGAAACGAGGGGAAGATCTAGCTGTAGCATGGAAGCCAAGAAATTTGGTGTTAGATGGGGCTCGTTGATAGAGTAGGAGCATTCCGTACTACTCTTCTCCTACTAGTACCAAGTTTGTACTATACAACTAGTACTACCACTATACAACTAGTAGGTACGTGCACGACACAACATCGTAGGAACAAAAAACGGGAAGATCTTGTTTTGGGTGATTTATCTTTTTTTCTATCAACGTAGTATGAATAATATGATGTGGGGGGAACCCATGAAGCTTATGTGGCTTGGTTGCATGGCTACGAAAGGTTAGAGAAAAATAAATAGATAATGTGTTTAGAGTGCACTCCACTAAACAGATATACTTTGGATCCATTACAACGGGCCGACACATCTATATCTATACCCCCTATATAGTGTGTGAATAACTTTGAAAGTTGGTCGTTGGATGAAGCCAATCCGACGGTACAAAGATGGCAAATCCGAGCACTACTGGCCGTTGGATATCATCTACATTCCACCAGATTCTGCCACATGTAGAATCTAGAAGACTCCATGGTTGAACTTCATTCATGACTAACTTTGCCACAACTAAGCTTAGGCAAAGTGTGCCTGAAACAAAAAATGTGGCTAACAAAATGGCCACCACAAGTGTGGCAAGATTTGGCAAGAAGTTGAGTCTATGACATGTGGACCATGTAGCTAGAAAAGTGTGGCAAGCCACAAGTGTAGCAATGAACCAAACACATGCCTGGTGTGTTTGGTAGGGTGTATGAAGGGTGCATGATCCCAAGAGTTCCCTTCTCGACCCATTTTTGGGTGTTTGGTAGAGTGTATGGAGGGTGCATGAGTCCACACTAGATTAGCACAAATACACTAGAAGCATGCATGAAGAGAGCATAGATGAAGAGGGGTGTTGAGTTGAGCATGCATGAATAGGGAACAACTATGCTGAGGCAAGAACACAACCAAACACACTTGTGGCATGCCTAAGCTTGGGCGTGGCAACCTTAGGCTGCAAACCAAACCATAACTTTGAAAGTTGGTGGTTGGATGAAGCCAATCCGAGGTACAAAGATGGCAAATCCGAGCACTACTGGCCGTTGGATATCATCTACATTCCACTGGATTCTGCCACACGTAGAATCTAGAAGACTCCATGGTTGAACTTCATTCATGACTAACTTTGCCAAAACTAAGCTTAGGCAAAGTGTGTCTGCCACAAAAAATGTGGCTAACAAAATGGCCACCACAAGTGTGGCAAGATTTGGCAAGAAGTTGAGTCTATGACATGTGGACCATGTAGCTAGAAAAGTGTGGCAAGCCACAAGTGTAGCAATGAACCAAACACATGCCTGTACGCCTAAGCTTAGGCGTGGCAACCTTAGGCTGCAAACCAAACCATAACTTTGAAAGTTGGTCGTTGGATGAAGCCAATCCGATAGTACAAAGATGGCACATCCGAGCACTACTAGCCATTGGATATCATCTACATTCCACTAGATTTTGCCACATGTAGAATCTAGAAGACTCCACATGTAGAAGCATAATGCACAAACCACCAGAATCTCATGCGCGCAATGCACGTGTACCTTACTAGTAGTTGGTAGTAGTAAGAAACAAATTCCGGGTTTGGCACGAGCTCGTACTGCGGGAGCACCACAAGGCCTGCCGCAGGAGTTACGTTTCCCTCTCGGGGCCCACGGGACCGAACTTCAGTGGCTTAGTGCCCGGCCTATGAGTCAATGACATGCGGACCTTAAATGCGGCTGGCCCACATGTCATTCTCATGATGGTAGTGTGGTTCGCGACTCACTCGTTCGAGATGAACCGGCCGGTGGTGGCGTGGCCGTGGCGAGGGTGCCACAGCTGGGCGTCGGGGCATTACGAGGCGTAGATGGCCACACCGGCGGGTACTACCTATAGTACAAAAGTACTCCAGCCGAGGATTGATGCCCGGGACGAAATGTGTCACATCCGCTGGATGAAAATTCGATGGTGCGGGACGTGTGGTGTCATGGGTTCGTGCAACGTCATGGGAATCGCATGTGGCTGTGGTAGAAACTTGATGCTCGCTGCATTTAAGGTGGCCCACATGTCATGCACACAAAGGCAGAGGGGCGGTGCGGCCGAGAGGGGTGAGGCGCACGTCGGGGGACGTGGTGCCGTGGGTTGGAGCGGCATCGTGGGAATCGCAAGTGGCAGTTGATGAAACGTGATGGTCGCCGTAGTTGACCTTCCATGGACAAGCTGTCATGTCTACGGACACATGCATTGCATACCGATCACTAGAAGGAGTAGTAGAGAAAGCTAGGCGGATAAATAGTTCCTTATAGTCAAGCGGACCCACGCTACTACTTGTTCCAAAGACATGCACACCATCGAAATAGTCCATCTATATCAATATACATAGAGAGGGAATATTTTTTTACAAGAGAGGAAATAGTTCATCCATCCATAATGCCCTGCTGCTGGTGCAACATCTTCTTCTTCTTCTCATTTTCTGTGGGAGACGGCTTCGCAACAAGCTCTCTGGACCTTGCAGCTATCTCAAAACTCACACGGGCATCGAGGGCAGCATATTTTATCCGCTCGTACGTCAAGGGATAATTCTCCCATCCAGACGACCTTAATGCCAGCGTCTCGTCACCCTTCTGAAGATTTGTTCCTAGCACAAAATTTGCTACATCGAATAGGGATGGTGTTGGTTTATCACAATCTTCTACAGGAATTTTTATTCTGGTTTGTAGGTCAGCGATGTTTTTCAAATCAAGGTTGTACGGCTCCATCTTCTGTTTGTCCCCTGCGATGGCTGCCCCATAGAAGTATATGTCCTCCCGAGACAAGAAATCCTGAAGCTCACCTGGTATGGAGGGCACAAGTATGATGTGGTACACCAAAACATCATCTTCGAGGCACAACTGAAGGACAGCGGCGCGTTGGATCTTCCCAGTGGCACGCTTCGTGTACTCTGCATCGAGACTGATGACATTCATCTCCACCTTTTGGAGGGAGTTGGATACATTCTTGATCCACTTCCAAACAACACTTGGGTGGTCGGTGACTGTGGAAACTATGCTCAACGAGCCTTCAACAAGGACATGTTGGACGCTAAAAATTTGCATCTCGGTCTCTTTCGCCATTTGGAACCGCTGGACCGGAGGGCTATGGTTTGGAGAATTAGGATTAGATGGCTAATCTAACTGAAGAAGATGATTATTTATAGGGGCTTCAGAATTACTCCAGGAGGATGTGAAGATGTTAAAACAATGTGAATGCAGTGTGGTTTGGATGCAAATGAAGATCAAGGAGTAGTGAAAAAGCCGAGGAAATCGGTTCCCGATGGAGAAGTAAATGGGAGAAGTTATGCGCATGCATGAGGCGAGGTGCGGTGGTTTGACTGCTGCATGCAATGGATTGGACGGGCTCTTCGGTTGCCTTTTCTCTCTCCCACGCGCACAGAGTGGCCAACTTGCATGCTGCAGTTTATTGGCTGGAGTCGAGCTGCTGCTGCTCATGCGTACGCTAATTAATGTTGTGAATGCGGGCATGGAGGGAAATGGGCGCATGCAAAAGGGTATATACGCAGACTAATTAGAGAAATACTGAAAAAAGTTATGCGCAGACAAAAGAGGACCGGAGGGAGTACTACTCATGTTCCTACTACGATTAAGGAATATGCAGTTATCCTCAAAAAAGATAAGTCCTTCGTGCTTCCGCATGCACGAGAATTTGGTTCTGCTCGCAATATGGATGATAGTTGGAGGATGAAGGGAACCCAGAGGCATGCTAGCATGGGAGTGTACTCATGTTCCTACTACTCCTACTAGTAGGAGTAGTACAACTGTGGTACACTTGATGGTCAAAATACTATTATTCATCCGGTCCTCACAGTGAAGTGACAAGACCCTGCGCCCGAGGTGACACCAGTCCAGGCGGCGTGTCCGTGTTACCAAAGTCAGCCTCACCTTGTGCACCATGCAGTCACTGTCACCGCCGATGTATAGCATGCCTCGCCTCGTCTCCCTCTCCCCTAGCACCACTCCATCTCCATCTCTGTCTCACCGGAGATCCTGAGGTCACTCTTCATTATCTCACTGTGCCCCCGCATACCCTCGCCTCACTCGCCTCCCCTAGTACCACTATTCCCTCACTAGCCGCTCCAGCACCGACATCCTTCTCCCCCGTAAATCAAGCCCTCCAAAACCCCACCTTCCAAACTCCACCATGGCCGAACGCGAACCGCGCAGGATCCATATGAGCCGCGATTGGAGCAATCTCCCCAGTGACGTCCTCGACCTCTGTTATTCGTGTATGGATATGTTGAGCGCCCTGTGGCTGGATGCATGCTTGAGGGGCATGCACACGGCCATCATCGAAGTGAGGCCAAAGCTTTTCAAGACACCTTGCTTGCTGCTATCTAGTCTTGCGAGATTGGCTCACCAAGATACGGAGGCGTACATGATGCCCCTCGACTTCAATCCGATCTCCATTAGCCGAAACTTCTTTGCAGGTATGTAGTGGTCGCCGTACATCATTTCCCTCGACTTCGATCCGATCACCATCGCCCGAAACTTCTTGGCGGGTATGTACTGGGTCGGCATGAACTCCCACTGGATGGCTGCCTTCAGAGAAGACGATAAAAAGTTCGTGCTCATGAACTTCCAGACCTCCCATGAGATTATCCTTCCTCCGTTGAATTATATAGAGTTTTACCATCACGGTCCTAGTCATCTAGATTACCACGTCAGTTGGACGGACCTTGTTTTGCAGAAGATTGTAATCTGCCAAGTGCCCACATGACATGCGAATTACGCAGACTTCAAGCTAATTGCCTTATTCGACCGCGGACTCGCCTATCTTTATGCCGGTGCCTTCTTTAGCTGGAGACAACTCAGCTCGCAGTGGATCATCGTCAAAGCTGATACACACTTCTGCGATTCTATCGAACACAATGGCATCATCTACGCGATCGACAAAGCAGATGGCACCACGTATTGCTGGGACGGCGCGTGTAAGTTGTTTTCGTCTCATGTTAATGATGATGCCATGACACTGATTGAACTTTTTGTGATGATTGTTATATCCCTGTTTGAGCAGAATTTGAGTAGAACTATGGCAATGTATTAGAGACGCCGTAAATCAGCTATATTTGGAATGAGTTAATTCATGCGATTGTGATCATGTCATTACAGCCAATTTGTACCCCTGAATAATCAAACGGTTAGGAATATATTGATATTCTCCTTTTTACAGTAATCTATATACTACTACTAAATATGAGTGTGTATCAATGGCCATGTTAGTTTCCTCATTTTCATTATGTAGAAACATTCACCACACTGTTGGTTTCATCTAACCATACATTAGGGAAGTAAATGTGCATATGGAGAACTCTATATTTGGAAGTAGTGAAATCCTGTAATGCTTACCATGTGTACATACCTATATTCGCCCTTCAGCAATCAATGGCTAGAATAATATCCTCACAAAAATGTTGCCCACAGAACACGAGTATATAACAATGCATGGTCTGTTAGTTACCTTGAAGAATTTGTTTGTGAGGACAAAACATGATTCCATAACATGCATGCCATGGTAGTTTCCTGTGAAGAATCGATTGCGAGATAACATGAGTATAACCATGCATGGCACTTCTATATTTTTGAACCCAGTATACATTTCCCTGTATTTTCCTCCCAGTTCCAACAGGGACATATCAATGCTGATCTTACATTAACAATGTTGTTTCTTGCATTATCCTACTCATACTCTGAACAATGCTGATCTTACATTAACAATGCCTGTCCTTTTTGATATGATGCAGTGTCCCTATAGTTACTGCCCTTTGTAACCACACCACCTTTGCCAAAAACAGGGAAGCACAACTGGTTCATCGCTCGATCAGACGACGGCAAAAGACTGATGATCATTCGGACACATGAGCCGGAAAAGTTATATTGCAAAAACCCCACTATATACAAGCACCGTGAAATATGTGAGTATCCGGACGATGGCTGTTACGTCTATGAGCAGGATACCAGCTTGTTGGGGCCTTCAGGATTTTTTAGTTGGAGGCGGGTAAACAGCCTTGGTTCACACTCTCTGTTTCTCGGACTCAATTATCTGATTAACCAGGAGATCACCGTTGGCAAGGACCTTGATGGTAGAGAGGCTCTGTTTGCTATGGAAAACTGTGTCTACACGGCGAGCCCTAGGAGTTCGGGAGCAAACTCCCTTGATTGTCAATGATACAGCCTGCAACCAAAAGAAGGTGAGAATGACAAAGGCATCCGGATTAACTTTGATCCTTGGATGTCTCAATTATGACAGGAAGTGATGTGGTTCAAGCCTTCAGGTTGATAGGTAATTGGGCTGTTGCGTCGAAAGGGTGGAGTACTGGTGTCTCCGGGTCATTGGTCGCTGAAGCGGGGCTGCAAATTATGATGGTGTTGGATCATCTCTTCAAATGACTTTGTTGTCTTTGCTGCTTTTTCTGGATGGGTAGTTCTTTCTTCTGTTATGCATATTCCTTGTCATTTGGTCATCCTCATCTATGTCACTCTTGATATGTAATAGTTGGCTCTGTTTAGAATGTCATTCTTGTCTGGATCACAAAAGTCTGAGCGCTGCAGATGGGTGCGTTTTGGTGGTGTAGCAAGACTTCTTATGAACTATCATGTCTTGCTGCTTATGTCAGTAGTAGTCACTAGTCAGTGTTTGAATGTTGTATATATCGTTGTTTCGAACTGTTTGTTGTCTCGAACTACTGGTGGGCTAAATGAGGGCATCACCATTCTCCAGTGTTCAGAGTGTATCTCCTTTTTCAAGTTATATAATTTGAGCTCAGTGTCTTTTCGATGATGTACACTTGTTTGGGCCAGTGAGGTGTCGTTGAATATGGGCCGAGTAGTAACGCAATGCCAAACAGGTCAATTATGACTCTTAGGCCAGGCTCTCAAAAGATCCTAAAAAAGGCCGGGCTCTCCAAAAAAGAAAGAATAAGGACTCTTAGGCCGACATGTGGGCGCCACCGGTGTTTTCGTGCGCTTGCGCGCCGAGAGCATATTGGCGCGTGTTCGAAATTCAAGCTACCTTTTCATCCCCAATCTCCCGCCCCTCCCCCACCTCTGGAATCTCGATTCCTACTCTAGTTCCCCCAAATCCCCCTCTTGTACTCCCTGTACTCAAGCTCACTATCATGTCGCCGATCAACGCGGATCTCCGAGCCGGAGATCCTGAGGTCCGTCCTGCCTTCGGTCGCTGTGTGCTGTCGCTCAACAGTGGCATGGCGGCGCTTGATGACCAGTTTGCCTGCAAAGTGCTGATGGTAACCATCAATGGCGACCGGCCTCCCGTCTCGCCGGACGACCTTGTCAAAGCTCTCGGCATTGCACACGACATCCAAATAAGTGACTTGCTCGTCGAAGTCTGTCCGCCACCGGCTGATTTCTTCGTCAGGTTCCGGACAACTTTCGACTGTAGTCGTGTGTTCGAATCTTCCCGGCGTTTGTTCTGCGATGGCGCGCTGGTGAGCTTTGATCGGTGGCACCCAGGATGGGGCTCGGTGCCCTCTGAGCTTGAGTTTTTAACAAAGCTTACCCTCCACGGCATGCCTCGACGTGCTTGGAATAACGAGTCCATGAATGAGCTTATCAACGACCTTGGAGGTGAGCTCGTAAGTATGTTTGTTCCTCCAGACAGCTAGGCTCTGACGGTTATGGCATGGATGAAGAAGCCATCCACCATACCGAAGATGATTGGTGTTGAGATACCGGTGTGGGAACCGGGGTTGTACTATTCGTCGCCACCAAGGCCGCCGCGGACCATGTTAGGGATGTACCTGTATCGAGTGTCCATGCATGTCGAAGAAGTGGTCAATCCATCAATCGAAGTCCTGCTGCCGCCGCTGGTGCCAGGGTCCGTCGACGACGTCCATTATAGGAGTCAACGTCAGACTTTCCCCGTATTGCTCGGAACGATGGATGGCACAGGGCCTACTCCATCGCGCGGCGGAGGCCACTGCTTCTTTGGGAGAAGAGGCAGGGCTGGCTGTCTGGATGTGCTCTAATTTGAGGTAACAACTGAATCTTGTCAGGTACTAGTTAAATCCGAGCTATGGGTGTGAAGCACTGATGTGCCAGTACATTTGATTGTGACCTGCTCTAATTTTGTACCTGAACTTTTTTTAGAAAGGGCTGTACGTCAACTTAATGTGCTAGCAGAACTTATTGTGTTGTCTGTCTGTTTTCTTTGCACAGCATACAAGATATTTCCCTGTCATTGATAAAGACAATGAACCGTTATGTACGAGTTCATTGGTTTCAACACAGCCCTACCCGTAGCGATCCACTGCTTCCATCCTGATTGTGTCGCCTGTGTGAAATTTTTGTATGCAAGTTTAGTGTGCTATGATGTTCTATATGATTGTGTTGACTATATGAGTTTTTACTGAGCATCAGCAATGCATATGGCTGAAAGATGTATTTACGAGCATCGACCGATTGGTCTCTCTCTCTTTCTCTCTCTCTCTCTCACACACACGCACACACGCACAAGTGGGACCCGTTGAATTATTTCTTTGCTCGTGACAGCTTTTAATTAGGTTCCACTATAATCTAACTTTTTTCTTAAGTTATTAACTGAGCTCGGTGACTTCAAAAAGTTGTACAGAAGCCTTGTTTGGGCCTTTCCGGCGTCGCTGAATGTGGGCTGAGTAGCCATGTTAGGTTGTCCTGTACTACACAGGCCTTTTTTTCAACATCAGCAATGCAACTGGGCCGACAGTTGTACACAATATCCGGGTCAACTTGTTATTCTCCGCCCCGCTGGGCTACAAACTTTCCTAGGAGGTATGCATTAGGCTTAACAAGAAAATGGATTTTAAGAAATAATAAATGGGATGTAATTATAATAACTGGGCAGTAACTATAAAAAAATGCACCAAACGCGTAATTAGTTTAAAAAATATATTATTTTCGGAATTTGAAAATTTTAATTTCATTACTTGTTGCGCGCGCAATATTTCATTGGATTTTAACGTAATACAACTTTATTTTGATATTATATTTAATCTGACTAGAAATTTCGGATAAAAATATTTTGGATCCTATAAAAATGTGGGATTTTTTTGAATTCTGTTTTGAGCGGTTGGTTGAAATTATTAATCGTTGTCCTAGCTAGAAAATGGGTTGTACTTTTAACAAACTGTAAATGGGTTGTGGTAAATTCCATTAGAATAAAAAAATGGGTTGTACATTCTTACAAATCGCAAATGGGCTATATGTTCTCCGCCACACACTTGTGGGCCTTCTAAGTTGATGCGTCCCCTAAAAAAACTAAGTTGACGCGTATGTAAGGCTTTATCAATAACACATGGTTCTGGCAGCTGTGGACGTTGGATGTCCATCCAATGAATGTCGTGCTTCTTCTTCAATCTCGGATATTCTTGCTTCAGCCGCCCAAAAAATGATTGCTCCCTCTGACATCTGGGGCGCACCGTTTCGGAGGCTGACCTGTGGGCCTACTAAGTTGAGGCGTACCAAGGGCTTTGTCAACTTAGTCAATATAAACGATTCTAGCTGCAGTGACCGTACGATGTCTATCCAACGGCCATAGTGCTTATTCAACTTCTGGTCTTCTTGCTCCAGCCGCCCAAAGCAGCGCCGGTCGTGCCGCGTGCTCCTGCCTCCTGTGACCGGCTGTGATGCCGCGGAGGCCTCACCGCCCCTACTAATCCCACCGTTGGCCAGGCCATCTCTCTACTCACCCACACCCCCTGTTATTCCACGGTGACGACAGCCTCACACTGCAGCCCAGTGAACCCTCGTACTCCTCTCCGCACGGGCTTCCACTGCCGCGTCTTCCCTGGCTCCGCGTCGTCCCCTTCCTAGGCATCGCCGTCGTCCACCGCCCTGGTGCTCTCGGCGCGGCGTGGTCAACGTGGTCAAGGAACGGCTTCCATCGGACATGGACTGTACATGGAGAGGCTGACAGCTGGGTCCACGACGGCAGCAAGGAAGTGCCTCCTTATTACGCGGAAAATAATGATTCCTCCACCTGACAGTAGGGACCCACCGGACGGGCCACCATATCTCGCAAAAAAAGTTTCCCCCTGACTGCTGGGACCCACCGGACAGGCCACCGTATTGCACGAACAAAACGTTCCCCCCACTGTCAGCTCGGACCCACCGGAAGTGCCTCCTTATTACGCACAAAAAAATGAATACCCCCCTGCTGGTTGGGACTCACCTTGGTGGGAGGCTGACTTGTGGGCCTACTAAGTTGACGGGGATGGAGTGCTTTGTCAACTTAGTCAATATGAACGATTCTAGCTCCAGTGACCGTACGATGTCCATCCAACGGCCGTAGTGGTTCTTCAACCTCTGCTCTTGTTGCTCCAGCCGCCCAAAGCAGCGCCGGTCGTGCCGCATGCTCCTGCCTCCCATGGCCGGCTGTGCTGCCGCGGAGGCCTCACCGCAACCTACTATTCCCACCGCTGGCCAGACCATCCCTCTACTCACCCACACCCCCTGTTATTCTGCGGCGACGGAAGTCTCAAACCGCAGCAAACCAGTGAACCCTCGTACTCCTCTACGCGTGGGCATCCACTTCCGTGTCTTCCCTGGCTCCGCATCATCCCCTTCCTAGGCCTCGCCGTCGTCCACCGCCCTAGTGCTCTCGGCGTGGCGTGGTCAACATGGTCAAGGAACGGCTTCCATCGGACGTGGACTGTACATGGAGAGGCTGACAGCTGGGTCCACGGCCGCAGCAAGGAAATGCCTCCTTATTATGCGCAAAATAATTATTCCTCCACCTGACTACGGGGACCCACCGGACGGGCCACCGTATTTCACGAAAAATCGTTTCCTCCTGACTGTTGGGACCCACCAGCTACATCTTCGCATGCAAGGAAGTGCGTCCGGGCAAAAAAAAGATTCGCCACCCTAACTGCTGGGACCCACCAGCTACATCTTCGCACGCAAGGAAGTGCCTGACAGTCGGGACCCACCTGGTCGAAGCGTACGTAGCATTGTCATTCTGGTCGTGAACATGTATGTACATACTGGTCGATGTAGAGGTGCGCACGTGTCGTAGCAGAGGCGCGCACGTAGCATGTACACGTACGTACATCAGCCTGATACGTCTCCAGCGTATCTATAATTTTTGATTGCTCCATGCTATTATATTATCTATTTTGGATGTTAATGGGCTTTATTTTACACTTCTATATCATTTTTGGGACTAACCTACTAACCGGAGGCCCAGCCCAAATTGCTGTTTTTTTTGCCTATTTTAGGGTTTCGAAGAAAAGGAATATCAAACGGAGTCCAAACGGAATGAAACCTTCGGGAACGTGATTTTCTCAACAAACGTGATCCAGGAGACTTGGAGTGGCTGTCAAGAAACAAGGGAGGAAGGCACGAGGCAGGGGGGCGCCCTCCACCCTCTTGGGCCCTCCGTTGCTCCACCGACGTACTTCTTCCTCCTATATATATCCACGTACCCCCAAACATCCAGGAGCACCATGAAAACCTAATTCCACCGCCGCAACCTTCTGTACTCGAGAGATCCCATCTCGGGGCCTTTTCTGAAGCCCCACCACAAGGGGGCATTGATCACGGAGGGCCTCTACATCAACTCCATGGCCTCTTCGGTGATGTGTGAGTAGTTTACTTCAGACCTACGGGTCCATAGTTATTAGCTATATGACTTCTTCTCTCTCTTTGGATCTCAATACAAAGTTCTCCTCGATTTTCTTGGAGATCTATTCGATGTAATCTTCTTTTGTGGTGTGTTTGTCGAGATCCGATGAATTGTGGGTTTATGATCCAGATTATCTATGAACAATATTTGATTCTCCTCTGAATTCTTTTATGTATGATTGGTTTCTCTTTGCAAGTCTCTTCGAATTATCAGTTTGGTTTGGCCTGCTAGATTGACCTTTCTTGCAATGGGAGAAGTGCTTATCTTTGGGTTCAATCTTGCGGTGTTCGATCCCAGTGACAGAAAGGTAACCAATACGTATTGTATTGTTGCCATCGAGGATAAAAAGATGGGATTTATATCATATTGCATGAGTTTATCCCTCTACATCATGTCATCTTCCTTAAAGCATTACTCTGTTCTCTTGAACTTAATACTCTAGATGCATGCTGGATAGCGGTCGATGTGTGGAGTAATAGTAGTAGATGCAGGCAGGAGTCGGTCTACTTGTCTCGGACGTGATGCCTATATACATCATGCCTAGATATTCTCATAACTATGCTCAATTCTATCAATTGCTCGATAGTAATTCGTTTACCCACCGTAATACTTATGCTCTTGAGAGATGCCACTAGTGAAACCTATGGCCCCCGGGTCTATCTTTTATCATATTAATCTTCGAATACTTAGTTATTTCCCTTGCCGTTTATTTTACTTTGCATCTTTATTTCTCTTTATCATAAAAATACCAAAAATATTTATCTTATCATATCTATCAGATCTCACTCTCGTAAGTGATCGAGAAGGGCTTGGCAACCCCTTTATCGCGTTGGTTGCGAGGTTCTTATTTGTTTGTGTAGGTGCGTGGGACTTGAGCGTGATCTCCTACTGGATTGATACCTTGGTTCTCAAAAACTGAGGGAAATACTTACGCTGCTTTACTGCATCACCCTTTCCTCTTCAAGGGAAAACCAACATAGTGCTCAGGAGGTAGCAAGAAGGATTTCTGGCGCCGTTGCCGGGGAGATCCGCGCCAAGTCAAGATTTGACTCCCACAGCGAGTCATTTTTGGCGCCATTACCAAGTCAAAATATACCAAGTACCCACCACAAACTCTTATCCCTCGCATTACATTATTTGCCATTTTCCTCTCGTTTTCCTCTCCCCCACTTCACCCTTGCCGTTTTATTCGTCCTCTTTTCCTCTCTCCCTCTCTGTCTACTCCCCTTTTTTTCTATTTGCCCTTTTTTGCCCGCTTCTTGTTTGCTTGTGTGTTGGATTGCTTGCTTGTCATGATGGATCAAGATAACACTAAATTGTGTGACTTTTCCAATACCAACAATAATGATTTTATTAGCACTCCGATTGCTCCTCTTACCAATGCTGAATCTTGTGAAATTAATACTGCTTTGCTGAATCTTGTCATGAAAGATCCGTTTTTTGGCCTTCCTAGTGAAGATGCCGCTACCCATCTAAACAACTTTGTTGATTTGGGTGATATGCAAAAGAAGAAAGATGTGGATAATGATATTGTTAAATTGAAACTATTTCCGTTTTCTCTTAGAGATCGTGCTAAAGCTTGGTTTTCGTCTTTGCCTAAAAATAGTATTGATTCATGGAATAAGTGCAAAGATGTTTTTATCTCTAAGTATTTTCCTCCCGCTAAGATCATCTCTCTTAGAAACGATATTATGAATTTTAAGCAACTTGATCATGAACATGTTGCACAATCTTGGGAGAGGATGAAATCAATGATACATAATTGCCCATCACATGGTTTGAATCTTTGGATGATTATACAAAACTTTTATTCCAGATTGAATTTTGCTTCTAGAAATCTTTTAGATTCGGCCGCGGGAGACACTTTTATGGAAATCACTTTAGGAGAAGCTACCAAACTCCTAGATAATATTATGGTTAATTATTCTCAATGGTACACCGAAAGATCTACTAATAAAAAGTGCATGCAATTGAAGAGATTAATGTTTTGAGTGGAAAGATGGATGAACTTATGAATTTTTTGCTAATAAGAGTTCTCCTACTAATCCTAATGACATTCCTTTGTCTACCTTGATTTAGAATAATAATGAATCTATGGATGTGAATTTTGTTGGTAGGAACAATTTTGGTAATAACGCGTATAGAGGTAATTTTAATTCTAGGCCGTTTCCTAGTAATTACTCTAATAATTATGGTAATTCCTACAACAATTCCTATGGAAATTACAATAAGATGCCCTCTGATTTTGAATATAATATTAAAGAATTTATTACTTCGCAAAAGAGGTTCAATGCTTTGATCGAAGAAAAATTGCTTAAGATTGATGAGTTGGCTAGGAACGTTGATAGAATTTCTCTTGATGTTGATTATTTGAAACTTAGGTCTATTCCACCTAAGCATGATATCAATGAGTCTCTCAAAGCCATGAGAATTTCCATTGATGAGTGCAAAGATAGAACCTCTAGGATGCGTGCTAAGAAAGATTGCTTTATAAAAGCGTGTTCTTCTAGTTTTCATGATAATAAGGATGAAGATCTAAAAAATATTGATGTGTCCCATATTAAATCTTTGTTTTTCAATATGAATCTTGATAATGATGGGGCTGAAGATGATCCACCTTTACCTAGAAGGCATTCCAAAAATTCGGAATCTTTAGATCTTGATGCTAAAATTGTTAAAAGTGGGATTGAAGTGGTCAAAACTTTAAATATCAGTGAACCCACTATTTTGGATTTCAAGGAATTTAATTATGATAATTGCTCTTTGATATATTGTATTTCCTTATTGCAATCCATGCTAAATTCTCCTCATGCTTATAGTCAAAATAAAGCTTTTACTAAACATATCGTTGATGCTTTGATGCAATCTTATGAAGAAAAACTTGAGTTGGAAGTTTCTATCCCTAGAAAACTTTATGATGAGTGGGAACCTACAATTAAAATTAAAATTAAAGATCATGAGTGTTATGCTTTGTGTGATTTGGGTGCTAGTGTTTCCACGATTCCAAAAACTTTGTGTGATTTGCTAGGTTTCCGTGATTTTGATGATTGTTCTTTAAACTTGCACCTTGCGGATTCCACTATTAAGGAACCTATGGGAAGAATTAATGATGTTCTTATTGTTGCAAATAGGAACTATTTGCCCGTAGATTTCATTGTTCTTGATGTAGATTGCAATCCTTCATGTCCTATTATTCTTGGTAGACCTTTCCTTAGAACGATTGGTGCAATTATTGATATGAAGGAAGGGAATATTAGATTCCAATTTCTGCCAAGGAAAGGCATGGAACACTTCCCTAGAAAGAAAATTAAATTACCTTATGAATGTATTATGAGATCCACTTATGGATTGCCTACCAAAGATGGCAATACCTAGATCTATCTTCGCTTTTATGCCTAGCTAGGGGCGTTAAACGACAACGCTTGTTGGGAGGCAACCCAATTTTATTTTTATTCCTTGATTTTTTATCCTGTTTAGTAATATATAATTTACCTAGCCTCTGTTTTGGTTGTGTTTTTTGTGTTTAATTAGTGTTTATGCCAAGTAGAACCGTTGGGAAGACTTGGGGAAAGTCTTTTTGATCTTGCTGTAGAAAACAGAAACTTTAGCACTCACGAGAACTGCTGCCATTTTTATTTGGAAGGTGATATTTAGTTAATTCTTTTTGAAGATAATTAATAGATAAATTCCTCATGTCCATAAATTTATTTTAGAATTTTTGGGTTCCATAACTTGCGTTAGCTACAGATTACTACAGACTGTTCTGTTTTTGACAGATTCTGTTTTCTTGTGTTGTTTGCTTATTTTGATGAATCTATGGCTAGTAAAAGAGTTTATAAACCATAGAGAAGTTGTAATACAGTAGGTTTAACACCAATATAAATAAAGAATGAGTTCATTACAGTACCTTGAAGTGGTGTTTTGTTTTCTTTCGCTAACGGAGCTCATGAGATTTTCTATTTTGAGTTTTTTGTTGTGAACTTTTCAAGTTTTGGGTAAAGATTTGAGGGATTATGGAACAAAGAGTGGCAAGAGCCTAAGCTTGGGGATGCCCATGGCACCCCAAGTTAAAATTCAAGGACACCAAAAAGCCTAAGCTGGAGGATGCCACGGAAGACATCCCCTCTTTCGTCTTCGTCTATCAGTAACTTTACTTGGAGCTATATTTTTATTCACCACATGATATGTGTTTTGCTTGGAGTGTCTTGTATGATTTGAGTCTTTGCTTTTTAGTTTACCACAATCATCCTTGCTGTACACACCTTTTGAGAGAGACACACATGATTTGAAATTTATTAGGATACTCTATGTGCTTCACATATATCTTTTGAGCTATATAGTTTTTGCTCTAGTGCTTCACTTATATCTTTTAGAGCACGGTGGTGGATTTGTTTTATAGAAACTATTGTTATCTCATGCTTCACTTATATTGTTTTGAGAGTCCTTTAGAACAACATGGCAATAATAAAAACTTTCATATAAATGCATTGAATACTATGAGAAGTTTGATACTTGATAATCGTTTTGAGACATGGAGATGGTGATATTAGAGTCATGCTAGTTGAGTAGTTGTGAATTTGAGAAATACTTGTGTTGAAGTTTGTGATTCCCATAGCATGCACGCATGGTGAACCGTTATGTGATGAAGTTGGAGCATGATTTATTTATTGATTGTCTTCCTTATGAGTGGCGGTTGGGGATGAGCGATGGTCTTTTCCTACTAATCTATCCCCCTAGGAGCATGCGCGTAATACTTTGCTTTGATAACTTGTAGATTTTTGCAATAGGTATGTGAGTTCTTTATGACTAATGTTGAGTCCATGGATTATACGCACTCTCACCCTTCCACCATTGCTAGCCTCTCTAGTATCGCACAACTTTTGCCGGTACCATACACCCACCATATACCTTCCTCAAAACAACCACCATACCTACCTATTAAGGCATTTCCATAGACATTCCGAGATATATTGCCATGCAACTTTGCACCGTTCCGTTATTGTGACACGCTTCGTCATTGTCATATTGCTTGCATGATCATGTAGTTCACATCGTATTTGTGGAAAAGCCACCATTCATAATTCTTCATACATGTCACTCATGCATCATAGCACATCCCGGCACACCGCCGGAGGCATTCACATAGAGTCATATTTTGTTCTAAGTATTGAGTTGCAATTCTTGAGTTGTAAGTAAATAAAGTGTGATGATCATCATTATTAGAGCATTGTCCCAAGTGAGGAAAGGATGATGGAGACTATGATTCCCCCACAAGTCGGGATGAGACTCCGGACAAAAAATAAAATAAAATAAAATAAAAAGAGGCCAAAGAAAAAAGAGGGAAAGAAGGCCTGAATAAAAAAAATGAGAGAAAAAGAGAGAAGGGGCAATGTTACTATCCTTTTTCCACACTTGTGCTTCAAACTAGCACCATGTTCTTCATATAGAGAGTCTCTTTTGATATCACTTTCATATACTAGTGGGAATTTTTCATTATAGAACTTGGCTTGTATATTCCAATGATGGGCTTCCTCAAAATGCCCTAGGTCTTCGTGAGCAAGCAAGTTGGATGCACACCCACCTAGTTTCTTTTGTTGAGCTTTCATATACTTATAGCTCTAGTGCATCCGTTGCATGGAAATACCTACTCACTCACATTGATATCTATTGATGGGCATCTCCATAGCCCGTTGATACGCCTAGTTGATGTGAGACTATCTTCTCCCTTTTTGTCTTCTCCACAACCACCATTCTATTCCACCATAGTGCTATATCCATGGCTCACGCTCATATATTGCGTGAAGATTGAAAAAGTTTGAGAACATCAAAAGTATGAAACAATTGCTTGGCTTGTCATCGGGGTTGTGCATGATTTAAATATTTTGTGTGGTGAAGATAGAGCATAGCCAGACTATATGATTTTGTAGGGATAACTTTCTTTGGCCATGTTATTTTGAGAAGACATAATGGCTTAGTTAGTATGCTTGAAGTATTATTATTTTTATGTCAAAATTAAACTTTTATCTTTAATCTTATGGATCTGAACATTCATGCCACAATAAAGAAAAATTACATTGAGAAATATGTTAGAAAGCATTCCACATCAAAAATTCTTCTTTTATCATTTACCCACTCGAGGACGAGCAGGAATTAAGCTTGGGGATGCTTGATACGTCTCCAATGTATCTATAATTTTTGATTGCTCCATGCTATTATATTATCTATTTTGGATGTTAATGGGCTTTAATTTACACTTTTATATCATTTTTGGGACTAACCTACTAACCGGAGGCCCAGCCCAAATTGTTGTTTTTTTGCCTATTTTAGGGTTTCGAAGAAAAGGAATATCAAACGGAGTCCAAACGGAATGAAACCTTCGGGAATGTTATTTTCTCAACAAACGTGATCCCGGAGACTTGGAGTGGCCGTCAAGAAACAAGGGAGGAAGGCACGAGGTAGGGGGGCGCGCCCTCCACCCTCGTGGGCCCTCCGTTGCTCCACCGACATACTTATTCCTCCTATATATATCCACGTACTCCCCAAACATTCAGGAGCACCACGAAAACCTAATTCCACCGCCGCAACCTTCTGTACTCGAGAGATCCCATCTCGGGGCCTTTTCCGGAGCTTCGCCGGAGGGGGCATTGATCACGGAGGGCCTCTACATCAACTCCATGGCCTCTCCGGTGATGTATGAGTAGTTTACTTCAGACCTACGGGTCCATATTTATTAGCTAGATGGCTTCTTCTCTCTCTTTGGATCTCAATACAAAGTTCTCCTCAATTTCCTTGGAGATCTATTCGATGTAATCTTCTTTTGCGGTGTGCTTGTCGAGATCCGATGAATTGTGGGTTTATCATCCAGGTTATCTATCAACAATATTTGATTCTCCTCTGAATTCTTTTATGTATGATTGGTTTATATTTGCAAGTCTCTTCAAATTATCAGTTTGGTTTGGCCTACTAGATTGATCTTTCTTGCAGTGGGAGAAGTACTTAGCTTTGGGGTCAATCTTGCGGTGTTCGATCCCAGTGACAGAAAGGGAACCGATATGTATTGTATTGTTGCCATCGAGGACAAAAAGATGGGGTTTATATCATATTGCATGAGTTTATCCTTCTACATGTTGTCGTCTTACTTAAAGCATTACTCTGTTCTCTTGAACTTAATACTCTAGATGCATGCTGGATAGCGGTCGATGTGTGGAGTAATAGTAGTAGATGCAGGCAGGAGTCGGTCTACTTGTCTCGGACGTGATGCCTATATACATGATCATACCTAGATATTCTCATAACTATGCTCAATTCTATCAATTGCTCGACAGTAATTCGTTTACTCACCGTAATACTTATGCTCTTGAGAGAAGCCATTAGTGAAACCTATGGCCCCCGGGTCTATCTTTTATCATATTAATCTTCGAACACTTAGTTATTTCCCTTGCCGTTTATTTTACTTTGCATCTTTATTTCTCTTTATCATAAAAATACCAAAAATATTTATCTTATCATATCTATCAGAACTCACTCTCGTAAGTGACCGAGAAGGGCTTGACAACCCCTTTATCGCGTTGGTTGTGAGGTCCTTATTTGTTTATGTAGGTGCGTGGGACTTGAGCGTGATCTCCTGCTGGATTGATACCTTGGTTCTCAAAAACTGAGGGAAATACTTACACTGCTTTACTTCATCACCCTTTCCTCTTCAAGGGAAAACCAACGCAGTGCTCAAGAGGTAGCACGGCCAGGGTGCAAGAAAGTAAATACGACCACATACGTACATACGGGTGGGGTCTCAAACGCCTACTCGCGCGTACGTTCGGCCAGGGCTCGTGTACATGGCTGGGTCAGAATGGAGAAACAGTGTCATCGTCGTGTTCATGGGGAGCCAACCGGTTGGGTCGAAACGGAATGCATCGTCGTGTTCATCGGGAGGGCTTGGACGGAACATCTGATGGAAAGAAGGCCTGGCGTGCCACAGAACAGAGGAAACGGCCTTTTGTTCGACCGGCCACGTTCGAAACGAGATCCTGTTCATCGGGAGGGGACTGGCGTACCGCAAAACGGAGGAAACGGACCTCCTATGGTCGAAACGGGGGTCCTGTTGATCGGGAGGGGTGTGGCGTACCGCAAAACGGAGGAAACAGACTTGTGTTGGAGCGCTACGGTCGAAATGGGGGTCCTGTTCATCGGGAGGGGTGTGGCGTACCGCAAAACAGGACTCCACGAGATACTGTTCATCTCCACCGTCGACCCCCTCCAGCCTCCACGGGCTATTGTTCATCCACCGTCGACCTCCTCCAGCCTCCACCTGCGACTGTTCATCCATGGGCTCCTGTTCATCTAGCCTCCACCGCGCGCTACTCCACCAGCTACTGTTCAACCAGCCCTCTCCACGGGCTCCTGTTCAACCACCCCTTCACGGGCTACTGTTCATCCTGCCCTCCACCGTCTACTATTCATCCTACCCTCCACGGGGTGGTCCTGTTCATCCTGCCCTCCATGGGGTCCTATTCATCCAGCCCCAATCGGCTCGATCGATCGGGGTACTGTTCATCCAGAGGCAACACCACGGGGTCCTGTTCATCCACCCCCACCAGGAACTGTTCATCCAAACCCCCCTGCAACGCTCACTGTTCATCCAGAGGCAGCATCAATCCACTTTAGTTAGCAGTAGTAGCGAAGGAATTGCTCAATCGGGTTCAGTTAACAGCCATCGATCGATCGCTCGGGTTCAGTAACGCGTAGCCTGCAGTGCAATCGCTCGGGTTCAGTAACGCGTAGCCTGCAGCGCAATCGCTTGGGTTCAGTTAGAGCCCAACACCTTGCTCGGGTTCAAGTAGAGCCCAATGTCTCGCACCCACGCGCGTGCGTGTGCGAGAGAAACGCGCATCGCTCGACCCCGACCACCCACCATAACCGGGAACACCCCGATATTTTCCTCGCCCTCGCTTCTACCACGGTTTTTTCCGTCATGGACGGCCCAAAGAATGTCATGCAACTGCTTCTTCGGCCCGCCCAGGATGAAAAGCCCATTTTCTATCATGATTTTTTGTCATAGAAGTAGGACCCCACCACATCTATGATGATACCGGGTTTTGTCACAATTATCGTCATAGAAGTGTCATAAGTATGACAAAAAAAATTTTGTTCGACCCAAAATGTCACAGATGTGTCTTTTTTTGGTAGTGAGGGCCTGGCCAGCGGTGGGAATAGTAGGGGGCGGTGAGGCCTCCGCGGCAGCACAACCGGCCACGGGAGGCAGGAGCATGCGACATGACCGGCGCTGCTTTGGGCGGCTGGAGCAAGAAGACCAGAGGTTGAAGAAGCACTACGGCCGTTGGATGGACATCGTATGATTACTGGAGCTAGAATCGTTCATATTGACTGAGTTGACAAAGCACTCCGTCCCCGTCAACTTAGTAGGCCCATAAGTCAGCCGCCTACCAAGGTGGGTCCCAACTAGCAGGGGGTATTCATTTTTTTTGTGCGTAATAAGGAGGCACTTCCGGTGGGTCCGAGCTGACAGCGGGGGGGGGGGGGACGTTTTTTCGCGAAATACGGTGGCCCGTCCGATGGGTCCCAGCAGTCAGGTGGAGGAATAATTATTTTCCGCGTAATAAGGAGGCACTTCCTTGCGGCTACCGTGGACCCAGCTGTCAGCCTCTCCACGTACGGTACTCTTCTGATGGAACTCGTTCCTTTACCACGTTGACCACGCCGTGCTGAGAGCACCAGGGCGGTGGACGACGGTGAGGCCTAGGAAGGAGACGACGTAGAGCCGGGGAAGACGCGACAGTGGATGCCCACATGTAGAGGAGTATGAGGGTTCACTGCGGTGTGAGGCTTCCGTCGCTGCAGAATAAAAGGGGGTGTGGGTGAGTAGAGGGATGGCCTGACCAGCGGTGGGAGTAGTAGGGGGCGGTGAGGCCTCCGCGGCATGACGGCCGGCCACGGGAGGTAGGAGCACAAGGCACGACCGACGCTGCTTTGGGCGGCTGGAGCAAGAAGACCAGATGTTGAAGAAGCACTACGGCCGTTGGATGGACATCGTACGGTCACTGGAGCTAGAATCATTCATATTGACTAAGTTGACAAAGCCCTCCGTCCCCGTCAACTTAGTTGGCCCACAAGTCAGCCTCCCACTATTGTGGGTCCCAGCTAGTAGGGGGTATTCATTTTTTGTGCGTAATAAAGAGGCACTTCCTTGCGTGCGAAGATATAGCTGGTGGGTCCGACCTGTCAGCGGTGGGAACGTTTTTCGCGAAATACAGAGGCCCTTCCGATGGGTCCCAGCTGTTAGGTGGATGAATCATTATTTTGCGCGTAATAAGAAGGCATTTCCTTGCGTGCGGCCGTAGACCCAGCTGTCAGCCTCTCCACGCACAGTCTACTTCCGATAGTGTCGTTCGTTGACCACGTTGACCACTCCACGCCGAGCGCATCCAAGGTGGTGGACGATGGTGAGGCCCCGGACATCAACGAGCCGGAGATGGGAAGACGCAGAGTAGAGTCGCAGACGGAGAGGTGTACGAGGGTTAACTGGTTCTGGTGCGGTGTGGTTCGGCAGTCGGTGGAGAAGAACAGGAGGTGTGGAGGGGTGGAGGCGGGAGCAGGTGGTCCCGGCGGCGCTGGAGGAAGAAGACGAGAGATTGAAGATGGATGCCGGTCGTTGGATGTAAATCCAACGGCTAACGATGTGAGAATCATTTGTTGACTAAGTTGACAATGACTTGCATTGGCTTCGAACTATTGGCCCACATTTCAGCCTCCAAAATTGTGGCACGTATTCAACCGATTTTTTTAGAATTTACAGTCTTTTTTGCGGGGTAGAATTTACAGTCCATTTGATCTTTTTTTTGAATTACAGTCCATTAGCTGGGCTGGGTGAACAAATAATGTAGCGTCCATGCGGCCCATTTATGTTTTTCCTAAAAATTACAGGCCATTTGCACTTTCTCGAAATACACGATTTTGCTAGACTTATTATAATTATAATGTTGGGGTGGGCACAACAATGTTATCAAAAAATAAACAGGGGCTGAGCATTTTGTTATATATATATATGTTTAAATAATAAGTGATTTATTATTACATTGGTACTTAAAACTTACCAAGCTTTTGTACACAATCACTAGGATTTTCATTGCCAAAATAAAATCCAGGATTTTATTGTTAATAAATTATTTTTATAAGTTAATAAGATGTGGGATATTGTTTTCTTACATTTGTAAGTATCTGTTAAATATATGATGACAATAACAATAATATATAATAACATATAAAATAATTTAAATATATATAATATAGTTAGAAGGGAAACATAAGTTGGACCAGGCGTTTCTATTCGTATATAGAAAAATAGAACAGACCTCTGCGTTTTCTTAAAAAAATACATAAATTGGGCTGCCGATGTTTCAGGAAAAATAAAACCTCGGATGGGAGGTCCATAGGCCGGTCGATGCATGACGGCCCTCAAGAAAATACAAACAGGCCTATGGACCTCCCATCCGAGGTCGTGGGCTGCACATGTTAAAAAAGAAAGCCTAGACGGGGCAGCCCAAAGACCAGCTGATACTTGCTGCCCGAGTGATAGTAAATGATACCTGCCAGCTCCCCGGCTTCATTGTGAATTTATCTCCTATAGTAACTACGTCGAAGCACCTAACAAAATGTAACTATGTTGACAAACCCGTGGGCCCCAACGTAAGTATAGCATTAGGAGGAAGTATTTTTTCGATGAGGCACTTGCTTGCGTACGACCATAGACCTGGTGGGTCCCGACTGTCCGCCTATCCACGTACAGTCATCTCCAGATTCCTCTCGTTTGTTCAGCATGTTCACAACGGCAGACAACGGCATCGCAGCAAGCGCACAAAGGCGCACGAGAAGATCCGACCACCTGAGGAAGTGCCTTATTAGTAACGAAACAACTGAACTAGCCTAGTGGCCGAGTGACACTACCCGACAACTGTTCCGCCCGGGTTCGATTCCACCTGTGCAGAGAAAATATCTCTAAATTTTTTGCCTCTGCCTTTATTGACATGTGGGTCCCAATTGTCATCTACGCACACCACGTCCAACACTTGCCAAAACTTCGTCCCTCGTTTTCTCTGTTTTTCGCATGCTCAACATTGTGTGGGCATCTTGAAAATAGCATATCTTTTTCACTGTGCATCATATGAAGATGTGCTATGCATGAATGTTGATCAGCATGATGTTAATTGGATGGCAGTTCCAGTTTCGACCATGAATAAAACTTCCAGCATGATGTTAATACTGTTTGAAAAGGCCGTGTTAATATAAATGCTCCGCCTCTGAAAGTTGCAGTTTCTTATTTGAAACTGAACTTGGAGTTTCTTATCTGAAACTGAAACTTGCGGTTTCTTCTCTGAGAATCACCTATCAGTGACCGAAAGGCAGGGGAACCTCTCCTCTCCATCATCTCCATTCCAAAACCACCGTCTCGCCTCTCCCTCTTCTCCATTTCAAAACCACCTCCTCTCCTCTCCATCATCTCCATTCCAAAACCACCGTCTTGCCTCTCCCTCTTCTCTATTGCAAGACCACCGTCTCTCCTCCCATCTTCCAAAGCTAGCACCGAACCACTAAGAAGGACATCTATGGAGGGGATGCAGCAGCGAATCAGGCAGATCGCCGCCGACGACCAGGCAAAGTTAGCCAGGTTGAAGAAGATCCTTACTTGGTTTGACAATGAGTGGGAGATTTCGAGGACGGTGAGGGCCATGTGGCAATGTATGCGAAAGAGCAAGACGACGGCGATGTACTCCTCGGCGGCAGTCACGCCGCAGTCCTTTGAGTTCATCGAGTATCTCCTCTGGGCGATGGAGCAGACAGATTCGCCCGAGGCGAAAGTCAGGCGGAATTGGTGGGCGTACAGGTTGAAGGTCGAGCACCCAGAGGATAACGAATCGATCGAGTACGGTGTGCCGTTCGTGAGGGTGCAAAGCCAGCCAGAGCCATAGGAGTATTCGTTCTCCCACCACAAGAGGAGGCCGGATGGTGCGACGTCACTTCCCCGCCATTCTCCACGGTTCCCTCGATGCTCGCCTCGTTTCAACGGCGTCAGTAGGGTTTAAGGTAAGCTTTGCACTAACCTAATATTCCATCTGCTCATGCTTACAATCAGTGTGACAACTAATAAAAATCATGCTTACAATCAGTCTCCGAGTACTACGCCAATCACCCTAAAATAGCTCTAGACCTTTGGTTCAAAGTTGTGACACTGTGTACAAATAAAGAAAAATATATTGGTGCTTCTTTCAGAAAAGAGTACACCCCTAGAGAACTGCCAATATAAGCTACTAGTATTTTTTTAAGTGTAAGCTACTAGTATTTGGTTAGGGGATTTGCTGCCGAGAAAGATCCGTCCACAGTGAGTGCCACACATCCCACTGATGGTGGTGGATGCCAATGCTTAGATGGAGCAGGGTTGGTGTTGGTAATTTTTACTTGGCACCTCGTACTCTGCATATATGCCGGTTCCATCCATACATTTGTGCAGTTCCACCAAAATGCATCTGAATTACCCTGTTTGCAGAGATAATGAAAAGGCGTGATTACATTATAGTGGCACTAGCTGATGAAACATACACTAATGAACAGAAGACAATATTACATCATACTGGAAATCGACCCAAGTCTCCCCGATACACCTTCTGCCAGTGATGAACATCAGTGTACAACGGTAGTACAAGGAGGGGCCTTGAGACATTCAAATCTCTGTTTTTGTGTAGATCAACTAAAATTAAGCACCCTAGTTTGCAGAAACACTTAAACATTAACAATGGGACTAGTTGATGAAACATACATTAACAAAGAGAAGCACTTTCTTTATCTACATTGGAAATGAAATGATAGAGAGGACACTCACTCTATTTTAACTGTATTATTACTTCATTTTATCAGTTACACTAGGGTCGAGCAGGTGGCAAACGAGGTGTACCGTGCGTCGCAAGGATGAAGGCTGGGGGTGCTTAGACTGGGATGCTGAAGCTGGCTCTTTCAGTCCCTATCTTCCCCCTGATGTTTCTGTGGTAGCATTTGGGTTGTAATCCAAACTTGGTCGAGCTGGTGCTGCGTCCCCCTACCTGCCTAGCTTATGTGGCGAACTTGTCTCTTGCTAGTACTCAGTCCATTCTAGTAGTAGTTGCATAACTGCCCGTTTACACTGAGATGTTGTCGGATAATGGTTCTCTTTAATGAAATTGGAGGCAACCCCCTCTTTTGATATATATATAAAATAGTGGCACTAGCGGTGCCAAAACATTGCCTCAAATTAATAGTGCCACTAGATTAAGGTGCAAAATAATAACATTACCGCTTTATCATGGCAGTGCCAAAACAGTTGCACAAGAGCAGGATCAACATGCAGGATCTTTGGCAAACGGCCAGACAAAAAGGAACATACCTCATGACGGGAACCATATCTGTAGTCAATGCCATCGTAGAAGGGATGACACCAGTCACCAACATGGATGATTCAATTCATGGGACCTTTTGGTGCAGTTCACCTAAAATGAAGCAATGTCCCATGAGCTAGCAACTTCTTCTTTTTTTAAGAAAAGGGCTCCAGCCCCGGTTCCATTTCCATCAGAAAACGAAACCCACAGAGCTTCTTCTTCATTAGTTGCAATAAAATTGAGCAACATCAAGGTTGGTCGTGAAGCTCCTGGAGAGTAGGCGGACTAGGACAGTTGCATCTCTAACGAAAAGAAGCAACTTATCTTAATGGGAAATTTAGCAGGACATGAAAAAAAGTGCCATTGATTCATATTACTAGAGGCACTACATTGAAAACAACATTGGTTTAACGTGCCCTTACTTTTAACAGTGCGACTGCTACATTTTACTAGTGGCATTACATAAGAGCGGCTCAGGGCAACAAACATTAGAAGAGGATATCTGGGTTGGTCCCATTTTTGTTCGGTATATAGCCACCTTATACTATGTGAGGCTAGCAAATCTAGTGCTGGACTTACTCTGTTGACTTGTCCCCAGTCCCCACTTTCTTTCCTTTTTCAACCAATAGATCGGGTTTAAATTGAGTTTGTACTGTGTTCCCTTTATTTCGCTATTAGACCTAGAGACCAGTTGGATAGCCAGTCTCTGCTACTTTTCGCCCCCATTATTTCCTCTTTCGACCAAGTCCTAGATTCAGGTAACAAATCTTCCCCCACCCCACCCCCTTTCTTCCTTGTTTGAACCAAGTACTACTAGATTCAAGTGCATGAACTAGTTTTACCTCTTAACAGTAAAAAATTAGGTGGTTTTCGAACAGCCGATCGATCCTATCTACACGAGGGGGGCTGAGAAATAGTAAAAGATACAAATGCAGCGACGTCAGGAGCTCGAGAAGTAGAGCAAGGCCGGTTTCGAAGGAAGTTATACCTGAGGGTCGCCGGGATGTCGCTAGGTGGGCGGCGGGAGGCCGGATCTGCCCACACTACAACAACGAGGAAGAAGGGGTGGGAGGCCCTCCCTCGCCAGCGATGCTTGGGAGAGAACGGTAAGGCACGCTGATCGGGATGCGCTGGCAGTGGGTAAGAGCCGTCGCCGAGGACGACCGCGTGAACGTCGCACCTTCTCACCTTCCCCGACGGAGAGGATCCGACTGGATCTGTCGAGAAGTCTTCATGCACATGCCCCGGAGGCGCAGTTGTCGTCATTTTGATCTGAAGCACCGGATTATAACATATAACACGGAAAAATGCCACATGACAAGAAATCATAACCTCACTGCCCAAAGGAGATAAGATGAATCCCGACGGATAAACTAGACGAGGATCAAAGCTCAAATTAAAGATAAACTCGTAGAAAAGGGGTCCGTCGATAGATGTCCTAATTAACATAGCCGGCTTGACCTAGATGGCAGCCGAGTAGTCTTCGTGCATGTGCCCCCAAGGACTAGCCCAACTCAGTTGTCATTGTTTAACCCTCGCAGTGATCCGAAGCACATGACACCTAATTTTGCGAGATGACAAGAAACCTTTTTTTAGATTTCTCAACAGAACTACAACCATGTACAACACAGCCTGCACGGTATGTAGACGATAGCCAATCCAGGCGTGTCTACTACAGTCTGGTGACATGCATGGACGAACTAATCTTCCGTGTCTTGCAGGGATCGTCCAGGTACCAACGTATGTACTACTTCTATTAACTCACTCGACTTGCAGGGCCGGGGAGTGTGCCTGTGGTCGGTTCTCAATTGCGGTCCCACATGTGTGTGCAAACGCAATATGACACGCGTTCCATTCGGAGAGCGGCGTGCCAGACCGACCGACCGTTGGGGTGCGACGCGAACGTGACGGGCGTGCTGTATACTCCATACATGTGTACCGCCATTTTCTTGAGGCTTTGCTCCATGGCGCAATCCATGGATACAAAATTAGTATACTGTACTATTTAAAAGTTGAGGGCGGGCTTTTCTTGTGCGGAAGGCGGGGCAGTTCCGCCTAGTCGGTTCGACAGAGACGCGAGAAGATGAGGGAGTAGGCTGCTGCAAATGTAGGGCTGTGTGATTTGACAGTGAGTTACTGCTGGACAGGCGGGGCCCGGTGATTTGACTTACCATTATCATTTTAACTGCGGTGCTACGACCGGCTTGAGTCTCCCGATTCCCGACCACCTCCATACAGGTGCCTCTCCCGATGCTCCACCATGTAGAGGAGCCCACTCCTCCACTTTTTCCTTGCCTCTTTCCCCCAGATATGCAAAAATGCCATGTAAAGCGGGCTTATAGCCCACTATTGTACTTGATCCTACAGGTGCTAAGCCTGCCACATAGGCATAAAGTCTGATGTGGCAAGTTAATTAAGAAGAGACAGACTAGTTTGGTGACCCCAGGAAGAAACAGTGATAAGCACGTGTACCTAGATGAAGCAAACTTAGCAACAAAAAACTAAGCACCTATGCATTGGGGACTTGAGTTGCTAAGCCATTTAATGCCCATAGCACCTCATCTAAGCACCATTTCATTGGAAGAGCTCACTCCTTGGCAAATGCAATAAATACTACGAAGAAAGAGATAGAGAGAAGTAAACAAAAAAAATACTCTTATAGACAACCTTATAGCTAACCTTGTTGTATGAGTGACTAAGTGATGACTATGTATGACATGCCAACATCAGATAACCTAACACACTGTGTTAAATCTTCAAGGGCACGGCCGCGCGAGCGAGGCGATGGTCGTGGTAGGCACGACCATGATACGGGCTGCTGGCAGCCCTTGGATCTGAGATCAAACGGTCACATGCTAAGTTGCTGAAAATTTGCAGAATAACCCTCCAGGATAGGATATTCACCCATAGGTCTAGAATCACACCATGCAACCGTTCGATCTCAGATCCAAGGGCTCTTGGAAGCCCGTATCTTGGGAGAATGGAAAGCTTCGTATCACCTGTAATTTTCCTGATGCTTGACATGACATCGAAAGCCATTTAATTGTGCGTCGAGTAGACATGACATCTAATTGGGCCCCCATAGTAGTGTGCATGAATCTATTTATCCACCAGGCAAGCCACTACCCTGCCATTTGCACGCCCCCACTTGACATTTTTACAATCGATAAACAACTCCTAGTCGTCCCGTCCTTTCACATTACGGTAATTCCACTAATCCTAACACTCCTCCCAAATCCATGGCGTCCCAAATCTCCATGATCGGCAGTGAGTACAAGGTTAGAACCATCACCGGAGATGAGTTTGACGTCATCTACACCCGTTCTTCCGCAACGGTGAAAGAATGCTTTGCTCACTTCAAACGCATGTTCGAAAACCAAATGATGAGTGGGTCGCTGGGCTAGATGTTGAGTACACCACAGTCCTGGGAAGAGAGAAGAATCTAAAGGAGGCAGAGAAGAAGAAGCCCGCCGTGATCCATGTTTGCGTGCATGACTTATGCTTGGTCTACCACATATGCCAAGCCGACGTTGAGTGCCAGGATTTTAAGAATTTCCTCAAGGACGACTGAGTCAAATTCGTTACTGTAGACTTTAGGAACGACAAGGAAATCCTGGGTTGGATAGGCCTCGTTGTAGGCGACCCCTTCGACCTCCAGAAGAAAGGGCTGGTGCCCTCCCGTGATCAGCCTTCAATGCCGACCTTGTCACGAGCCATGGTTCATCCTTCATACGGTACACTAAAGAAACCTCCGTTCAAGTTTCATCATGCATGGGAGTGGAATGTACTAGATATAGACCACATCCACTATGCTGCAATGGATGGCAACCTTTGTTTCAATATCTACAAGGGTTGGATGAAGAGCAAGAGCCAAGTGTGCGGTTCAAGCAAAGAAGTATCGGCCAAGAGGAAGAGGGACAAGGACGAAGTTGAGGACGTGGATGAGGAGTCCGAGTAAGGTGGCAGTGTTGTTGCTCATGGTGGTTCTAATGCAGTGTCTACTGTATTAGTTGCTTAGTTTAATTTTAGGTGTGCTTAGTTTTATTTGAGGGGTGTGTTGTGCTGAGCCCCCAGCATAACTATGTTATGTTTCTTCTCGTTATATTTCGTACATTTCATCTTTTAGTTGGTATAGTACTACCACTCGTTTCTTCACATTATATACGTACAATATATATGGCCAACATCATATAGCCAGCAGTTTAGTTGTCAAAGAATTTCAGGGTGCTTAGTTTTGTTAAAGAATTCCAGGGTGCTTAGTTTTATTTGAGGGGTGTGTTGTGCTGGAGACCATTAACTTATCATTGTGAGAATCGGCTTATTTTTGTCATGTAACATGGTCAACGGGTTTGACGTGAAAATAACAATGTCTAATGGCATTTCTAATATACGCTGCCTCCCCCCAGATTTTGTTTACAGAGGCAACATAGAACTATATGAGTGCCTTGTTAAATTTTGGAATTATTCCAGGTTCGTTTGGCCTTTTTATACATTAATTGAGTTTCTGGTTATTTAGTGTGCATAATTCAAATTTGAACTACAAGCACATGCTCCCGTGCACCAAAGTTGATTGAAAAATCACATGTGTGTCCTCGGGTGAATTTCTAGGTCACATGCAAGAAATGGGAATGAAATTCAAACATCTGGGCATCGTGGTTCGGCCGAGAACATTGAGAAGCTTGGTTTTAAAATTCTTGTAAATCCAAAACACGCCTAAAAATCATGAAACTTGGCATGGTGTCATGTCATGGTACTACCATGCCATGGTAAAAAATTTGCAGAATAGGAACAAGTTTTGGTATTAGTTTCTTGCAAACTGGAGCTTCTCTCAAGAAGGCTCGTGGTTCTGAGAGGGAACGTGTCAACTTTGTGTGCATAATTCAAATTTTAAATACAAGCACATGCTCCAATGCACCAAAGCTGGTTGAAAAATCACATGTGTGTCCTCTGGTAAATTTCTAGGTCCCATGCCAGAAATGGGAATGAAATTCAAACATCTGGGCGTCATGGCTCGGCTGGAAACATTGAGAAACTTGGTTTTTTTAATTCCTGTAAATCTGAAACACGCATGAAAATCATGAAACTTGTCTTGGTGCCATGGCATGGCACCAACATGCTGTGGTAATTTTGCTGTCCGATTTGCGAAGGCGCACACATTAACAATCAACAAAGTCATTCTGGAACAAGTGCTGTCACGTTACAATCGGAAACACAAGTATTATTGAAACCGTGGGCGTTCTATTTACCATTTATGTGCCGCCACACGTCCCCTTCTTTTATTAGCTAGGAGGCGCCGTGTAGGGTAGCTATTTGAGTACGGGAGGCGTGCGATCAGACCCCTGCGCGTGCTTATCGGGAGGAGAGCCCTTTGACCTCCATCTGTTTAATGGCATGGCAATGTCTCGCTCGACTGAGATTTAAGAGAGAAAAAACAAAATCTGAAAAGAAAATTTTGCACGGATCTTGATGTAAGATCCGACGAACCTATATAGCATCTACTTCAACTTATAGCAAGACCGATGAATATATATAAGGACGACGAGAGTGGATAATAATTGCCTTACATAATTAGGAAGATAAATAAAAAAGCCACATGCGGCTACGCCCGAAATACACAAGGGCAAAAGAAGAAGGAAGACACATACAATGATCTGGCTCGCTGATCTCTACTTTCTTTATGCGCTGCAGGTCGCAGAGACTAGTTCTCGCGGCGGGCGATGATGTCTTTCATCAGTTTCATGTCCTTAATACGCTCCTTGGTAGCATCCATGGATTCCTCCACCAGTCTGTTGCGCTTGATGCGGAGCATGGCATTCTCGTCCATAAGTTTCTTGATGATGACACCCGTCCTCTGCAACAAGGCAGCGGTCTCCTCCTCCTACTCCGCCTTCCGGCGATCTTCGCCCTCAGTAGGTCGCGCTTGCCCCGGAGCTTCCCATTGCCCTCCCCTAGTTGCCGGATGACGCCGGTAGCCTCATCCAGCATCCTCGCCCAGCCGAAGATCTGATCCATCTAGCTATGGACTATCGCATGCATGCGCCTATAAGAGTCCTCGCCTGCCCGCGAGAAATTTTCCCAGGCCGCGGCGGCGCGGCGGGACCTCCCTACTGCTTCGGCGGCGCGACGGGACATCTCTACTACTTCCGCGGCGTGGCCGGACCAGTCTGCTACATCGACGGCGCGGCGGGACCTCCGTGCTGCTTCGGCGGCGCGGCGGGACCTCTGTGCTGCTACTGCTGCGCGGCTAGACCTGTCGGCTTCTTTCGAGGTGAGGCGGGAAATCTATCGTGCTTCCTCTTTGAAAGTGCGTTATATCGACTAGAGGGGGGTGAATAGGCGATTTTTATGAATTCTTCACTGAGGAATTTCAGGGTGAGGAAATTCCTGAGTGAAGAACTACTTTCAGCGGAATAAGTACTCAGAAGTAAACATAACAGAGCATGAGCATGGTCTTCATGAAGAAATGAAAACAAGCACATAGTACAGAAAGCGTAAACACAGGATAACACATGATAAGACAAACAAATTGAAGAAATTGAAGTGAGGAAATAGAGAAAGTCTTCAGTCAAAGTTTTCAAACTGATATGAACAAGCACACAACACAGATAAGAGGGAACGGAAGGGTTGTGGAAATAGAACCAGTTAAGCTTGGTGAAGACAATGATTTGGTAGACTAGTTCCAACTGTTGTGACAATTGTACGTCTGGTTAAGGCGGCTAGGTATTTAAACCTGAGGACACACAGTCCCGGACACCTAGTCCTGAACACGCAGCTCAGGACACTTAGTCCTCACCGTATTCCCCTTGAGCTAAGGTCACACAGACCTCGCCCAATCACACATGGTAAGTCTTCAGGTGACTTCCAAATCTTCACAGACTCGGTCACTCGGCGATCCACAATTTCCTCTTGGATGCTCTAGACCATGACGCATAACCATCTGGAAGATGCACAGTCTTCAAAGGTAACAATTGTCGGATCCACGCAGGATCAATCTCTTCAGTGATGCTCAATCACTCGGGGTTGTAGGTGTGTGGGTTTGGTTTTTCCTCACTTGATGATTTTCACTCAAAGTCCTCGGAGGATGGGATGCTCTCAAATGACAAGTGCCAGTTTCTCTCGGAGCAGCCAACCAGCTAGTGGTTGTAGGGGGCGGCTATTTATAGCCTAGGGAGCAGCCCGACATGATAAGACATAAATGTCCTTCAATGATATGACCGTTAGGTGGGTAGATATTTTGGGACAGCTGGCGCATAGCACATCAACGGTCGGAATTTTGAGTATCAAATTCCTCAGGGCTATCATGTTTCTCACTGTGTAGGCAATCCGCACTGGCGAATTCCTAACTCCTCAGTCAAAACAAATTCCTCAGAGACCAAAAGAACTTTGTCTCTGTCACTGAAGAAATTGACTGAACTGTATGAGATTTCCAATGGCTTCACTCGAAGGGATTGGTAGGTGTAGGATTTTGAGTTGAGCATCACATGGAAAATTTTCCTTTGTATTTCCTCGACCCCCTTTAACAGTAAAGTGTTTCCCATGACTCAAGAAAGAGAAAATGAAACGACGAAAACAAAAGTCTTCATGCTTCATGTTCCTCAAATGAATACCAAGTCTTCAGGATTACACCAATTTCTTCACTTTCAAAGTCTTCAGAAATTCATAGTCTTAAGTTGAAGAACTTCATTTGTAGGGGTCGACTTTCGCTGTAAATATCAAACTCCTCATAGACTTATAGACCTGTGCACACTCACAAACGCATCAGTCCATTTAAGTCTTCAATACATCAAAATCACTAAGGGGCACTAGATGCACTTACAATCTCCCCCTTTTTGGTGATTGATGACAATATAGGTTAAGTTTTCAATGGGGATAAACATATGAAGTGTAAATACTGAAATTGAGGAATTTGATTGCAAGATATAGAAGAACTCCCCCTGAACATGTGCATAGTGAGGAATTTGCTTTTGAAGCAATGCACACTTTGAAGAGTAGAATCATGGAGATCTCCCCCTATATCTTGTAATTCATACATGCATTTAACATATAATATGAAGAATTTGAAATGCATGATGAAATATGGTGACTGATGTAATTCAGCATGCGTGCATTAACATTAATGAGGAATAAGCATGCAGAAAAACTCAGCAAAAGTATCAGACCGCCATAGAGTTTAAGATTACAACTCGATCCAGCAAAGTCTTCAAAAGAACGAGAGTTGTAACTTAGAAAAAAACACCCATATAGGTAGACCCGCTTGAATACTAACTCAAATTTCTCCCCCTTTGTCATCGAATGACAAAAAAGATCGAAAATGAGGACTAACGCCCCTGAAGAATATCAAGTTGATGGAGGAGCGCCAGCGTTGTTGGGGTCGTTTGTCGTTGTAGGGCCTGCCGCAGTGTCGTCCAAGTCTTCATACTCGTCGGTGTCGCGGGATGAAGAATATGAGCTGGCCACCAAGGTAGGAACTTTGACCTTCTTGAATTTCTTCGGTGGAGGTGCAGACCAGTCAAAGTTCTCCTTGAGACCCATTTGCTTCAGATCTTCTTCACCATACATATGTGATAAGACAGCCCAGGTGTGACCGAAAACTTCATGGAGTTAGTAATGGTTTTTCTTCACTGCATTATGTGTAGCAGTCATGTTGTGAATAATTGAACCAAACTGACGCTTAACCCATTTATGGTTGCGATCCACCTTCTGGTGAAGACTAAGAAGCAGCTCATGGTCAGTCATCACCCTGGGAGCTGTGGCTTGAGGATTTGACTTGGATGCATTTGTAGCAGAGTCATGAGTGGCAGAGTCATCATTGGTTGAATAAGATGCAGCTTTGCGAAACTGACCATCCAATGGACGAATGCCTTCATCAATGACAACAGGTGCCTTCCCCTTTTCATCAGTTGAGGTACAAGTCTGCTTGAGGACTTCAATCGGGGGCAGGTAGCTGAGGTGATTCTGAAAATTAGCCTTGTAGTTGAGTGAAGACCTTGTTCTGAGGAATCTCATAATCCAAGGAGCATAAGGCTTCAACTCAAACGAAGAGGGTGCAACATTTACCAGAGTCCTCATGAAGAAATCATAGTAATTGACATGAATGCTATGAATGATGTTGAATAGGAGATTCTTCATGATGCCAACTATTTCCTCATTAGATGAGTCATGGCCTTTGATAGGACTCATTGTCCTCGTCAGAATGCGATAGACTGTTCTGGGCACATAGAGTAAGTCCTTCACGAGGAATTTAGTCTGTGGGGCTTGACCGAGCTTCAGAGGCTTCATTAGAACTTGCATGTAATGAGTAGTGAGTTCAGGTTCTTGGTACAGCCAGCGAGCTCCTTCACTGGGTGGATTGATGGGCAGGGCGTGAAGTAATTCAGAGGCCGGTGCCTTATAATGAGTGTTATCGGTCATCCAGTCCAAGACCCAGGTGCTGATATCTTCAGGATCACCTGTGATGTGCAGTGTCGCGTAGAACTGAAGAATAAGCTCTTCATTCCAATCAACAATGTCAGAGCAAAAATTGAGGAGGCCTGCATCATGAAGCACACCGAGAATAGGAGAGAAACAAGGCAATGATTCCATGTCCACGTGAGGAATATGCTCATGGTAGAAGATTTTGTCCTTGTTGAAAAGTAGTGAAGAATAGAAGTTGGCCTGGCTGGCAGTCCAGAAACGCTTCCTCCTTAGACGAGCAGAGTCATAAGGATTGTAGTCAGTGAAGAATACATGCTCGCCAAAGAAGTCATTAGCCTTGATTTTTTGCTTCTTCGAGAAGGGATCCTTTGGCTTGGGGTGAGGAGTGTCAGTCAATTGCATCATAACCTCAGGGATCTCGATCTCAGGTTCCGTAGGCTGAGGAATTTTAGGTTCTTCTTCAGTGGCAGCCTAGGACTTCAATTCTTCATTTACATTTTCTTCAACACTAGTGGCTGGAATCTCTTCATGGACAGATGGTGTGGCACGAGGTTCTTCAGATCCCATTTGAACTTCAGTGGTTACAGGGGACTGAGGAATTTGTTGAAGGGGTGTGAACAAAGGAGAATTGGGGTGCTAACTGTCCCAAAAGTCATCGTTCATCACTGGAGTTGTGCATCCAATGTCCACATCTTCTTCTTCATCCATTTCTTCAACGTCGGCCTCTTCAGTAGTGAACTGAGGCATGGGCGATGAGATAATAGGGGTTGAAGGGATTTCATCCACTTCAATTTCTTCATCCAACTGCTCTGACGAAGCAGCAAAAGGAATGTCATCATCTGATCCGCTTGGGATCACGTATTCTTCATCAAAAGGAACAAGGTCCTTTGATGGCATGGACGAGACAGGAACAACATCAATTGGATTCTCATAGGAGCTTGTCAGTGGCTTCATTTTCTTCGGAGTTGAAGAATCTGATGCAGTTGATGCCTTCCTTTTCTTCACAGCTGCACACTCTGCAGCCTTGGTCTTCTTCACATCTGATGCAGATGGAAGGATAGGAGTTGGTGTAGGCGCAGGAGGAGCAGAGGAATTTGGTTCAAGATCTTTAGGCACAACTGATGCAGTTGCCCTGACTTCTTCATTTTCTTCAGGCGCAACACTAGTGGTTGCCCTGGCAATTTCTTCAGTGGTTGGAATGCAGTCATCAGCACTGGAATTAGCATTTTCTTCAGCAGCCTGAGTGTCATCAGTGGTGCTGGCATTTTCTTCAGTAGGCTGAGCAGATGCTGCAGCCTGAGGAATTTCTTGTTGCAATTGGGGAGCAATAGTGGAGCTGAAGTTGTCAGCAAGTCTCACAAATCAAACCTTGTCTCCCAGCCAATCAGCATGATATGCGTCAAATTCATTACTGAGTTTCTTGATCTCAGATTGAATAGTGACAAGTTTTTCAGTTGTCATAGAGACAACATTTTTCTTCAGGAAGCACTCCTTTTTGTACTGCGCTTTCTTGATCTGCCTGGCCTTTTCAAATTTCCATTTCTCTTCCTGAATGAAGTGAGTCAACATATGACTTTGGCCAGGAGTCAACTTGAAATCAGGCATGGGAGTGTTGGGGTCCTTATGCTAAAGATCAATGTAATCAAGGATCAACTTTGGATCTAAAAGCAGAGGCACACTTGTGCCTTTGGCTCTAGCAGCCCTGACTGGTCTGTCCCTGATGATTTCAGCAAGTTCTTCATCATCAGCTTCGTCTTCATGGGATGGCTCTTGAAAAGCGACCTGCTTCTTCTGAGGACTTGGTCGAGAGCCTCGTCCAACAGTTGCCTTGCTCTTCAGCAGAGTGGGGCCAGTTGAAGAATGCAGTGGAGCCGAAGAACTTGCAGAGGCGCCTGAGGCAATAGAGATGCATGTTGTCCTTTGGCACGAGGCAAGATGCGCAGGTGCTGAGGACTTTGATGGAGGATCTGAGGACTTTGGAGGAGCTGGTGTGGGTTGAGGAATTTGCTGTGAGGGCTTTGAAGAAACTGGCCATGAGGGCATTGCTGAGGAACTTGGCCATGAGGGCATTTGGGTAGAAGCATGTGGCTTATGAACCGGCTTCTTTGGCATTGCCTTCTTGGGCTTACTTGCAGATGCCTCAACAGTGGCAGCAGCAGCGTCTTTATTGAATTTCCTCACTGCTTCCCTAGCTACCGTGGCAAGCTTGGCCTGGCGCTTGGCCCATTCATCAGGATAATCCTCACCACGCTTGAGGCTAGTGGGATCAGCTACTTGGCTAGGTGCCAACGGAGGTCTTGGGCATGGAGGATTAAGAGCGAATTTCTTCATATACTTGGGAGTAACATATCTGTATTCCCTCCATTCCCGTGCTCATCTCCTCTCTATCCTATGGATGCGCACTTTGCGCCGATTTTTTGTCCTCCTTGCCAAATTTGGCCTCATCAGGAGTGCAATAATCCTTGTATATATCCTCAGGGATTTCAAACGCATTGTTGACTTCAGGCCTCTTTCCTCTCTTTTGTGGTTTCTTGCCATCTGCCATTTTCTTCAGCTGAGGGTTTTGAATGATTGAGTTCTCTGAAGAGGTATGCAACTTTTGTTTGAGGAACGCTGCAAATGAGTTAAGTTGATGAGAACCTAGTGATTCAGCAGCGGACATGTGTACCTATGAACAGAGTATAGTTGCGAGGAATTTGGAAAGGTCATATGCGTTCTCAGAAGGTTTTGCAAAAAGAACAAGTTTGAGGAATTTGACCAGTTGAGTCTTGAATAATTTCACTAAGCGTTCTTTGACTTAGGTTCCAGAGTTGTACATATTGAAAATCCACACAATTGAGGAATCTTGAAGAAAAATATTGCTTAGAGAAACAGATCAAGAACATATGATATGTGAGGTGTTTAGTGTGTGAAGAGTTGATGAATAAACACCTTTTGAAGATTTGAAGAAAGTATCAGAATCAACAAGGGTAGTAAAAATAACTTTTAATTACCTTGGACGAAGAACACGACGAACTGGGAAGTGTAGATTTGAAGCTCGTTGGTTCAGATCTTCCACGCCCTAACTTGGCTGAGGAAGACAACTACGGCGGCGGCGGAGTGAAGAAATCCGCGTCCGGCGTGAGTACAGCGGCGACGAGGTCGAGGCAGTGAAGCGCTTCCTCACCTGCGACGATGGAAGTAGCGGCAGCGCTAGGGTTGAGGAGCTCGAGCGGAGTAAAAGTGAAGTGAGGAAGGGAGAGGGGTATTTATAGCCGAAGTGAAAAACCGTTCGCCCCAGGAAATAGGACGAACGTGCCCCTGACCTTTCTCATTCACATGAAATGTGTCACCCACGTATAGAGAGGTGACGATCGTGCGATATCGTGGGTGAATAGACAAACATTGCATAGAATGTGGAACGGTTTGAGAGGCAAAGCCAAAAATTTAGATAAGATAGGTTTTAAAGTTCCGTTCGCAATTTCTTCAGCTGACAAGGACACAGTGAAGATTTTGAACGAATTTCAAATAGAATGCACATGAAGAATTTGTGAATAGACTGGGTTGAGTTTAGCATAGAGGGGGAAGGGTCCGATCACATTCACTTAGCAGAATAGGCAACTTGAAGAAATAGCAATAAGTGAATGTTGTAGAGGACATAAACTCACATATATATATAGCCAATGAAGAGAAACGACGGAAATGGTGAAGACAATGCAAGTTGAAAAACAACTGAGGAATTTCAAAGAACTAAGGAAAAACTCAATTGAAGATTTTCAACATTTTGTGGTGGCGTGACCCACCGTATAAGAATGATGATTTCAGACACCACGTATAATTGTCGTAGGGTTCTGAGAATCAAATTCTTTGTTAATTTATTCACACTTAGAGTGTTATTCTTCATTGATTGAAGAAAAATGTTTCTTCATGTGTTGCACATCTAAGTCATCAATTTTGCATAAGTGTTAGGATGAGTGTCCTTTTCAAAGAACATTCGAAGATTCTAGGATATTTAGCTCACACCGCAACTTGCTAATTCTCTTCTCATCCAAGGGCTTAGTGAAGATATCGGCTAGCTGTTCTTCAGTCTTCACATGCTCAATAGAGATGTCGCCCTTCAACACATGATCATGAAGAAAATGATGACGAATCTGAATGTGCTTTGTCTTCGAGTGCTGAACTGGGTTATGAGCAATCTTGATGGCACTCTGATTATCACAGTAGAGTGGCACATTTTTCACGTTGACGCCATAGTCCTTGAGTGTTTGCTTCATCCATAGCAGTTGAGCATAGCAAGAACCAGCAACAATGTACTCAGCTTCAGCAGTAGACAGTGATACACAGTTCTGTTTCTTTGAGGACCAACAGACCAAAGATCGTTCGAGGAAATGGCATGTGCCAGATGTTGACTTGCGGTCCACACGATCACCAGCATAGTTAGAGTCTGAATATCCAATGAGATCAAAAGCCGAGTCCTTGGGGTACCATAATCCAAGTGTTGGTGTGTGAGCTAGATATTGAAGAATATGCTTCACAACCTTATGGTGTGATTCCTTCGGTGTAGCTTGAAATCGGGCACACATGCAAACACTAAGCATAATATCTGGCCTAGATGCACATAAGTACAATAAAGAGCCAATCATGGAGCGGTATACCTTTTGATCGAAGTCAATACCATTTTCATCAGTGCATAGATGACCATTTGTGGGCATAGGGATTTTGACTCCTTTGCAATCTTGCATGCCGAATTTCCTCAGTACATCCTTGAGGTATTTCTCCTGAGATATGAATATGCCATTGCGCTGTTGACGAATCCGAAGACCTAAGAAGAATTTCAATTCTCCCATCATAGACACTTGATATTCTTCACTCATCATATAGGCAAATTCATCACTGTAACATTGGTCAGTACAGCCGAAAATGGTATCATCAACATAAATTTGGCACACAAACAATTCACCATCATAAGATTTAGTGAAAAGAGTTGGGTCAAGTGAACCAGGTTTGAAGCCTTTCTTCATGAGGAATTCCTTCAAAGTGTGACACCACGCCCGTGGGGCCTGCTTGAGGCCATAGAGGGCCTTATTGAGTCTAAAGACTTTGTCAGGATACTTTGGATCTTCAAAACCTGGGGGTTGAGCAACATATACTTCTTCCTCAAGCTTACCATTGAGGAATGCATTTTTCACATCCATTTGATATAAGATGATGTCATGATGGTTAGCATAAGCAAGTAATATGCGAATAGCTTCAAGTCTAGCAACAGGTGCAAAAGTTTCATCGAAATCAATTCCTTCAACCTGTGTGTAGCCTTGAGCTACAAGCCGTGCCTTATTCCTCACCACAAGGCCATTTTCATCTTGCTTGTTGCGGTAGATCCACTTCGTGTCAATGATATTGTGCTTGTGAGGATCTGGATGTTTAACCACTTCCCAGACGTTGTTGAGCTCGAATTGATGTAATTCCTCTTGCATAGTTTGAATCCACTCAGGCTCCAGAAATGCTTCATCTACCTTAGTGGGCTCTGTGATAGAGACGAAAGCAAAGTGCCCACAAAAGTTAGATAAATGTGAAGCTCTTGAGCGTGTGAGAGGACCTGGAATGTTGATGTCGCTGATGATTTTCTCAATTTGCACTTCATTTGCAACGCGAGGATGAGCGGGTTGTTGTTGAGGAATTTGATCAGCATTTTCTTCAGCACCATTTTCCTCAGGTGCATCAGCATGACGTTCTTCATGTTCTGGAATGACTTCTTCAGCAGATTCTTCAGTAGGAATGACATCCTCAGTAGCCTTGAACTTAATAGATTCCTCAGGAGGTATTTCATCTGTCAAGGAGGTAGGTGCTCTCTTTGCGAGCCATTAGTTTCATCGAACCACACATCTACAGTTTCAACAACCTTGTGATGACAAGTGTTGAAGACTCTGTAGGTGTGTGAGTCCTTACCATAACCGAGCATAAAACCTTCATGTGCTTTCGGTGCAAATTTAGAACTGTGATGAGGATCTCTAATCCAACATTTAGCACCGAAGACTTTGAAATAACTCACATTGGGTTTCCAGTGAGGAGTTCATATGCACTCATCTTGAAGAATTTGTGAAGATATACCCTGTTGATGATGTGGCACGCAATATCAATTGCCTCAGGCCAAAAGCGAGGAGGCGTCTTGTACTCATCAAGCATAGTGCGGGCCATCTCAACAAGAGTCCTGTTCTTGTGCTCGACGACACCATTTTGCTGAGGAGTATAAGGAGCAGATAACTCATGAGTAATACCAAGTTCATCAAGATAGTCATCAAGACCAGTGTTCTTGAACTCAGTTCCATTATCACTTCTGATGTGCTTGATCTTCACACCAAAGTTGGTTGAAGCCCTCGATGAAAATCTTTGAAGACTTCCTGCACTTTAGTTTTTTAAGTGATGATATGGACCCATGTATATCGAGAATAATCATCAACAATGACAAAGCCATATAAGGATGCAGCATTAGTAAATGTGGCATAGTGGGTAGGGCCAAAGAGATCCATGTGAAGTAATTCAAATGGTCGAGTAGTAGTCATGATAGTCTTCGCTGGATGCTTGGCCTTGGTCATTTTTCCAGCTTCACAGGCTCCGCATAAGTGATCCTTGAGGAATTTGACATTTTCAATGCCAATGACATGCTTCTTCTTCGTGAGGTGTGCAAATTCCTCATGCCAGCATGACCAAGTCGTTGATGCCATAGCCAGCCCTCCGAAGCTTTTGCAAGTAGATATGTAGCAGGTTGTGGTCCTGTAGAGAAATCAATAATATACAAATCTCCTCTCCTAAAGCCTTCGAAGACTTTGGAATTGTCAGCTTCCATGATCACAACACAATGATACTTGCCAAAGACAACAACCATATCAAGATCACAAAGCATTGAGACAGACATGAGGTTGAACCCTAAGGACTCGACAAGCATGACTTTGTCCATGTGTCGATCCTTTGAGATTGCAACCTTACCTAGACCCAATACCTTGCTTTTGCCTTTGTCAGCGTAGGTGATATGCTTCAGATGTGATGGAGATAAAGCAGTATCCATCAATAAGCTCCTGTCACTAGTCATGTGATTTGTACATCCACTATCGAGGACCCACTCAGTGGCTTTGGGTTGATCATCCTGCAGATGAATTAGTGCAGCTTTCGAATTCATATACTTCATTAGTGAAGAATATGGTAATAATTTCATCATACAATAAAACAGATAAAGCAGTAGGAGGACGTGAGAAATGAAAATTCATTTCTTCATGATTAGCTTGCGTCCTTTGAAGCACATTCAGGTCTCCAGCAAATTCTTCAAACGATTAAGTTCGTCTGGAGACCTGACCCCGCATAAGAGATTAGTTCTTTTTCTTCACCACCCATATCTGAAGGGGTGGCAAAGAGTTCATCATTCCGCGAGCTCCATAAGAGAAAGGTGGCATAGATGCCAATCCACTTCGTTTCACATAAGAGGGGTTAGGGTAAGCATAAGAGTAAGCAGAGAAATTCTTCAAGGACTTATGAACGTAATGATTTGAAGAATAATGCACATATCCATAATCCTTAGATCTTCCCTGCGAAATAGGCGGGTTAGCATGATGATGTTCATATGAGGACTTTGATCCTTTTGAGGAATTTAATCCATGTGAGGAGTTTGGTCCGTATGAGGACTTGGATCCATATGAAGAATTTGATTTGGGGTTCCTATTCTTCACAAGTGGTGTCATGATGACATTCACCTGAAAATTTTCAAGGCACCTTTTAGGAACCCATATTTTCTTCATAGGAGGACCATTCCTGCAGTTAGTGTCAACATATCTAGCAAATACTTCACCATTCTGATTTTTGAACAGTTTATAGTTGGAGTCAATTGACTCATCAGAAGAATATGAAGATTCACATGTAAAGCCAGATAAAGTAGATGGATCCACTGAAGGTCCCTTTGCAGGAACCCATGAGGTTTTGGGATACTGCTCAGGTTTCCAGTAGGTCCCATCAACATTGATTTTCCTCTCAAAGGCAATACCCTCTTTCCTAGGGTTCCTGTTGAGGATCTTCTTTTTAAGCACGTCACAAAGAGCCTGATGCCCTTTGAGGCTTTTGTACATGCCTATCATATACAATTCCTTCAACCCTGCATCATGAGTGATACTAGAAATGTCCTCAGATGAGGAATTAGTGATAGCAGGGGCAGTTGAAGAATTTGCAGCGATGGAAGTATTTGAGCATTTAGGTGAAGAATTAGCAGTTTCACGTTCAATGCACTTCAAACATGGAGGAACAAATTCATCCCGAGTAGTGCTGATCTGTTGGGCAAGTAATGAATCACGCTCCTTCTGAAGATCTTCATAACTCACTCTTAACTGCTCAAGATCTTGCTTTCTTTGAAGAAATTCATAAGAAAGCTTCTCATGATCAGATAGGAGAGTGTTATGATGACCTTGAAGATTGTCAAACTTGGATTGAAGTCTCTGAAGATTTTTCAGTCAAAATTTTAGTGCGATTCATTTCCTCGCCCAACATATCATCGCTTTTATCTAGCATGTTTTGAACCTTTTCAAGAGCCTTTTGTAGTTTCACAGCAATCTTAGCAAGTTTAGAATAGCTGGGTTTGAGGTTTTCATCAGATTCATCCTCACTAGATTCAGAGGAGGGATATTTGAGTACCTTTTAGCCTTTTGCCATGAAGCAATAGGTGGGAGCGTAGTCCTCATCGCCGTCATCAGTAGTTTTGGGGAGGTCCTTTTCTTTAGAGTTGAAGATGGACCTGCTGACAAACGCGGTAGCGAGGGCTAGGCTCGCCACACCAGAGTCTGACTCCTCAGATTCCTCCTCTTCCTCATTTTCCTCAAATTCAGCCTCAGAGTCCATTTCCTTGCCAATGAACGCCCGAGCCTTCTTGGAGCTGCTCTTCTTGTGAGATGAGGACCTTGAAGGTTTTGATGACGAGGACTTTGAAGATTTCTTCTTCTTCTTTGAATCACCAGAACTGTAATCCTTGTACTTCTTCTTCTTTGATCCCTTTTCCCACTGAGGACAATCTTGAATGTAGTGCCCAGGCTTCTTGCATTTGTGGCAGAGTCTCTTCTTGTAATCATGGGATGAGGAATCTGTTCTCAAGTCACCACCTCTTGAGGATTTACCAAAGTGACCACGTCTTGAGAATTTTTGGAACTTCCTTACGAGCATAGCTAGCTCCTGGCTCAGTTCTTCAGGGTCACCAAGGCTGCTGTCAGAATCTTCACCTACAGATTCAGACACTGCCTTGGCCTTCAGAGCCCGTGATCTACCATAGCTTGGTCCATTGAGATCTCTCTTCTCAGCAAGATGGAACTCATGAGTGTTTAGTCTCTCGAGGATATCGGCGAGATCAAGTGACTTATAATCTCCATTTTCTTGTATCATCAATGCCAAGGTATCAAATGAGGAATCAAGCGATCTCAGCAATTTCTTAACCACCTCATGGTTGGTGATATCAGTGGCACGAAGTGCTTGAAGTTCATTTGAGATGTCAGTGAGGCGATCAAAGGTCTGCTGAACATTTTCATTGTCAAGTCTTTTGAAGCAGTGGAATAGATTTCGAAGAACGTCAACTCGAGAGTCACGCTGTGTTGAGATTCCCTCATTGACCTTGGACAGCCTGTCCCAGATAAGCTTAGCTGTCTCCAAAGCACTCACTCTGCCATACTGCCCTTTGCTCAGATGGCCACATATGATATTCTTCGCTTGAGAGTCGAGTTGCTTGAATCTCTTCACATTAGCAGCGTTGATGGTGGGAGTGACAGAGGGAACACCATTCTCCACAACGTACCAGAGATCGTTATCAATTGCCTCAAGATGCATGCGCATCTTATTCTTCCAGTTGGGGTAGTCCGTCCCATCGAAGGTAGGACACCCAGCAGAAACCTTGATCATACCTGCGGTTGACATAACTAAAACTCCAGGCGGTTAAACTAAAATCACACAGAACAAGGTAGTACCTTGCTCTGATACCAATTGAAAGTGTGTTATATCGACTAGAGGGGGGTGAATAGGTGATTTTTATGAATTCTTCACTGAGGAATTTCAGGGTGAGGAAATTCCTGAGTGAAGAACTACCTGCAGCGAAATAAGCACTCAGAAGTAAACATAACAGAGCATGGGCATGATCTTCATGAAGAAATGAAAACAAGCACAGAGTACAGAAAGCGTAAACACAGGATAACACAGGATAAGACAGACTGACTGAAGAAATTGAACTGAGGAAATAGAGAAAGTCTTTAGTCAAAGTCTTCAAATAGATATGAACAAGCACACAACACAGATAAGAGGGAACGGAAGGGTTGAGGAAATAGAACTAGTTAAGCTTGGTGAAGACAATGATTTGGTAGACCAGTTCCAACTGCTGTGACAGTTGTACGTCTGGTTAGGGCGGCTAGGTATTTAAACCTGAGGACAGACAGTCCCGGACACCCAGTCCCGAACACGCAGCTCAGGACATTTAGTCCTCACCGTATTCACCTTGAGCTAAGGTCACACAGACCTCGCCCAATCACTCATGGTAAGTCTTCAGGTGACTTCCAAACCTTCACAGACTCGGTCACTCGGCGATCCACAATTTCCTCTTGGATGCTCTAGACCATGAGCCCAACCGTCTGGAAGATGCATAGTCTTCAAAGGTAACAAGCATCGGATCCACACGGGATCAATCTCTTCAGTGATGCTCAATCACTTGGGGTTTGTAGGTGTTTGGGTTTGGTTTTTCCTCACTTGATGATTTTCACTCAAATTCCTCGGAGGATGGGATGCTCTCAAATGACAAGTGTCAGTTTCTCTCAGAGCAGCCAGCCAGCTAGTGGTTGTAGGGGCGGCTATTTATAGCCTAGGGAGCAGCCCGACATGATAAGACATAAATGCCCTTCAATGATATGACCGTTAGGTGGGTAGATATTTTGGGACAGCTGGGGCATAGCACAGCAACGGTTAAAATTTTGAGTATCAAATTCCTCAGGGCTATCATCTTCCTCACTATGTAGGCAATCCACACTGGCGAATTCCTAACTCCTCAGTCAGAACAAATTCCTCAGAGACCAGAAGAACTTCGTCTCTGTCACTGAAGAAATTGACTGAACTGTATGAGATTTCCAATGGCTTCACTCGAAGGGATTGGTAGGTGTAGGATTTTGAGTTGAGCATCACATGAAAAAAATTCCTTTGTATTTCCTCGACCCCCTTTAACAGTACGGTGTTTCCTATGACTCAAGAAAGAGAAAAAGAAACTACGAAAACAAAAGTCTTCATGCTTCATGTTCCTCGAATGAATACCAAGTCTTCAGGATTACACCAATTTCTTCACTTTCAAAGTCTTCAGAAATTCAAAGTCTTCGGTCGAAGAACTTCATTTTTAGGGGTCGACTTTCTCTGTAAATATCAAACTCCTCATAGACTTATAGACATGTGTACACTCACAAATGCATCAGTCCCTTAACCTATAAGTCTTCAATACACCAAAATCACTAAGGGGCACTAGATGCACTTACACTCTTCCATGCTCACCTCTCCCTGGTGGAAATCTCTCGACCCAGAACTCGCGCTGGCTATGGCTTGATTGACTTGATTGTTTTTTGTGGATGCGAAGTTGAGGAGGAATGTGCAGTCATCTTAGCATAGTAGTATTTATAACCGAGTACTACTAATACGCTCCTAAGTGGGAAACCATTTAGGTTATGATCGGTGTGAACATGTTTGTAATTAAATATAGCGTGGTAGTAGTAGTAATTTGGAATGTGACGAGACACGCTCAAAATTTATTGATGGTTCTAGTTTCGAAGTGCGGCACTATTCCCGGATGGCGTAACGTCGGCACATTTTCTCGGCCGTGGTGTAGCATATGCCATGGTACTAGTTCTTTTTCTACGGCTGTGTATGTGCAAAAACTGGCATCGTCGGATACATATCTTACGCTTGACATTCATAGACTAGTCTTTTTTTCAGACGCATTACACCTATCTTTCAGGACTTCCCGCACGCACCATCACTGCTCCCTAGGTTGATGCCACCCACATACAGTTGTACTCTGAGAAGAGGTGCACACACGCACTCGTCCTCTCTCACACACACGCATCTGTAGCTATGAATTGTAGTGTTCTCAACCATCCGATTGGCTCTGTCATAGGTGTCACATTGCTCCTTGGCCTTGATATTGAGAAGTTTAAAACGCGGAGGCTAAGATGGAGGCGCGAGGTTTTGGTTAATGTGCAGGCCGCACACGGCACCAACACGACACGAGCTTCGTCTTCCTGGTGCGCATGCAGTCGGGTGAGTTGTCCAAGTATAGACACAACCAGGCCCTCATTGGTATCCGCGCCTCGGCTTTGGCTAGTCATAGTGGAGAGTAGCATAGACTAGTTACTAGTCTATGTTACTAGTACCTTCATAGTGGGTAGTGTCATATAGTATATGCATAATTTGGCGACGAGCGCTCTCTATATGTACCACCTTTTTTCTTTAATTACATCTTGTTAGTTTTGCTCCATGGCGCAATCCATTGATACTACTACTTTACAAATGTATACATTTTTTAAAAGGCTAGAGGGCGAGGCAGTCTAGCTTGGTCCTTTTCACGAGAGGCGAGGGCCTTTGTGATTTGACGGCTCATTACTGCTGGAAGGCAGGGCCTTGTGATTTGACTGCTCGTATAAATGTGTCGACGACCTGAGGAGGAGCAAAGAACCGTGCGGTATACTCAAGTTTTCCACTGGAGTACGACGGAGGAGCACGAAACACGGCAGCCCAGTGCCATATCCTCTACTCTCTACTCTTATTATATATTACTAGCAAGAGGCATTGTTCAATTGGCGATAAAGAATGATCTAATTTGCTAGTCATCTCATTTTTAGCATTGTTCTATTCATGCCTCGCAGAGAAGGTGACACGTGCGGCCAAACACCCGAAGCAAAATAAGAAACACAAGAGCAAAATAAGAAGGAGGATTATCACCCCCAAAAAACAAGGAAGACACACACACACACACACACACAAGTCTGGGGCGCTTGTAACTCCCACAATGTGGCCATAAACTCCCACATGTCGGCGCACGACTTAGAGGCATAGCTGCATGGTAGGCATGTCGCAAGAGGGGTAATATTTACACATCCCATGTACTGAATAAGAAAGGGATAAAGAGTCGGCTTACAATCGCCACTTCACACAATACATAAATATATCATACATCATCCAAGGTACAATCAAAGGTTCGACTACGGAACCAAAATAGAGAAAGATAACCCCAAATGCTAGATCCCCGATCGCCCCAACTGGGCTCCTCTACTGATCATCCGGAAAAGAAACATAGTAACGGCCCGAATCCTCGTCGAACTCCCACTTGAGTTCGGTAGCGTCCCCTGCAATGGCATCATCGGCACCTGCATCTGTTTGGAAGTATCTGTGAGTCACGGGGACTCAGCAATCTCACACCCGCGATATCAAGACTATTTAAGCTTAAGGGTAGGAAGGGGTAGTGAGGTGGAGCTGCAGCAAGCACTAGCATATATGGTGGCTAACTTACGCAAATGAGAGCGAGAAGAGAAGCGAAGCACAGTCGAGAAGCTAATAGTAATCAAGAAGTGATCCTAAAGCTACTTATGTTCAAGCATTACCCGAGACCGTGTTCTCTTCCCGGACTCCGCCGAAAAGAGACCATCACAGCTACACACGCGGTTGATTCATTGTAATTAAGTTATGTGTCAGGTTTTCTACAACCGGATATTAAAAAATTCCCATCTGCCCGTAACCACAGGCACGTCTTTCAAAAGTTCAAAACCCTGCAGGGGTGTCCCAACTTAGCCCATCACAAGCTCTCACGGTCAATGAAGGATATTCCTTCTCCCGGGAAGACCCGATCAGTCTCGGAATCCCGGTTACAAGACATTTCGACAATGGTAAAACAAGACCATCAAAGCCTCCCGATGTGCCGACAAATCCTAATAGGAGTCGCACGTATCTCATTCTCAGGGCACACCGGATGGGCCAGACGTCGGGTTGGCATAGACCCTAGTTGCCCAGGGGGCGCCGAACATCGCCCAGTTTGGACCAACACTCAAAGTTGCACTGGCCCGGGGGTTTAAAATAAAGATGACCCTTGAGTCCGCGGAACCCAAGGGAAAAAGGCTTAGGTGGAAAATGGTAAAACCAAGGTTGGGCCTTGCTGGAGGAGTTTTATTCAAGGCAAATTGTCAAGGGGTTCCCATAACACCCAACCGCGTAAGGAACACAAAATCAATGAACATAACACCGGTATGACGGAAACTAGGGCGGCAAGAGTGGAACAAAACACCAGGCATAAGGCCGAGCATTCCACCCTTTACCAAGTATATAGATGCATTAAAGTAAATAAGATATAGTAATGATATCCCAACAATATTCATGTTCCAACATAGAACAAACTTCATCTTCACCTGCAACTAGCAACGCTATAAGAGGGGCTGAGCAAAGCGGTAACATAGCCAAACAACGGTTTGCTAGGAAAGGTGGGTTAGAGGCTTGACATGGCAATATGGGAGGCATGATATAGCAAGTGGTAGGTATCGCGGCATAGCCATAGAGTGAACAGCTAGCAAGCAAAGATAGAAGTGATTTCGAGGGTATGGTCATCGTGCCTGCAAAGTTCTCAGAGTTGACGAAAGCTTGATCCTCGTTAGCGTACTCAACAGGTTCCTCGATCACGTACTCGTCTCACAACTCTACCTAAAGCAAGAACACAAGCAAAGGACCAACAATCAATCACGGTGCAATGCACAAACAACATGATGCAAAACATGGCAATATGGGATGTGATATGCAATGCATATGCGTGCTCCAGAAGGGAAAGATTGAACAAGGCATCAACTTGGCAAACCAAGTGTTCCGCTGGAAAGATGAGATGATTTCGGTCGAAATCGATATAAAGATCACTGGAAACGGAGGCACGGTTGGCAAATGGAAAGCAAAACAAGAATGGCACAATTCTGCAATTAACAGCACGATGCCACCTAGAATGCAACAAGAAATTAAGTTACTGCACTCTAACATAACAACAAAGCACATGGCAGTGATCTACTCAAGATGCTTGACAAAACATGAACACTGAGCTATGGCTAAATCACACAAGAGCAGGTTCAAACAAGCATGGCAAAAGTGCAAAAGATATCAACTTCACAGACAGTGAAAATACTAACATGCTAGGAATAACATCAGGAAGCCATGTTTAGAGCAAGCAAACAACATGCTATAGGAACAGATCATAGCAAAAAATGCATGGCATGAAACTAATAAATGCATAGAACAAAAGTCCCTTACTGTTCATGAGACAAAAAGGCACAGAAGATATGATGGCACCCATGTAAACATAGCAAGTTTTATTAACAGTTTCAGACTTAGCAGAAAACTGAGCATGGCATAAACAAAATTATGAAGGCATCTTTGTGAGCTCAATTCACTCACCACAAGGAATTTCATGACAAGATAAGCATAGCATCAGCAAGAAGACATGTTCATGAAGCTAACCATGGCAAGAGCAAGTTCATAGCGTGCATGGATCAACAACAACAACCATGTCAAAATTGATTAACATGTAAACAATATGCCAGGAACATTTTATAGCAAAAGTAGAGCAAGATTAAGACATGCTAGGGCACTCCATAAATGCACACAGGGGCATGGATGGATAGAGCATAACCATATATCCAAACCACCCTTACTCAAGATACTCAAACCAAGCATGGATCTCACTGTAGCATCTAGTTTACATGGCATAAAAATAATAGCAGAACAAGGACTTAGCAAAATCCTAAGTTCCTGAAATCAGCAATATCACGAAGGCTACTTTGCATGCTTGTGCTAGTCACCACATAGATCACAAAAATACATGGCAAGAACCCTATAAATATGGCATGGCATAGTTCAAAACACATGTAGAGCTCATGCCCATACGAAGCACACATCAAATGTGGCACAAATGACAAATCACCCTAAACTGATAAGCAGCATCAGTAAACAATCTATAGCACTCTTGCATCAATGATTAGGGCATCAATATGAACTCAAACAAGCATGCCACAATGGAATGAAATGAAGAGCATCTCCCAATGAACATTTTGATATATCATGCGCATGAAATGAAGCTACGGTCATGGAGTTATGGCATGAAGAACAGAGGCATAAAACATGAGGGGGAAGGACTTAGTGGAATTTTCAACCTCCGAGTGGATCTAGGGTTTGCCGGCTCGCGAACCGAGGGTGGCAGGAGTGCTCGCTGGAAATGGAGGTGGAACTCGCCGGAGATGGAGAGGATCGCCGGATCTGGGGCCTGGGAGGCCGGATCCGGCCAGGGGACGGCGGGGCGGCGAGGTCCGCGGCTGGGCGACCGGGCGGCGGTGGAGCTCGCGGGAGCGGGTGGCGGCGACTGGGAGACCGGGTGGCGGCAGCGCTCGCAGGAGCGGGTGGCGGCGGTTGGGCCCGCGGGGCCCGGCTGCGGGCCTCGACGGGCCGGTAGGTGGCGGCGCAGCCTGGGTTGCCACGTGGCGTGATGTGGTTGGCGCGGGGCGGCAGCGGACGCGTCTGGCGCAGAGGGAGAGGGGTGCACATATTTATAGGTAGGAGGTAGAAGTGTCCAAATGGGGTTTAGTTTTCGCCCACGCGATCGTGATCCGACGGCGGAGGACATGGAAGGGGTTTGGATGAGTTTTTGGGCCGTTTTGGAGGGGTGTTGGGCTGCAACACACAAGAGGCCTTTGCGGTTCCCCGGTTAACCGTTGGAGTATCAAATGGACTCCAAATGGCACGAAATTTGACAGACGGTCTACCGGTGGTGTACCAAGGCCACTTGGCAAATCTCGGTCCATTCCGAGAATGTTTAACATCCGCTCATGAAAAGAGACAAAAGGGGTACGCCGGAGGACATAGGAGTGTCAGATTGCAAAACGGACAACGGGGAAAATGCTCGGATGCATGAGACGAACACGTATGCAACTAAGATGCAGATGATGACATGATATAAAATGCATGACATGAAAAAAATGCAAAACGAAGACAAAACCCAACCACGAAGGGAATCTCATAACTTAAGGCCGAAAAAGGCAAGAGTTGGAGTTACAAATATGGTAAGTTACATCCGGGGTTTTACAACACTTCACCACTACAAAAGATCTCGTCCCGAGATCTAGGACTGAAAGAACTCCGGATATTCGGAACGGAGGTGGTCCTCACGCTCCCAGGTGGCTTCTCGGTCGGAATGGTGTGACCACTTCACTTTCAGGAATTTGGTAGACTTGTTGCGAGTCTTGCGCTCAGTTTCTTCAAGAATAACAATGAGATGCTCATGATAAGACAGGTCTTCTTGGAGATCAATCTCTTCGAAGTTGATGGTGCGCTCAGGAGTCTTGAAGCACTTGCGAAGCTGTGACACGTGAAACACGTCGTGCACATTTGCGAAGTTGGACGGAAGCTCAAGTTGATAGACGAGATCGCCTCTTTTGCCAATGATCTTGAAAGGACCCACGTATCTAGGGGCAATCTTCCCTTTGATACCGAAGTGACGAGTGCCTTTCATTGGAGAGACACGGAGGTAGACATGGTCTCCGATCTCAAAAGCCAAGTCACGATGCTTGCTATCATAGTAACTCTTCTGGCACGATTGCGCGGCATTGATATTTTCATGGATGACTTTGCACATTTCTTCAGCCTCTGTGATCAAGTCATTGTCAAGAAGTTGGCGTCCACCAGTCTCTGACCAATTTAGAGGAGTACGACACTTTCTGCCATAGATAATATCGAATGGGGCCTTGCCCGAACTCGCTTGGAAGCTGTTGTTGTAGGAGAACTCGGCATATGGAAGAAAATCTTCCCACTTCATACCGAAGGAAAATGACACAAGCCCTGAGCATATCTTCAAGGATTTGATCGACTCGCTCGACTTGGCCACTAGTTTGAGGATGGAAGGCTGTGCTGAAGCGAATGTTGGTGCCCATGGCCTTCTGGAAGGAGTCCCGGAACTTAGAAGTGAAGATGCTTCCACGATCTGAAGATATCAATTGCAGAATGCCACGCAAGGAGACAATCCTGGAGGTGTATAGCTCTGCTAGTTGAGCTGCTGTGATAGATTCTTTGATAGGAAGAAAATGAGCCACTTTAGTAAGCTTGTCGATGACAACGAAGATAGCATCATTTCCACGCTTGGACTTGGGAAATCCAGTCACGAAGTCCATCTCAATATGGTCAAACTTCCATTCTGGAATAGCAAGAGGTTGGAGGAGACCAGCTGGCCGTTGGTGTTTTGCTTTCACCCTTCTGCAGACATCACATTCATTCACAAACTGAGCAATTTCTCGCTTCATTCGCGTCCACCAATACGACTGCTTGAGGTCATGGTACATCTTTGTACTTCTAGGATGAATGGATAGACGGGAATTATGCGCCTCGTTCATAATGACTTTCCTTAGATCGCCTTTAGGAACGACAATTCGATCCTCGAAGAATAGAGTATCTTTGTCATCAATGCGATAGCACTTGTACTTGGATTGGCTCTTGGCAATCCCATTTTTCACCTTCTTCACCATGGCATCAAGAAGTTGTGCCTCACGAATTTGATATTCCAAAGTAGGAGAGACTTGGAGGTTGGGAAGAAAGCCTTGAGGAACAACTTGGAGTTTCAGTTTGTGGAAAGCTTCACAAAGTTCCGGTTGGAAGGGCTTGAGAATTAAGCTATTGCAGTAAGCCTTCCTGCTCAAAGCATCTGCAATCACATTGGCCTTGCCTGGAGTATATTCAATACTCGGATTGTATTCTTGAATCATTTCGACCCAACGAGTCTGCCTGAGGTTGAGGTTGGGCTGAGTGAAGATGTACTTGAGGCTCTTATGATCAGTGAAGATGTCCACTTTCCTTCCCAACAATAGATGTCTCCACGTTAATAATGCATGGACAACTTCCGCCAACTCGAGGTCATGAGTGGGGTAGTTCTTTTCGTTGGGCTTCAACTGACGAGAGGTATAGGCCACAACTTTCTTCTCTTGCATTAACACATCACTGAGACCTTGCAGGGAGGCATCACAGAAAACTTCGAATGGTTTGGATTCATCAGGAGGAGTCAAGACAGGAGCTGTGACTAACTTCTCTTTGAGGGTGTTGAAAGCAATGTCACATTCAGGCGTCCAGACATACTTGACATGCTTCTGGAGGAGGTTGGAAAGAGGCTTTGCAATCTTAGAGAAATTCTCAATGAATCTTCGACAATAGCTTGCAAGCCCAAGAAAACTGCGGAGCTGCTTGACATTCTGAGGAGGCTCCCAATTCACAATTGCAGACACCTTCTCAAGATTAACAGCGATGCCTTTGGCGGAGATGATATGACTAATGTATAGGACCTCGTCAAGCCAGAACTCACACTTGGAAAACTTCGCATAGAATTGATGCTCTCTGAGTTTGTCGAGTACCAATCTCAAATGCTTGGCATGATCCTCCTTATTCTTGGAAAAGACCAAAATATCATCGAGATACACCAAGACGAAATCATTTGTGCAAGGGTTGAAGATGAAGTTCATCATGCAAGAGAATGTTGGAGGAGCATTGACAAGGCCAAAAGACATGACAGTATATTCATAAGAACCATAGCTTGTTCTGAATGTTGTCTTGGGAATATCTTGTTCACGAATGCGAATCTGATGATAACCCATGCGGAGGTCAAGCTTGGAGAATACTTGAGCACCCTTAAGTTGCTCGAAAATCTCATTGATGTTGGGAAGTGGATACTTGTTCTTTATTGTCTTCTTGTTCAATGGGCGGTAGTCGACGCAGAGTTGTTCCGTTCCATCCTTCTTCTTGACAAAAAGAACACCACAACCCCATGGAGATGAACTCGGTGTGATAAGACCCATACACTCTTGTTCATCGAGTTGTTTCTTCAACTCCTTCAACTCTTCTGGTCCAAGCTTGTAAGGACGTTTCCAAACAGGTTCCGTGCCAGGCTCAAGATCGATAACGAATTCAACTGGCCGGTGAGGAGGCATTCCTGGAAGCTCTTCTGGAAAGACGTCTTGATATTCACAAACGACTAGAATCTGAGAGATGGCATTCAACTCGCCCTTCTCATTGAGAGAAAACAGTCGAATGGTATCATCACGAGCGGCATAGATGATCACATCCTCAGACGAGTGTGTCAATTGAATCTGCCTGGCAGCACAATCAAGCTGAGCCTTGTGCTTAGAAAGCCAGTCCATGCCAAGAATTAGATCAATATCCGAGTTACCAAGAACAATTGGAGAAGATAGAAACTTATAGTCGCCATCTTGATAGAAACATTCGAAACCATGGAGCTTGCGTTCATGAATTTACCCGGAGAGACAACTGATAACTGCCTAGGCAAATCTTGGAAAGGCAACTCATGCTTAGATGCAAATGGTCCTGAAATGAAACAATGCAATGCACCAGTATCAAAAAGAACTTTAGAAGGAAAGTCATTGACTGGAAGATTACCCATGATCACTTCCGAAGAATCCTCTGCCTGAGCTGCGTTCATCATGTTGACCTTTGCCAACTTGGAATTATGCTTGACCACTGCATTGCTGGCAGATCTCACAGGAGGAGGAGGCGGAAGGCGCCTTTGGTTGAAGCACTTGTTTGCATAGTGCCCTTTCTGCTGACACTTGTTGCAAGTAACCTCTGAGAGCGGATGGTGATAAGGAGCACTTGACCTTGGAGTATGAGACTGAGCTTTGTTCTGATAGCCTGGGTTGGGTGGGTGGGAAGATCCATTGCCACCTTTACTCTTCTGCTGGTAGGGCTGACGGAACGGAGGAGGAGGAGGCAACCAGAACTTCTGTTGCTTAGCTGCCATTTGATTTGAAGAAGAAGATTGAGCTGCATCCATGACTCTCTTCTTAGAAGCATCACACTTAATCTGAGCGGCTTCTTGCTTTAGTACCATGTTGTAGAATTCATCATACTTAGTCGGCTCAAGAAGCACGAGAGCTAATTGCAGATCTTCTCTGAGGCCACCTCTGAATTGATAAATCATGCTCTTTTCATCAGGGACGTCTTGTTTAGTGAAGCGAGCGAGCCTCTGAAACAGGATATTGTATTGATACACAGACATGCTGCCTTGCTTGAGATTGTGGAACTCCTCATGCTTACTCTCAGCAACACTTTGTGGAATGTGATGAGCTTTGAAGTCTCGGTGGAAATCATCCAGGTAATCACACGACCTCCTCTAGAATCTCTGTATTGTTGATACCACTCAGTAGCTTGGTCTTTGAGTTGAAACGAAGCAAACTTGACAAAGTCCTCAGGCCTGACATTGCTACACTCAAAATGTTTGTAGATATCCACGAGCCAGTCGTCAGTGCCTGTGGCCTCAACACAGTTGCTGAAGGACTTCAGCTGGTTTGCGAGGAACTGATTGAGGGTAGCAAACTGAGGTTGATTGTTGCCTTGGCTTTGATTTCCTTGGTTGCCTTGCCCTTGGTTGCGCTCTTGCAAGAGTTGCAAAAGCATCTGAGTGTTGGCGTTGGTGGCTGCCATGACAGCTTGCCATGCCTCCGGAGGTGGACGTGGTGGCGGAGGATTCAGATTCTGACGTGTTGGAGGAGCCATCCTGAAGAGGTTGACATCCGTTAGCATCTTGAAAGACATATATTCAAGCTGAATCAGTGTATCGAAATTGCAACATATAGCCTTAACATTCGAACAAGAATGAAGGAATGAATTCCAAAGTAAATCATCACACTTCCGTAAAGTTGAGAAGCCACTTAGATAAAGGTAGATGAATAAAACAACAAGGTACGGATATGAACAAATAATTGGTAAGGATTACCCAATCACAAACCAAATATCTGCGGGAAGAAATACTAGATCTACATGAATTCCCACCTATAAAACTCCCGAAACTTTCAGGTTATGCAATCAGGTGTTGGGGATACAGGGGAAGCATAATATCTCACCCAAAACTAGCAAATCCTACATCCAGCTGTATCCATCCTTCAACACATAATTAAGAAACCTTCAGAAATCATTTACCTCAACCTTCGAAAAGCATCCGTTATACGACTTATGGCAATACTCCCGAACTCCTGCCCCAGTACTGGGTGGCGTCGAGGTTATCTCACCAACAACTGCATAAAAGAGATTTTCGATGTCAGCGAACTCAGGTATTCCAGAACTGCAACGATAAAATTATGACGACAACACCTCGGAGCTCAACTCCCCGGGACACTACCACAACCCCTAAATGTCAGGAGGCACCAAGAACAATGTTCTCGTCACAAAACCATCGAAACGATTCCAAGATACCCGCGTGATCCTAAAAAAAGTTCGTGAAATTTGAGGAGAGAAGGGTCAAAACTCTACGCCAGGGGGCCTCACCAGAGCGACGAAGGGACTGAGGAGTAAAAAGAATCCTACTCTCCAATATATATAATCCTATAAGACTCAAAACATTTTGTTCTAGACTCAACAACATCAGCGATTCGATCAAGCAGGGGGCTCCTAAGTCGGGGAAGGCTCTGATTACCAACTTGTAACACCTACCATGCGGCTATGCCTCTAAGTCGTGCCCTGACACGTGGGAGTTATAGCCGCATTGTGGGTGTTACAGCGCTGCTCTCACTACATGAAGGGTCGCTGGCCGCGGAGTCGTAACTGCTTCTTCATCGCCTCCATGACCTCCATCTCCTTGCACGTCTCCTTCGCCATCTTCATCATTGTGTCCATGACACGGGATTTCTCGACGCGACCCTTCATCATCTGTTCCACGGCCGCATTACGTACCTTGACAGCAGCCGGGTGCTTGATGCGGAGCTTTGCCAACTCCTCCTTCTGTTCCATGACGAGGGCCTGCAACATCTTCATCGAGGAACTACTATTCTCATGCAGCTTCTTCCAGCCGGCGTTCTCCTCCTTCAGTAGGTTGAGCTCGTGGCAGGGCTTCGCCTTGTCCTCCTGAAGTTGCAGGATTTCGCCGGTCGCCTTCTTCTCCGAGGCAATGCTCTTCTTCAGCAGCATCACCAAGCCGGCGGTCAACTCCCCCTGCTCATTGGGCTCAGCGGGCATGTCGTCGAGGCTCTCCTTCAGCAGCTCCACCAAGCCGTGGATGAACTCCTTCTGCTTATTGAGGTGCTTATTGAGCTGATCGGGCATGTCGTCGAGGGATAACGACTCCAGCGCCGCATGTTCGCCTCCGTGTCTAGGGCGCTCCTGGGAGCCATCGCCTGCCCGTGAGAGATCTTTCGAGGTCTCTGCGTGGCGGCGAGCCCTCTCTTTTTTTTTCACAGCCTTGTTTGTCGCTCCCTTATTACGAGTAGTTCTCGACCTAGAGCTCTGCACACCGGCCATGGCAAGGACGGACGAAGAAGGAGGACTTATGAGGAGGAAGGTAGAGTAATTTTCGGTTAGGTAGTTCCTCTTTTTATAACCTAAGTACTAGCACTAGTACTAAAACCCGCATAGTGGGAACACGTTCAGGTTTGGTACATACTGGTAGGTGTGAGAAGGCTTGCACTTAATTGTAGCACTAGTACTTTCGAATGTGATGGGAACAAGGTAAAGATTAATTGATGGTTTTTGGTTTCGAGGCCCGAAACGGCTCCCGATGAGTTTAGTCGGACATAAATTTCAAGTAGACTACACTGCTCAGATGCGTAAATATTATGTTACTGTCAAAAATTGGCACAAAATACGAAGGAGACCAATGGAAGTACTGCTAGCAACCCATGATTTAACTACTCACATGCACGCAGTACTACGCACATGTCTTTCTTCCGCCCTCACGTCCACTCAATTTGCATGCGCTGTATTAATTGACCATCAATGAAGTGAAGGACTTTACACGCGTCAAATTATCACATGGGGTGGATCTTGGTACAAAATTGCATCCGCCCGTGTACCCGCGTGTGCGTGCGTGGCGTGCATGCACATCTTTGCTTCGTGCATGTACCGCCAGTGCGGCTCAGGGAGGACGAGTACATTCTTCTGGAACCAGCAGCACGTCATTGTGATCAATCCACACAAGGATGTCGCGACAATGCCTGCACATGTGCCACGTGGCTTCATGAACTGTAAGAGAGACACTGTGTAGCGTGCCATTGTGTTTTGCACATACTCGAAGTACTAGTAAGGTACACGTGCATTGCACGCGTCAGATTTTGCAACCAAATTATGAATAAATACCACATTGTAGCATGTAAGCTCTGAGTCATATATGCCTGATGTAGACCTTTGTTTAATTCTTGTAGTTCATCTCATTCAAAATCAATTAGTTTTTATAAAAAACCTAGGGCCTCTTTGATTCGTAGGATTTCCAAAACGCAGGAATAGGAAGAACATGGGATTAGAGTGGAATGTCGTCTTGAATCCTACAGGATGGTACGAGTGTTTGATTGTGCATAGAAAAAACGCAGAATTCTTTGAAAGAGGTTTGAGTGGATGGGATGTTTCCTATGAAATCTAGTGCAAATGAATCATATGGAAAATTCCTATGGTTTACAATCCTACGAATCAAACAACCAAGATAGGAAAAATTCCTAAGGATTAGAATCCTCCAAAATTCCTTCAAGAATCCTTTGAATCAAAAAAGCCCTTAATCTATTTTATAATTCATGGAATTGTGCGTTGTAAATCATGAACTAAAAACAAATAATGGCAATTCAACTAGAAAAAAAATTGGGCAGTTATGATACGGAAGATTCTAGAACAAAGGAGAACCACTATTGCTTTGAGATTTGTGCATTATGCTTAAGTTCAACCATGCAGTCTGCTAGATTGTACATGTGGCAAAATCTGGTGGGGGCTAGAAGATGGTGCGAGGGGCCGAGTGGAGGGAGACTATGAAGGAGTGCACAACTGCGAGATCGATATTTAGAGAGGGGGGGCGAGAACGTGCGCTGCTGCACGCAGTGGCGGAGCCATGAAAAATGTCCCATGAGCTAGGGGGCCAAGCATTGCTAATCCTTTACGAGGAGGGCCAATTCATCAACTTAAACCATTTTTACCAGCAATTGTCTAATGATCACATTCATATTAGCCTCGATATATAGTGATGTTAGGGGGGGCAGGGCCCTTGCCTCCCCTGTCTTTGCCATTGTGCGCGCATCTGAGAGATGAAGCGGAAGGCATGGATGATGAGAGGGGGGCATTGGATATATAATTAATGTGGGTGTATTAGCTATATATGTAATCCTATATAGAGAGGTATAGATTGATTGACGTGGACGTGTGAAAGAGGGTGAGACCTCACTAGATATATAGATTGATCGGTTTATGTGGAAAACTATAAAAGACCTAGCTATACACACACACACACACATAGAGGAACATCGATCGTTGCGCATGCACGTGAGAGATAAAGAATGCCCGATATGATGGAGAGGGGGATGTGTGTGTGTGTGTTCCTTCATGGGAGACCGACCTGAAGAAAAAGATTGCATGTGTGCGATGGATAATGCCGACTGGTCGTGTGTGTGCATGCATGCACGAGAGAAAGTTAGTGGTACAATTATAAAGAGAAGACCAATGTGTGGGTGTAAAAGACTAGGTGAGGTCATAATCAATGTAAAGTTGAATTCAAATATTTGAATAAGAGATCATGATGTTTGAAACCCATGCATGCATGAATATAACGGAGATCTGCGCGGTGTAGTTTGGAAACGAGCATGTTGTAATGTATACACATTGAACAAGGTCAGACTTGTTTGAATTTGAGATACCGATGGCAGACATCGTTTGGCCACATTGCATCCGTGCATGGACACACTATTCTAATTAGAGATGATGGGTGGCTTTCGCATCACATATCTATATCTATACCCCTATATATATTATATTTTATATTTTTTATATAGTGTGCGGATAACTTTAACTTTAAAAGATGGTCATTGGATGAGGCCAATCCGATGGTGCAGAGCTGGCAAATTTGAGCACTACTGGCCGTTGGATATCATCTAGATTCCACCAGATTTTGCCACATGTACAATCTAGAAGACTCTATGGTTGAACTTAAGCATAATGCACAAACCTCAAAACACAAGCACTTCTTGTTTGTTCTAGAATCTTCCATATCATAATTGCCCAAATGTTTTCCTACATGATTTTTTTTTACTTTATGCCTTACAACGCACAATTCCATGAATCTTAAAATAGATTAGTTTTCTTATAAAAACTATATGATTTTGAATGAAATGAACTATAAGAATTAAACGAACATCTACATCATGCATATATGACTCAAAGCTTACATGCTATAATGTGGTATTTATTCATAATTTGGTTGCCAAATCTCATGCGTGCAATGCACGTGTACCTTACTAGTCTAAATGGTGTCTTTGTGTGTGTGTGTTGTGCGTGTTAAACACATTGTACGTAGTATATCATACTAGTACAAATTGTCTTTTTCTTTTCTTTTGGGTACACGTTAAGCTTGTTCTCCCGAAATTTCAAGCCGCATGCCGAAATTTCAAGCTAGCGTCTCTTTCTATCGTGCTGCAAAACTCCCGCCTCTTCAACCTGCGCCTTGTTACCCCAAAATATTTAAGATAAATCTTTGTCTCGTTGTGCTCCAACAACTCCCTCCATCTCAACCCGCGTCTTGCTATTCCAAAATTACAACGTGCGTGGAAACTCCCACCTCCTGTGAAATCCCGACACGCGAAATGTCTGTGATACCCCTGAACCGAAAGAACCGCCTCAAATCAGTGGGGGTACTTTCGTAACTTACCCCACATTTCGGAAAAGCGCGTCCCTAAGCCATGGTTCCCACACTCCCATCCCATCCGCCCACCCATTCGTACACCGAGGCCGGCAAAACCCGTGAAGCCCCACACCCTCCTTCGTCCGCCACCTAGCCGGAGCCTCTTCGCCGACGATGTCGTCCAAAGCAACACCTCGACGTCCCTCATCCATCGTACCAGATGAGGATCTGTCGTCGATCTGGTCGTCCCGCCGGTTCAGCCACCCCGTCCTCCACTTCCAAGGAGCTACCCCGATGTTCCCCTCATCTTTCGCGCCACCTCCATTCCCACACCACCGTCTTCACCTGCACCACCAGAAGAGCATCATCATCACCGTTTCCTCGGATGAAGCTGCGGCCTAATCGGCACCACCAAAGAGGTTGTACACTAATCACCGCATTTTCTTCTTGATTCGATCTCACGGTGCTGCCGGCACTCGGTCCCGAGCCGACACGGCGCGACTCCATCCACGGTGGCGTCGCTGGCCACTTCCTTGACGACGTCACTCCCTTGGCGGCGACGTCCACATCAGTAGGATTTGGTGCTGCTTTAGCTCTCGCTCGCGCTGCTGCTCTGCTCTTGCTCTCGGTCCCTTGCCTGGTCCGCTCTTGCTCGCGCTGCTGCTCTCGCTCTTGCTCTTGCTTGCGATGCTGCTCCGATTTAGCTACACTTTAGTCGACTGAATCGACTTTTGGGTCAGTCAATTTTCAGGGGGTGGGGGGGGCTCGCCGGAGTTAAGGAAGAACCAGTCGCAGTGGGGAGTGGGGCTCGCCGGAGAGGTACCCCACTATCTATCTTAGGGTTCAGGGTGGGGTGGTGGTCGCCGGCGGTGGTGGGGCGGTGGCGTGGGGATCGCCGAAGAAAAAGCTCGGCACGGGGGGGGGGGGGGGGCTACAGGGATGGTCGGGGCGGCGGCGGACCGACGATGGGGAGTGTTTTCGTGGCGGGTGGGGCGGCGCACCGCCGGCCGCGGGCGGTGGGGTGCGACTGTTTGGCCAGTGCTGGCTGGTGGCTCAGGGGGATGGTTGAAGATGAACTGCAGGCCCTTGATTTCATATCCAACGGCTGCAAAATCGACTGACCAGAGATGAAAAAGTCAATCGACTGACGTGTAGCCTCACCTCTAGTGCATTCAGTTTTGACAGTAAAATTCAGTTTCGACAGCAAAATTCAGTTTCGGCAGTTAAGTTCAGTTTTGACAGTTAAATTCAGTTTCAACAGTTAACTTCAGAGATGAGCGGCTGATGTATACATCTAGCACTTTGTGGTTATGTATTTTACGTCATCTATTGGAGATGCTATTAGAATTCCACTCAGATTAATGTTGTATCTCTTGTCCTGCTTAGCCTCGGCGTCGTACAACTCACCGGAGCTACTCCAACGATGAAACCCTCCATCACATCGGAGCGTACCTCGGGCTCCATCTCCATACGCCTAAGATCTTCTTCCCCTCCTCCGACAGCCAAGTCAGCCAGAGCATCCTCACCGGCCAACCCAATCATGCTGAGATCAACATGGCTTTGCCAAAGAGGTTGTACACTTCTTGTGGTTTGACTTAATCTCATCATGCTTCTTTACATCCTGTGATCTTCCAATTCTTGTGAACCAAACACCAGATTTGCAGAAATCCCGTGTTTTTAAATTCTCTGTTTTGCACGTGCATTCCTATCCTATTCTTGTCTATTTCCTATCCCTGCATTGTTAGAATCCTCAAATTCAAACAAGTCCTTACACAATTACTTCTGTTACAGATATGTGTCAAAGAAAACCTTGTGTGGTTTGTCCTGCTCCTGCGGTGCTGTGTTCCACCCCAGCTTAGTTGCTCCAACGACGGAAAGGTTCACCACAGCAGGGATTCGCTCTCCAGACTGTCTTTCGCCGCCTCAGATCTTCTTCCCCCCCGCCGGCAGCCACGACAACTGCATTACCATCATCAACTGAGCAAATGACCTTGAGGACTACACGGGTCTGCAAGAGAGGTCGCACTCTTCCGTGTCTGCTTACGTTATGCATTGCTTAATATGATGACATGCTACTTTATCGTCGTGTTCACCTATTAGACTCTGACTCAGGTCCAAACTTATGCTGAAACTTGAGTTTTTAAATGGTTGTGGAGTACATATTGGGGCAACAATGAGTACTATCTGGCTACTATCTGGTTAATCTTGGGTGTCTACTATGAGTTTCATGTTGGGTGCAAACAAGCATTAAAGGAGTCATTATCTGTATTTTTTAACTAAAGTTATTATCTGCCTGCTATCATTTGTTTTGGGTCTATCCACAGTTTGCTACCATCACTCTGGATTTGTGCATGCACTCCTTACATAATCTCACTATGTTCTATTCCTATGCATGTCAGTTATTGTACACGATGGAACTGAACATGTAGAGCAAAAGAGACGAGCCTTGTGTGGCAATAAAATTCCATGCAGACGTCGCTCCATGGTGGGCACAAAGGCAACCCCCCTCCACCCATTTCGGATCGTAATCAATAGGAAGATAACTGTTCTGAGGGGGATTCAGAAGCAGAAGACCACTCCTATTTACCCCATGAGGTCTTCGCTCTAACTTGGCATGCTGATGTTGGTAAAATCATGCATATGGTGCCTTGCATTGCTTACTGTACACATCAAAGATGTCATCTGCTTAGTTTAGACATGCTTTGTGTCAATGCCATATGTTTAGTTTCTTTATCGTATATGTGAATCATGCAATGCCATCTTGTTTAGCCAGACATCATATATGTGAATTTTTCAATGCCACCCTGGTTAGCCAGTCATCTTATATGTGAATTATATCATGACATCATTTTTTATTACGTGTTATATTTGTCAACAATTTTAGTACATTCAATTACTCTTCCTGTGCATCAGCCATTCGGCATGGTCATGGAAAAATCTGGAGTGGAAACAAGGCCTTCAGAGCAGACAATGTTATCTGACGAAGCGCATGTCTTGTTGGTTACAGATAGCTCCTCAGAGGGGGATTCAGAGACAGATGACCAGTCCCATCCCCCCCCCCCCCCGAGGTGCATGCTCTAACTTGGCAAGGTTATGTTGCTCATACCGTGTGTATGGTATCTTGCATTGCTATGTCATTTGCTTAGTTTAGACATGCTTTGTGTGAGTGCCACCTGTTTAGTGTCTAATTACCATATATGTGAATTATGCAATGCCATCTTGTTGCAAGACATTATATATGTGAATTATGCAATGCTATATTATTGCAAGGCATTATATATGTGAATTATGCAATGCCATGCTGTTTAGCCAAGCGTCATATATGTGAATTATATCATGTCGTCCTTTTTTTGTATTTCTCATTGCTTTTGTCGACAATGTTTGTATATTCAACTACTCTTCCTGTGCATCAGCCATTTGAATTGGTGATGGAGAAATTTGGAGTGAAAACAAGGTCTTCAGAGCAGACAATGCTATCTTGTGAAGCAGATATCTTGCTGGTTACAGATAGCTCTTTAGAGGAGGATTCAGAGGCAGATGACCAGTCCTATTATCCCCCTGAGGTGTATGCTCAAACTTGGCAGGGTTATATTACTCATATCATGCATATGTTGTATTGCAATGCTTAGTTTTGACATCATATACACGATATTGAATGCCATCTCCTTAGTTGACACATCATATATGTGATTGCCCTCTGCTCACTTCCTTAGTATATAAATCATATATTTGAATTATATCATGCCATGCTGTTTACATAGACATCATGTATCTGAATTATGGCATGCGAACCCATTTTCTAAAGACATAATATAGTTATATCATCTCATCCTGTTCACATAGTCATCATATTTTGAATTATGTCATTCTATCTGTGAATTATATCATGCCATCATGTTTCCATCGACGGCATGTTTGTGATTTATGGCATGCCAACCACTTTAATAGACGCATCATATAGTTATATCATGTCATCCTGTTTACATAGTCATTATATTTTGAAGTATGTCATTATATCCTGTTTACTTAGCCATCATACATGTGAAATTGTGTCATGCTATCCTTTTTAATTAGCCATCATATATGTGAAATTATGTCCTGCTATTCTGTTTGGTTAAACAACATAAATGTGAATTATTTCATGCCCTGTTTTCTTCCCTACTATCCATTGCACTTGTCTATCTTACAATGCCTGTACATTCAATTACTTTTCTTGTTTATCAGCCATTTCAATTGGAGGGGGTGATGGCAGTATCTGTGGGAGTAAAATCACGGTCTTCAGAAAAGATCATGCTACCTGTCGATGGAGATAGAACCACGGTTGTACTTGCCCAAGAACCAGCCCCACCACACATAACCCAGACTCACGCAAATTGTACCCCTACCCAGTTGGACAGAGAACCAGCTACACCCCTTCTAACCCCAACCCCAGCAAATAGTAACCCAGTTCCCGTTGACACAACACCGTCTCCACCACAGAGCACCCAAACATGAGCAGTTAGTAAGGCAACTGCAGTGCCCAAAGCACGAGGACCACCACTCCGAACCCCAAGTCAACACTTAAAGTAGAAGAAGAAGTATTCTCAGGTCAGGTTTTGTAGCTATGGTTCATACTACTTTGCTCTTGCATCACTGTATTTACTCATACCGACTAATTTCAAATTTGAAGGATGCAATTGAAACTCCAATGGCGCAACAGGTATGTTTTAAACCTATTTTTTAACGTGTTTGCTATTGTAACTTGCTCTATGTTGATTTCAGTTTCAATTGAATAAACAGTTATATTCTCAAGCCATGCACCTTACAAGTGTTGTTATTGTTGTGTAGTGTCCCACACTTATATTCTATCTAAGCTGCTTTGTCTTAAATACATATGATTCGAACAGTATCTATCTTGATTTGGCAACATAAACTAGAATGATATAGACCATACAGTGACCATACTACATAGATATATGTTTGTTTCATGCTGTTATCCTGTCCACCTTACTACTGAACTGGTTTACCAAAATGAGTTTCACATACTACATTGTAAACCCGTGATGTGTTTGTTTGTTTCTCTTTTAGAATGCGGATAAAATATTGGAGAAGAGTACCCCGTTATGCAGTGGTACAAGAAGTAATGCAGATAAGGTTCAAGATAGTGAGACATCCATGTTGGTCTCCAAGAAAGCTGATAAAAACTATATTGAAGACACTGAGACAACCCCAAAGTCCTGTCTTGATGTAGTGTTCGAGTTACTGGCTACTACTGCTGGCACCAGCTCTTCGAACTCGCTGCCTGAATCAGTTCGGCTTCTTGAGTCTCAACTTCAAGTTGAAAAACATCGTAAGATGTTATGCGACACGAAGCCGAAGGACTGAGGAAGTCCCTGCAGAATTTAGATGCATACTTTCTGGTGCAACAGCAAGTGCTGGAGGATTTAAGCGCCAAACAAAAGAAAGTTAATAAGCTTGCTAAGCATCTTGCCAGCATTATGGGTACGCAGGATATTGTTTCTTGTGCTCTTCTGAAGTGGTTTCAGTTCTAGACTTGTTTTGCTGCGGCGTTATATGCTGCTTTGTTCCCTATATTTGCACTGGTGGCGAACTTTGATGCCCAGTGGATGTAATATATGTAATAGCCGTGATAGCCTAGCGTAAGTTGCTTGCCTGTTTATTTCCTTATTGTCTTGTTTATTTGTTTTTCTTGTAGTCAGTGCAGTTCTTTTTCGGCGGTTTGCTAGTGGCCGCAATAACCTATTTCTTAAAACTAGGCCACATTAACCATGTGCTACATATTTACTGTAGTTAACATAGGCCTCGTACGGGCCGTAGAAACAATGGGCCTTCTAAGGGCCGTAGAAACAATGGGCCTTCTACGGGGCGTAGAAACCATGGGCCTTATACGGGCCGTTGACACAATGGGCCTTCTACGGGCCGTATCATCAATGGGCCTTCTACGGGCCGTATGATCGGTTGGCCAAACATGGGCCCATAACAGACCACATTATGGCCGTAAATGGGCTAGAGTTGAAATCGTCCGTTCATGGGACGACCATAGCGGGCCGTCATTAATCGACCGTATTTGATGACGCTATGAAAACGGCCCAACGTATTAACGGGCCACAAATGAGCTGACTGAAACCATGGGCTGAATTTGGCCCACAAGCAGAAAATGACATTAACGGGCCGAAAATAAATGAATGCTGGAAATGAGCCCAAGAATAAATGGGCCCTAAGAAGGCCGAAAGATAACATGGGCTGGAAACGGCCCAACGAAATAATGGGTCGTTAATGGGTATAAAGTGATACACTGTTCATTACGGGCCAGTTTTACCACGGGCCGTTAATGGGTCGAGGGTTACTAAGGGCCTCATATGGGCCGAAAGACGTCATGGGCCATACATGGGTCAGAAGTTAAAACAGGTTAGAATTATATTGGACGGCCCAGATGATACTACTGTGCCTAATTCGGATAGGCCGTAAACGGGTCCTGGGTTAGCGGGCTGTAAATGAGCTATATGCGAACATGCCGTTAACAGGCTTGCCATGGGCCGACCCGCCACCTTTTGACCAAGTCAAACGGGCCGACCTTTTCACAGGAATGGGCCTCTGTTGGGTCGTGCCACGTGTCGACGTATCATAGGCGCTTTGGGTCCAATGAGTGAATGACATCTGTCCCAACGATGAGCCGACACATGTTCCCTCCAGCCAATGATGATTTTACACGTGGAAAATCCCCATTGGTCGGGGCTGTTAACGGGTTATCGGATCCAAAACCGGACTCGATAGCTTAATGGCGTTCCGTTACGGTGGATGTCATGTGTCGATCACCCTTGACGAAAACATTTCTGTGACGCGCGATTTATCGTCATGAAACTGAACACTTCCATAATGATAATTTTGGTAATGTCATGGAACACTTCTACGACAGCACTGGTATAACTATCTTGATTCTGTCATAAAAATGTCATAGATGTACATGCATGACAGAAAATGTGACCTACTGTGACAAACACGTATCATCACGGAAGTATTTTTTTGTACTGTAGTGGGCTAGTGATCAGCGTCCGTCCAAACCTCCCTCGTGCTGCAGTATAGAGAGAAACAAAATTGTTAGAGGAAAGAGTGGTAGAAAGAAACAAATTAGAGGTGAGCTACAAAAATTGAAGTACGGACACTACTAAACTAACTACTCCAACGTCAAGAAAAAAATTGGAGTAGTTAGTACCAACTACTAAACTAATGTACTGGATGTTGGAACTTATAAATTGTATATTGGCGAACTTTTACACTTGACGAGAGTAATCAACATGAACTTTTCTCTCTCGAAGTTACAACATGTATTCCTAGACGATAATATCTGAACATCAGGGAAACAAATGTTTGAACGTCTGAGACAGTAGTGTGTGAACTTGTCGATGAAAACATAAAGCATGCTAAAATATTTCAGGAAACATGCTAAAATTGGGCCTGTTTAGTGATCAAAAAGATATTTAGAGATTACTGTTCGAAATCTCAAGCGAGCAACGATTGAACATACGTATAGATACAAGGATGAGATGACGAAAGCTGAACTTTAGGAGATGTCGAAGAAGAACAGCCAACGACGGTGGTCAAATAATTTTGAAGATGGACTGTTGCTGTATGTTTGCATCTATAACGAGACTTGGAATGTTTTTTTCCTGTAAACCTATAACGAGACACAAGTCACTGGTCAGATGTATGTACTGTATGTATCGATTTCACTCGATGTAACACAACTCCAAATGTTTGAACTAATGATGATGAGCAGTCGAGCTACGCTTGCTGGCCATTGTGATGAGGTATGTTAGTATGTGTTTTTTTTCAAGCAGACAAAAATGATGAAACTAAACACACTTTGTTTTCTTTTTGCTTTTGATAAGATGAACTAAAAAACTTTCAAAGATGAACTGAAAGGTTTTGAACCTCCAGGAAGCCTCTTGGGAAACTTGACAGCCATAGACTGCTGGTCGCGATGAACTCGACCACCCTGATGCCATGGGGTTGGACTGAGGATGGCACACATGCACCCTTGATGACGGCAGAGACCGTGGGAGACTACAACTACCAGCACTACAAAAGCACATATCGACTCTGTAGGCAGAGACTACAACACACACACCCATTCCTCAATTGCAAATTTGCAATAAATATTTACATACTACATCAGGGTGATATCTCTGTACTTACAAACTTTATGGAAGGTGAACTCATGATTTTTCTTTCTGAACTTTGTTTCTTTTTTCTCTGGACTGATACAAACTTCCACCATGTACTGGTGTGATTTTATTTTCAAACAACACAAGAGAAGAGCTTTATTTACATCATCGATACATGTCCAACCATTTCATTTCTAGAAAGCAAGCAAACATCTTTGTCCTATTTATATAACCCAACCCTTTTTCTATAAGTGAAGCACATAATAGAGCAAAAACTAGAAGTTGGATCGTGAATAGTATTAGAAGTTTAGTGCCCACATAAGAAGAAATAGCAAATACGAGTATGGAGCAGCAGCAATACAGATATGTAAAAGTTCTAGAATTTGATAAAAAAAATGAAGTAGCTTGATCTGGTTAGTACTACCATAACTAGATACATGTAAAAGTTAACTGACACCAAGTTCAAAAGAAATTCAGAAAATGAAACCGAATTGATGGGCTTACTTCATGCATTAAATTCTACACCATAGCGTCTTGTCTGGATGTACACGACGGAGCTGGCGGGCTGCACATCGAGCCACACTGCGCAAAGAAGTAGTGTCGAATGATTCAGTCTCGGCGGGCTGGGAGCATGCCATTGCTGCATTCAAAAAATTTCACCATTGGTTTCTGAACAATAAGTACAAGAATCACCAAAAGTTGGACTGAAGCTCTAGGAATTTTAGCTCCAAGAACAAATGCGTTTAAGTTCAGAGATGAAACATAGTTAAACGTTCTTCAGTGTCATGAGTTAGTACATGTGGAAGATCATTTCATTTTCTATCTCTCTCTATCTCACTCACATCACCCTGCAACAGCAGCAGCGCACCAATGAGTACGCACAACCAGTAGCTAAGCAAGAAGCAGGCCTTCAGGCTACAACAAACATTAGAGAAAAAATGTGAATCAGCCGTAGCTACCAACTATCGTTCGGTGCGTGCACCACCAACAGTACTATGAACAAAGCACTAGTGATAATAATAAGGCAGTCAAGCATCTAATTTTGGCACACCCAATCATAGTTGAACCGAGATGGTCAACTAGTTGTACTGAGATAGTGAACTATTTATTGCAAAAAGAAAGTCTAAATCATGGCTGAAATTTAGTCTAAATCATAAGGCTGATGGGATGATAAGGTAACATAAATAGTACAGTAAGCTCAGAAAAAAGGGTTCAGAACTAAAGTCACTCGATACTTGCATAATAGGGAATGAAAGGTACATAAACGATGCGAGATCGATCAGAGAGGGAGAGTCAGTGAGGCACAAGACAGCAGGATCCAGGGTAGAGCATGGGGTGGCCTATACCTAGCTCCTTAAGCGACCAACGGCGGAGCTAGCAGTTGGACTGCCGACAGGGAGGTCCTCGACCTCGCGGCTCCTCTTACTATACTTACATGTTGAAAAGAAATATCTGAACAGCTGTGGGGACCATAATTCAGAAGAGCAGCAACTTAACAGGGATTACACTAGCTTTGACATTCTGACAATAGTGAGTGCTCAAATGCAAGTAATGTACAGTAACTGAAAAGGCATCATTTTTCTGACATTCGGTGCTCAAACTATGTGGACCTAAGTACTTATTGGCAGGAAAGAAATGTACAAGTTGCATATATTTCTGCCTAGTAAATTATGATGACAAGCTTACCAAGTCAAAACAATTTTCTTGAGAATAATCTGCTCAGGATCCAAACTTTTTCAGTGAACATACAAGCTCCCGTCTCTATTCTCCAAAACAATCAGAGGGACGGATGAAAAGGAAACCTGTAACAAATAATTTTCATTTCCATAAGCAAAAACAATCAGGCAGAGACACCGACTTTCAACAAGAAATGTGTAATAGGTGTTTTTCTCCAAACACCTGCACACCAAAATTACTGCAGTTTCAACATGTACACTCAGACATGCAGATTCTAGACTTAGAAGTGCCATTGGAAGTTTCAGAAGCTTCATCCAGAGTAGTACATGTATGTAAAGAACTCCGACAAACTGGATGAGCTAGGAACACAATATTTGTCTGTCAGGCATAAGTACAAACACCCACGGGCAGAAATGCTATTAATTTTTTTGCTCCCCTCCATTAATATTTGTACACAAAGACTTGTAGTCCTGTCAGGAGCATCGATACTCTTTGAATCTTTTTTTGTTCTCTGAATTTTCATGTGGTTTCTTATATGAACCTTTTGAAAATCTGAATTCCTTGTGATGATATCTGCGAACCTTCTTAGACGATGATATTGAACTTGCATATGTACTTGAAGGAACTTTTACTAAACAACACAATCATCTACTTGTATTCATCATTTACTTCTATGACTAGTTGGAACAACAACATACCAATTGAGTGGCAGGAGTTACGGTGGTCCATTACACACAAAATTTGAAGTTCTTTTTCTCCCAAGAGGGTTGGGGCATGTCTTTGTTTTGAACTAGCAGTGGTCTTGGTTTTGAATTTATCTGGTATCAGTACATTGTTTCAGTGAACTCGATCTTCATTAGTACTAGAATCACTGGACAAGAAGTTCAGATTTGTAGCAGCACATGCACCAAACTTACAGATTTTTTTCTTCAACCTTTTTAGGTGATTTCATCAGTACTAGTATGATTGGAAAAATATTTCAGATTTGTAGGAGCACACACACACGGAACTTACATAATTTTATGGAAATACACGAGTTCTGATTTATCAGTGCATAGTTTTATGGAAATGCACGAGTTAACTTCTTCTAGGCACTATCTGGGCATGGTGAAGACTAGCTGATGTAAGCATAGGGAGAGAACACTTAGTATTGAACTTTTTTCCAATTATGTATTGAACTTATATTTTTTTTGTCAATGGACTGTTGTAGCATAGGTACTAGAGCTACCAGAATCTTTTTATATATCATGATAAAAAGCAAAGAAACATGCATCATCCCCACCAGACCATTCTCTCATCATCCTCAGAACATACGTACTAGAGAAAATTTAACTGACAATAGAGGAAAGGAGAAGCTTGCATGCTAATTCGGTCAGCTAGGCCACATGGCATTGGAATCATGCATTTTTACAGTATTGGCTGGAGCAGAATAAACACATAAATAAACTAATAATCTTCTTTGCTAACCATTTGCATGATAATTGTCTCACACAGGCAATGTAATTTACCTGTAGGTGAAACTGCTGTTTGTATTGCTGCTAATTGTTTCAAACGTCGAGACCTGCCATGGGCAGTGCAACCTCAGTCACAATTAGCACACGCTTGATGGTTGCAGGGTAGGGAATGACAAGCTACACAAATCATGCAAGATCAATCAGAGAGGGGGATGTACTAGACAGCAGCATCCATGGAAGCGCACGGAGGTGTCCTGCACTCACCTCCTTGATTGACCGGCGGCCGAGCAAGCAGTTGGACTGTCGAACTAGACGTCCTCGACCCCGCGGCTCCCCCTGCAGGCTCCATTGTTTGCCGCTAAAGCCCAAGCCATGGCCTTGGAGCGGGGCGCATCCACGACGTCGACATTGAATGGCTTGAGGTGGCGGCGATGAACTTCCTATACGCGCGGCGACGTTGCCCCATCGGGAAGGAGGCAGAGTGGTGGCAGGGAAGCATCACCGACTGCCAGAGCGCGGCGCACGAGATCTGCCAGCAGGATCAAGGAGGAGTGCGGGGATGGCGTGGATCTGCATGATTTAGGTAGGTGGCCGACGCTGGAGATACTATCTTGTTAAATGGAGCAAGATATGTAGATCCAAAGATAAAGGGGGTTTAGGTATTAAAGATCTTAGAAAGTACTCCCTCCGTTTCTAAATACTTGTCTTTCTAGGCATTTTAATAAGTGACTACATACGGAGCAAAATGAGTGAATCTACACTCTAAAATATGTCTACATACATCCGTATGTAGTAGTCATTTGAAATGTCTAGAAAGACAAGTATTTAGGAACGGAGGGAGTAAAATATTAGTCTCATGGTCAAATGATGGTGGAAATTAGAGACGCAAAATGGGCTATGGCAGGATATAGTTCGGGCCAGATATTTTCGCAACACCTCTATTGCTGAAGTTTCCCCCAAATTCTCTGACTCGCCCTGTTGGAAAGCTTTGCTCAAGATTAAAAATATACATATGATGGGCAGAAAGATTGAGACTGGGGCTGGAAACTTGATCAGGTTGTGGAAAGATCCGATAAATGGGCTGACCCCATTTCAAGATCAGTATCCGCGCTTGTTTGAAATCTGCAACTACCCAACAAGCACCCTGGACCGAAAAGATAGGCTTGACGACGCCTCTATGTTCAGACGTAGGCTTACCCCTGAATTATCCAAACAATGGGAAGATATGCGTGCTGTGGTCAATAAAATCCTCCTTATTGAGAGGGATGATCGTATTTTCTCGGGACTCAATCAGAATGGTAAGTTCACCACTAAGTCAGCATATAAAATGCTGGAGAAACCCCTGAGTGGATGCCATTATAGATGGATTTGGAAAGCCAAGATCCCTCTTAAAATCAAGATCTTTCTGTGGCAAATGTCGCAAGACGCAGTCCTTACTAGACAAGTGATGAGCAAAAGAAAATGGATAGGGAATCCCTGTTGCTCTTTCTGCAAACAGGTGGAAACGGTGAAGCACTTGTTCTTTACTTGTCCCGTGGCCAGAATTGTTTGGCGATCCATTGGAGTGGCTCTTGGCACCGATAGATGCTCGTCGAATTACTGGCAATACTTTGTGTGGTGCCACAAATTCCTTCCTGGGAAGCAAAAGTTTCATACGGTGGGACTGGCGGCCGTATGTTGGGCCATTTGGTTGGCACGCAATCGAGCTACTTTAAAAAAACAAATTAAGACTCCTTTTGAGATTGTGTTTTCTCTATGTTCCTTTCTATTATATTGGACAGGGCTTCAACAAGGAAAGGACGCTAAGGATCTTCGCGCTGGAGCTGAGATGATCAGGACTGGGACGATGCAGTTGATGAAGATGTGTGGTGCTGTCAAGAAACCAATCCAAGGTGCCTGATGCTCTCTGGAGGTGTGCGGGATGAGGAGATGACGGGCGTGCGATCCCAATACTGTTTCCCCCTTCGAGTTTCGTGCGACTGTGTGTTTTGATACTTTGATCTGATCTTTTGAGAATGTAATAGGCTAGGTGTTATGCTGTGCTACCCAGGTTTTCGCCCCATGATACTCGTGTCGACAGCGAGCGAGTATGGTGGGTTTCCTGGTAGTGCTAGAACTCGCTATGCCTCTTTCCCCCCTCCTGTTTTTCTAGCTTGAACTGGTTGTATTTCCGTTCTTTGCAATGGAAAGGGGTAAAAGCCCAGTTCTAAAAAAAGGTGGCCGACGTTGGGGAAGGAGGGGGTGGCACGTGGTGGAGGGAGGCGACCAGCGCCGGGGAAGGAGGAGGGAGGCGATCAACATCAGGGAAGAAGGTCGGGCGACGGCGAGCTCGGGGAGGAGGCCGGGCGGCGGCGAGCTCGGGGAGGAGGCGGGGCGGCGGCGAGCTCGGGGAGGAAGATGGGCGGCGGCACGCTGGGGAGGAGGCTGGGCGGCCGCGAGCTCGGGGAGAAGGCTGGGTGGCGGCATGCTGGGGAGGAGATGGGGTGGCTGCGAGCTCGGGGAGTGGGATCTGGTGGTCGAGGGGTGAGTGTTCGAGACGATAGGTTGGTTTTTTCTTTTTCTTGTTTGTTCTCGGGCCGAAAAGTTATTCGACGGGTGATCGCCCCCTTATAGAGCATGATTCTGTTACCAGTAACAGAATAGCTCAGTCATATATATATATTGCGAAGATAAACCTTGAAGGTAAATTAATGTTGAAGACAATTCAAATGCAAAGACTATGCAATTATGACGCCACGTGAAACACTTCAAAAAGATTTTGGTGGTGGCGTTACCCACCGTATAGGAAGTATTAGACCCAGACACAGCGCACAATTATCGTGGCGCTCCGAAGTCAAATTCTGCGTTAATGTATTCACACTTAGAGTGTATGTCTTCATTGATTGAAGCTATACAATACTTTGTGTGTTGTACATCTAAGTCATCAACATGCATAAGCGTTAGGATGTGTGTCCAATTACAAGATATTTGAGGATTCTAAGATATTTATCTCACACTGCAACTTGCAAAACCTTTTCTCATCCAATGGATTTGTGAAGATATCTGTCAATTGCTCTTGAGTGTTGACATGAATGATATCAATATCTTCCTTCATGACATGATCTCTGAGAAAGTGATGATGGATCTGAATGTGCTTTTTTTCGAGTGCCGAACTGGGTTGTTGGCAATCTTGATGGCACTTTCATTGTCGTAGTAGAGTGGCACATGCTATGGATGCCATAGTCCTTGAGAGTTTGCTTCATCCACAGAAGCTGAGCGCAACAAGATCCAGCAGCAATGTATTCAGATTCAGCAGTGGAGAGGGATACACAATTCTGCTTCTTTGAAGACCAACAGACAGGAGATTGTCCAAGAAAGTGGCATGTGCCTGATGTGGACTTGCGATAAACCTTGTCACCAGCATAATCAACATATGAGAATAGATCAAACTCTGAGCCCTTTGGATACCATAATCCTAGTGTTGGGGTGTAAGCCAAATATCGAAGAATTCGCTTCACAGCTAAGTGATGCGATTCCTTTGGTGCCTCTTGGAATCGGGCACACATGAAAACACTAAGCATTATATCCGGTCTAGATGCACATAAATAGAGTAAAGAACCAATCATGGAGTGGTATACCTTTTGATCGAACTCTTTACCATTGTCGTCGGGGCCCAGATGACTTTTGGTTGGCATTGACGTCGTGTATCCTTTGCAGTCTTGCATTCCAAACTTTTTTAGGCAATTTTTGAGATATTTTTCTTGTGATATGAAGATGTCGCTGCTATGCTGACGGATTTGAAGACCGATGAAGAATTTCAGCTCATCCAGCATGGACATCTGATATTGCTCTTTCATCATGTGTCCAAACTCGTCACTGTATTTCTTGTCTGTGCAGCCGAAGATAATTTCATCCACATAGATTTGGCATATGAACAATTCACCATCATATGTCTTCGTGAAGAGTGTGGGATCCAGGGAACCAGGTTTGGAGCCTTTGCTCTTCAGGAAGTCTTTGAGTGTGTCATACCAAGCACGAGGGGCTTGTTTGAGGCCATACAGTGCCTTGTTGAGCTTGTATACCATGTCAGGACGCTTTGGGTCTTCAAAACTAGGTGGTTGTGCAACATACAATTCTTCTTCAATTTTTTCGTTCAGGAAGACACTCTTCACATCCATTTGGTAGAGAAGGATGTTGTGATGGTTGGCATAGGCTAGAAGGATGCGAATGGCTTCAAGCCTAGCCACAGGAGCAAATGTTTCATCGAAGTCAATCCCTTCTACTTGAGTGTAACCTTGAGCAACGAGACGAGCCTTATTTTCTGACCACTTGACTATGCTCATCTTGTTTGTTGCGGTAGATCCTTTTGGTGCCAATGATATTGTGCTTGCGAGGATCAGGACGCTTAACCAGTTCCCACACATTGGTCAGCTCGAACCATTGAAGCTCCTCTTGTATCGCTTGAATCCATTTAGGTTCCATGAAGGCTTCATCAACTTTCTTGGGTTCAGATATAGAGACAAATGCAAAGTGCCCACAGAAATTTGCTAGTTGTGTTGCTCTTGAATGAGTGAGTGGACCAGGTGCATTGATGCTATAGATTATCTTCACAATCTGCACTTCATTTGCAACATGAGGATGAACTGGACTAAGACTTTGCTCTTGCTGATCATTGTCTTCATCATCGGCATTGACTTCAGGCTGAGTAGTGTCTTCGGGTTGATTAGGTGCAGAAATGATGAGTTCTTCTTCAGCCTGAGCCTATGAAGGTATGATTTCTCCATTACCCATAAGCTTGATGCATTCACTTGCTGAGACTTCATCTAGCACATTTGGCAGGTGCTCTCTTTGCGAGCTGTTAGTTTCATCGAGCCGCACATCCACAGTTTCAACCACTTTATAGTGAAAGAGGTTGAAGACTCTGTAGGAGTGCGAATCCTTTCTATACCCAGGCATAAAACCTTCATGTGCTTTCGGTGCAAATTTTGAAGTGTGATGCGGATCCTTGATACAGCACCTAGCACCAAATACTCTAAAGTAGCTGACGTTTCGCTCCTTACCGGTTAGTAGCTCATATGATGTCTTCTTTAGAAGCTTGTGAAGATAAACACGGTTGATGAAATGGCATGCAGTGTCAATGGCTTCAGGCCAGAACTTTCTTGGAGTCTTGTACTCATCAAGCATCGCCCGTGCCATCTCAATGAGTGTTCTGTTTTTGCACTCCACGATGCCATTCTGCTGAGGTGTGTATGGAGCTGAGAACTCATGAGTGATACCCAAAGTATCAAGATAAGTGTCGAGGCCAGTGTTCTTGAATTCAGTGCCTTTGTCACTCCTGATGTGCTTGATCTTGATGCCATAGTTCGTCATGGCACGATTGGCAAATCGTCTGAAGACATCATGTACTTCAGTCTTATAGAGGATTATATGCACCCATGTATATATTGAGTAATCATCTACAATAACGAAGCCATAGAGACAAGCAGTGGTAGTAAGGGTAGAGTAGTGAGTAGGGCCAAATAAGTCCATGTGTAGCAACTCGAAGGGATGGGAAATCGTCATGATTGTCTTCGAGGGATGCTTGGCCCTAGTCATCTTTCCAGCTTCGCAGGCACCACATAGATGATCCTTCTTGAAATTGACACCTTCTGTCGGAGTAAATAGCCATGGGTAGCCTAGCCGGCTTCCCCTGGCCCTTCTGAAAAAATTATGAGCCCGTCCGGCTCTCAAGAATCCAAGACATGGGGCCGCCTTCCCCTTGCTGGCTATCACCCAGGCCGGCTTTCGGAAGGCGGCCCGACTTTAGCCCTCATGAAGAAAGCCATGGGAGGGCCGACTTCGAGAAGCCGGCCGTGAGGAGGCCGACTCCAAGAAGCCGGCTCCCATAAAGCGGTCGAGACCGTACCCTCAAAGTTTGCATCCACCTAGCGGCGATGTGACGGGGCGTGGCTACAGTAAAGCCTGCCACCCCCGAATCCCGGAGCACGCCTGGCACAGTGCGCCGTACGGAGTGGCCATGACCCGTCCGGCGCGGCACTGTTGCCATGTTGACCCTGATGTCACCCATGACGGGTCGCCAGCGTGGCCCACGGGCGGTGGGCCCCTTCGGGAAGAGAGACGCCCGAAGGCGGCCAGGCCTCCCCCAGTCGGCCCGAGACGGGGCCGGCTCCCCGCAGCCGGCTCGCTTCCCCCCTCGAAGGAGACGCCCCATTAAGGAGACAAGACGCGGTAAGGCTACAGCGATCGCCCGCCGGACGGCGGCACTGTAGCCATGCTTACCTCGACGAAGCCCTCGTCATCAGGTTGAGGCAGCAGTCACCAGCCACCGACAAGACCCTTGGCAGTGGGGCCTGCCTGTTGCCCAAGAGTTGGCAGCCGGCGGGACCCACCAGCCGGCGGGCCCCAGCAGTCGGCGCAGAAGCCGGCGAGCGTAGTCATAGACGGCTGGGCCCCGCGCCCAGTCGGATTACCATTGTATCCCCGGGGGGTAGGCCTATATAAACCCCCCGGAGCACCCATGCAAAGGGTTGGACCCCCAGCTAGTTTTAGACACCACACAAGGAGAAGAAGCAAGCTAGCCGTGCCCTTCTTCCTCCTCCCACCGAACAGCTCAAGGGGCATTGTGTAGCTACTTGTCCCTCTAGTGATCATGCGAAGACCCCGCAGAGCAGCAGTAGGGGGGTTATCTCCACGGAGAGCCCCGAAGCTGGGTAAGATTCGCCGGCGTGCATGTCTTCGCCTCATCCCGTTTCCAGGCACCGGAGACGTCTTACTGGCTCCCACAATGATAAGCCACCCGTTGGCATATGTCGCACCTACCACCCGACATTTGGTGCCCACCGTGGCGCCAGGTGCACCGTCGTCCGGAGACCTGTTCTGGACGGGAACTCTCTTCCTCCCCAGCGAGCGTAGCCAGCCCGGCACGCCCGATGGCGCTTGCCACGACGCGCTGCAAGGTGTCCCCAGCATCTGCGCGGCGAGCAGCCTCGCCAATCTCCTCGACGAAACCCTCATCTCCGACGAGCTCGCCTCCGATGCGGGCACCGACCACCTCGCCAACCTCCTCGGCCAGCTCCATGTCTCCGGCGAGCCTGCTGTGGACTTGGAGTCGGTTGGCTCTACCGATCCGATGCCTGTCGACTCCGACACGGCCTCGTTCGACACCTTCCCCACCAACGTCACGATCTACAACGACCCGCTTCCCCAAGCCGATGGTTGCGACGCTGTCACCACCGAGGTGATGGTCATCGGCCACGACGGCGCTGCTGACGAGAGCGCCCACGACGCCCCACACGCGGCGGTCCACGACTTATCCATCCCCCTTCCGGCCGACGCCGACGCTGAAGCACTGGAGGCTCGCCGCCTCGCGGAAGGCCGGAAATTGGTTTCCATGAGACGCCTCGCTGAGGCCCACCGACGCGAGGCCGACCGCGCCGCCTTTGGCACGCCGCCCCCAGGCGGGCCCAGCCGGGTCGGCGTTGTCAGACAGCGCCGCACTGTCGTTGCCGACACGTTAGGAGTCGACTGCCCAGTCTACGCCACTCCACTCGAGAACCTGCGCGCCGCCCAGGCGGCCGTAGACGAGCTAGACGGACTGGGGGCCGAAGAACTCCCCCACATGACCCGACGCATCCAGCAGCTGATCGATGCAGCCGCGCAGTGGCACGAAGCCGACGCCCGTGTGGAAAGCCCTCCCCCGCGCCGAGATCACGGCGCGACGTCCCGGACGCCGACTGCGGGCAGAGACCGCGCGCGGCGCGAGAAAGAGCCGGCTGCCAGCCGAAGCCAAACCCGGATCTCCATCGAGCGAGACGCAGAAGGCCACCCTCGGGCCGTAGAGTGGTAGGGCAACCCGCCTCCGCCTCGGCCCCGTGGAGAGAGATATCCCACCCCTCCGCCGGTGGCGCATCCGACCCTCAGCGGCCGACTAGGTCGCCGCGAAGGAGTCGGCGAAAACGACGCCCGCCATCGGATCGACCGCCTGGCGCGATCCCTGGCGCTGGAAGAAGAAGACGATGTCGGTCCGCCTTGCTTCGGCCCCCGCATCCGCGACGAGCCCTTCCCCAAAGGGTTCTCGCTCCCAAGAGACACGCCCAAGTACAACGGCTCCGTGAAGTCGGAAGATTGGTTGATCGACTACTCCACAGCGGTTAGCATAGCCAACGGCAACCGACGCGTTGCCGTGAAGTACGTGCCCCTCATGCTGCAAGGCACGGCGCGGACCTGGCTCAACAACCTCAAACCACGCAGCACCAATAGCTGGCTAGACTTCACAGAAGCCTTCATCCGCAACTTCACCGCACCTACAAGCGGGCTCCCAAGCCCAGACAGCTCTCCTTGTGCGTACAAGGCCCCGCCGAATCAACTCGCGACTACCTCACGCGTTGGGCCGAGCTCCGCAACTCTTGCGAAGGGGTGCACGAGGTGCAAACGATAGAATACTTCACAGCCGGGTGCCGAGAAGGCACCCTCCTCAAGCACAAGCTTCTCTGCGATGAGCCGACTACCCTCGACGAGCTTCTGGACATAGCGGACAAGTACGCCACCGCCGACTCCTCAATGAAGACCGAGCTCCGGGTAGACGCGTCCGGAAAAGTACTCAACCCGGCGCCCGAGACGCCGACTGGGGATTCCGGCCGACGCCCACACTCGAATGACCACAAGCGCAAGGGCCCCGCGCCGCCTCCCGCCAGTCGGCAGGTGGCCATAGTTGAAGACGTGCCGCCCGAAGGGCGGCCCGCGCCCAAGAAACCCAAGGGTGGCAGGCCGGCTTGGCAGCCGGCCTTCTCCTATGAGCAAACTCTCGACGCCCCGTGCAAGTTCCATAGCGGCGCGAAGCCGTCCAACCACACAATCCGGAAGTGCCATTGGCTCACCCGAATCTCCAAAGGCGAAGGGCTCGCGCCGCCTCCGCCTGCCGGCCCGCCGCCTCCGGTTCCGCCGACGCCGGCCGCTCGGCCCGCAGTCGGAGCCGTGCATGATGAGTTCCCTGACGAGCATGCCGCCTATATCGTCTTTACAAGCCAGCCGAGAGAACCAGGAAGTCAGCATGGTTGCTGCCAACCCCGCCGAGCACATGCACTGGTCAGAAAAGCCTATCAGCTGGAGCCGGGCCGATCACCCAGAGGTGATGCCATCTCCCGGCTCTTATGCGTTGGTTCTGGATGCCACCCTTGCAACGGACAGACGCGCCGCCCGCTTCTCCCGTGTGTTGATAGACGGCGGGAGCAGCATCAACATCTTGTACCGCGACACCCTGGAGAAGCTGAACGTCAAGACAAAGCAACTCATGCCTACTCGGACAGTGTTCCATGGCATCGTACCCGGCCTGTCCTGCGCCCCCATTGGCAAGATCAAGATTGATGTACTTTTTGGGGACAAGGAGCATTTCCGCCGGGAAACGATCTGGTTTGAAGTGGTGGACCTGGAGAGCCCTTACCATGCATTGCTTGGCCGACCTGCCTTGGCCAAATTCATGGCAGTCCCCCACTATGCATACCTCAAGATGAAGATACCAAGCACCAAAGGCGTCATCACCGTAGCCGGCGATTACAAGAAGTCCTCTGAGTGCGCAGCAGCCAGCAGCCGGCTGGCCGAGTCCCTTGTGATTGCCGAAGAAAAGAAGATGTTGGACCGAGTCGTGGCCATAGCCGGCAACCAGTCGGCCGTGTCCCCCGATCCCAAGGAGCATGATGCTCAAGGATCTTTCCAGCCGGCCAAAGAAACCAAGAAGATACCCCTTGACCCCGAGCACCCTGAGAGGTTTGCCGTCATCGGGGCAAGCCTGAACAGCAAATAGGAAGGCGAGCTCGCCGATTTTCTCCATGAGAATCGGGACATCTTTGCATGGTCCCCCAAGGACATGCCGGGCGTCCCGAAGGAATTCGCCGAGCACAAACTACACGTCCGAGAAGACGCAAAGCCAGTCAAACAACCCCTTCGCCGACTGTCGGAGGAGAAACGCAGGATTGTGGGAGAGGAGATATCCCGGCTTCTGGCAGCCGGCTTCATTATGGAAGTTTTCTTTCCAGAGTGGCTCGCCAACCCGGTCCTCGTGCTAAAGAAGAACAACAAGTGGCGCATGTGTATAGACTACACAAGCCTCAACAAGGCTTGCCCCAAAGATCCCTTTGCCCTGCCGAGGATTGACCAAGTGATAGACTCCACGGCCGGATGCGAGCTGTTGAGTTTCTTGGATGCTTACTCAGGATATCACCAGATAAAGCTAGATCCGGACGACCGCCTGAAGACCGCCTTCATCACGCCATTTGGAGCCTTCTGCTACCTGACTATGACATTCGGCTTAAGAAATGCCGGTGCCACTTTTCAGCGTTGCATGCAGAAGTACCTCCTCAAGCAACTCGGCAGAAACGCTCACGTCTACGTGGACGACATTGTGGTGAAGACGGAGAAGCGGGGCACCTTGCTGGAAGACCTCAAAGAAACGTTTGAGAACCTACGCCGGTTCCAAATCAAGCTCAACCCCGAGAAATGCGTGTTCGGAGTGCCAGCCGGCCAGCTCCTAGGCTTCCTGGTCTCCGAACGCTGCATCGAATGCAACCCGATGAAGATCAAGGCCATCGAGAGAATGGCGATCCCCACCAAGCTTCGAGACATCCAAAAGTTCACCGGATGCCTGGCCTCCTTGAACCGCTTCATCAGCCGGCTCGGAGAGAAAGCTCCCCCCCTCTACCGCCTCATGAAGAAGAGCACTCACTTCGAGTGGAATGACCAGGCCGACCAAGCTTTTCACGAGCTGAAGAAGATGCTGGCCGCGCCGCCCGTCCTAGCGGTGCCAACTGAGAAAGAGCCCATGCTCCTTTACATTGCCGCAACCAGCCGGGTGGTCAGCACCGTCATCGTAGTCCAACGCCCAGAAGAAGGCCGAGCCCAGCCGGTCCAGAGGCCGGTGTATTATTTGAGCGAGGTGCTGTCCGCTTCAAAGAAAAACTACCCGCACTACCAGAAGATGTGTTACGGCGTGTACTTCACCGCCAAGAAGCTGAAGCCCTACTTTCAAGAGCATCCCGTCACGGTCGTATGCACCGCCCTGCTGGCCGAGATCATAGGCAGCCGGGACGCATCCGGCTGGGTGGCGAAATGGGCCATCGAGCTGGCCCCTTACACAATCTTCTACCAGCCCCGCATCCGGCTGGGTGGCAAATATGGCAAGCTACCGCTTCCTCGTTCAGCAGATCAGCGGGTATTTTGAAGGATGCGAGTTCCTCCACATACCGCGAGCCGACAACGAGCCAGCCGATGCCCTAGCTCGAATAGGCTCCACTCGGCAAGCAATACCAACCGGCGTCGCTCTACAACGCCTCCTCAAGCCGTCCATCAAGCCGTCTCCAGAGTCCGATTCCATCTTCGTACCGCCTGACCCCGACGCGGCCGGGTCCGGCTCGAAGAACCAAGCAGGCGACCCGGGGACTTCAGTAGTCGGCCCGGGGACTTCGGCAACCGGCTCGGGGACTGCCACACCCGGCTCGGGGACTGCAGTAGCCGGCCCGGGGACTGCACCAACACAACAGCCGGCGGCCGACTCCAGCATTTCACCACCCAGCCCGCCCACCCTGGTGGCAGTAGCCACATTGGCAGTAGGAGAAGTCGCAACTCCGTCATGGGCTCAATCCATTCTCAACTTCCTAATAAACCAAGATCTGCCGGCCGACGAAGTAGAGGCAAGACAAGTCCAACGCCGAGCCGGAGCATACACAATCGTCAACAGAGAGCTCGTCAAGCGCAGTGTCACTGGAGTCCTCCAGCGATGCGTCGAGCAAGAGAAGGGCATTGCAATCCTCAGAGACATCCACCAAGGAGAATGCGGCCACCATGCGGCCTCAAGATCACTCGTCGCCAAAGCTTTCCGCCATGGTTTCTTCTGGCCGACTACTTTGGATGACGCCAAAGAATTAGTTAAATATTGCAAAGGGTGCCAACTCTTCAGCTCCAAGCAACACATGCCGGCTTCGGCACTCAAGACCATTCCCCTCACCCGGCCCTTCGCCGTTTGGGGACTGGACATGGTGGGCCCATTCAAGACGGCGCGCGGCGGCATGACGCATTTGCTCGTCGCCGTGGACAAATTCACCAAGTGGATCGAGGCAAAGCCGATCAAGAAGCTGAATGGGCCGACTGCTGTGACATTCATCGCAGACATAACAACTCGGTACGGCGTGCCACACAGCATCATCACCGACAATGGCACGAATTTTGCCAAAGGAGCCTTGGCACGTTTCTGCGCAGCCCAAGGTATCCGGCTGGACTTAGCATCCATCGCCCACCCGCAGTCAAACGGCCAGGTCGAGCGAGCCAACGGCCTCATCCTCTCCGGCATCAAGCCCCGACTGGTCGTACCACTGGAGCGTTCAGCCGGCTGTTGGCTCGATGAGCTGCCGGCTGTCCTCTGGAGTCTGCACACTACCCCAAACAAGTCAACCGGCTTCACCCCTTTCTTCCTCGTGTATGGTGCCGAGGCGGTCATCCCATCTGACATCGAGTTCGACTCGCCTCGAGTAACCATGTACACGGAAGCGGAGGCCAAGGAAGCACGAGAAGACGGTGTCGACCTGCTAGAAGAAAGCCGGCTGTTAGCCCTCAGCCGGTCCGCCATCTATCAGCAGGGCCTACGCCGCTACCACAGCCGGAAGGTCAAGCCAAGATCCTTCCAAGAGGGCGATCTTGTGCTCCGGCTGATCCAGCGAACAGCCGGCCAGCACAAGCTCTCGGCCCCTTGGGAGGGCCCCTTTGTCATCAACAGAGCCTTAGGCAACGACTCCTACTACCTGATCGACGCGCAGAAGCCGAAGGCACGAAAGAGAGACGACTCCGGCAAGGAGTCGGAACGGCCATGGAACGCCAACCTCCTCCGAAGGTTTTACAGCTGAAATGCAGTATGTATCACGCTAACTTTTGTACTAAGTACGAGACAATAGGGCCCCCGAGGAGAGCTCGGGGACTGCCATCTTTTGTCTATAAATGAAAAGTATCATGCTTATGACCTTGTCATTTCATTTACTTGTTCCGTCCGGCATCGGGTTCGACTAGTCGGCCCGGGGACTGGCCGACTGGAATTATATTAGAAGTCCTACCCGCGGTCAGACAAGTAGTGTGCCGACACCCAGGCTTAGCTCTTGCCAAAGTCGCAGTTCGAAGAACCGGCTGTCCGGCTGGCAAGAGTCAAAAGCAGGAAAGGATGCCCACACGAAAAATGGCCAGGGACCAACAGACTAATATAACGAAAGTCGGTTTGCCGCCTACCACCGACCGACTACCAAAGTAGCCGGCCGGCCAGTTTCCATTCACTTCACTTCAATCCAAGAAAGCTCGAGTACTTGCCTCCCCAAAGAGGGAAGGCGGCAAAGGAAAAAGCCTAAGGATAAAAAGCATACGCGAATGGAAACCAAACATGCACATAATAATATTTACATAAAAGACCTCCAAGAGGCCAGCATTCAACATAGTTTGGATACACCCCCAGTGGGTGGAACTGCGAAAGCTTAATAAAGATTGTTCAAAAGGCAACAAGCAGGAAAAATAAGGACGGCAGGTCAAGCTGGCGGAGCGACCGATGAGCCGGGCTGGTCGGCGGAGACGGTTGTGCCGGCTGAAGGAGTGGCCGGCTGGCGAACCTCGGCTTGATCACCGCCTCCCGCAGAGGGCGCGCTTCCACGTGCCTCGTTGCTGGAGGCACGGTCAGCCTGAGGCCGGCCGGTTGTTCCACTAGCCGGCTCGACGTCTTCACCGTCCTCTTCTTCGTCATCCTCGCCCTCGTCGCTGGAGGCGATCTCCTCTGCCGAGTCCTCGCCCACCGCCGGGTTCAGCCCGAACCACTCCTCCGGCTGGGCAACGCCGTCATCATTGATTTCAGGTGCAAAAATGCTGATGTCGGTGCACTCGGCGATCGTCGAAGCACGCTGGGCGATAGCCGGCCGCACCTCCTCCAGCTCCGCGTCGGCCTCCAGCCGCCAAGTGCGCAGCTGGTCTAGGTTCAGCCCTGGGTACCAAGCTCGAACGAACTCCAACGCCCGCCCGGCTCCAAGACGGGCCGCTGACGCCTTCCAAGCTTCAAAGCGACCGACTGCGACCTCCAGCCAGTCGGCAGTCCGGCTTGGGGTGCGGGGGACCGTCTCGCCGGGCCAGTGGGCGGCCAACACCTGCGCCCCGGCACGTTGGAGCCGGCAAAGCATCCGGTGAGCCGGCTGCAGCCGCGCTTGGACAGCCAAGAGCTGCTCCTCAAGCGTCCGGTTCGCGTCCGGCGCGATGTTGACCCCCGCCTGACGGCGCGCCTCGTGATGGGCCTTGATGGTTTGGGCGGCGAAGGCGGAGTAGCCGGGAAAGTAGTCTGCACAAGAAAATAGGCAGCAGCACAAGTCAGGCCAAAAACCAGGCGGCAAGGGGCAGGAGAGGAGCGAGGAAGGCGGCTTACCGTCGATCAAGTCCTCGATGCGGCCGAAGCCTTCATCCAGCGCTCGCCGGGTCTCAGCCCAGCTCGCCGCCTTGGTCTCAAACTCTGCCTTCAGGGCGGCCTCGCTATCCTGCGCTTTCTGCAGGGCCGCCTTGTGGCTCTCCTCTTGGTCAGCCAGCTTCTTGGCCAGGCGGTCACGCTCCTGGACCAAGGCAGCATACTCAGCATCCTTGGTACGAAGGGCGGCCTGCGCTTCGCCGAGCTCCCTCCTCAAGTCGGCGTTGGCCCCTGAAAGCACGAAAGACGAAAGAAAAAAACCAATAAGGAAAAAGTCGTCAAGGAAGATCCGACCCGACTGCTCAGCAGTCGGCCCGAATCTCGGGGACTACACCCAGTGGGTGCGCTGATGCGCCCCCACAGGAGACAGACAAGATCAAGCACTTACTTCGGCTGTTGGCCAGGTCGTCGGTCTTCCGACCCAACTCCTGAGCCTGGGAGTTGAAGGCAGTAGCACGGGAGTTATGATATTCCTGGAAGTTCAGACAGGAAGCAAAAATAAGGTAGTCGTCAAGAAAGATCCGACCCGACTGCTTAGCAGTCGGCCCGAATCTCGGGGACTACACCCAGTGGGTGCGCTGACGCGCCCCCAAAGAAGAAATCAAGAGACCAAAGCGGCCAAGAATGAAAGACTCACCCGGATGGCGGCCCGCGTCGACAGGAACTCCTGGGTGTACTACTGCAGCAGGGCGGCCTGAGCTTGAAGCCGGCTCCGGACCTCTTGAGCCGCCACATTCAGCTCGCCAGTCCCCCCGCTGGGAGTCCACTCGGACGTGGCGGTGCTGGCCGCCTCCAGAGCCTCTGCCGACTGGCCGGCGCCCGCAACTCGGCGTGACTCCGGCGGAGCGGCGCCTCCCCCTGCGCGCCGACGCGTCACCGGCTGCACCTCGAAGCCGGCTCCGTCCTCTGGCTCACCCCCGGCCGGCTCCTCTGGCGCCGCTGACGATTGGCCGCCTTGGCCCGCTCCGGTTGGCGCTGCCGGCGGCGCTCTCCCCGCGAAGACCACGAGGTCCTCCCTCCTCTCCATCAGCGGCGGGTCTTGGACGATTTCCTCCGCCAGGGGCAATGGGGTGTCAGGGGCCACGGCCCGGAGGGGAATGGCGAGCAGCGGAGGCTGGTTACGCGAACCCTCCGCCTCCGTTTCCGCGGTCGCCGCCTCCGCCTGGGCCTTGGCTGCCGCGTCGGCCTACTCCCTCGCTGCCTGGGCGGCCGCTTTTTCCGCCGCCTCACGCTCCTCCCGCGCCTCACAGGCGTTCCGCTCTGTGGCCTCCCTGAGGTCGGGGCGGAGGTCCACGCGGTGGGAGCCCGAAGGCCCTCCAGTCGGCCCAACTACGGAGCCTCCCGGACCCCGCTCAAGGGAAAGCGGCGCCCTGTCCAGCGAGCGGGAAAAGGTTAGGAAGAATGTTTGAACAGGAGAGAACGATGAAAAGCATGCGACCAGGCAATCGACGACTTACGCTGAGACCGCCTGAGGGTGCTTCACCGCCTTGCGGAAGTGGGCCGCTTTCGCGGCCGCCTCATCTCGTTTGGTCACCGTGGTGGAGGCTTTGGACTTCTTCGGCCGACTGCCGAAGAGGATTGACGCGGCCTGGCGCTTTTGTGCGCCGCCGCTGGCAGCCGGCGCGGTGGACGAGCCCGCGCCCTGATGGTCGGCCGCCGGCTGGCGACGTGGGTCGACTTCGGCTTCGGCATCATCTGGCCAGTCCTCGAAGCTGGCGGTAAGCCCTGTGCCTCCGGGCTCGGCGTCGTCTCCCACGACAGCGTCTTCCATGGCGGCCGCCCCCAAATCCGAGTCGTCGACGTCGTCCACCGTGCGGTCGGGGACGTACTGGCGTTCTATCCCTGCTGCCCCGGTCGTCGGCGGAAGAAGGGGGTTCTGCTAAGAAGAACCGACCGATCAGAAGCCGGCCATCATAAAGCCGGCTACCAACAAAAAGAAGAAAGAGAGGAAAGCTTACCATGGGCGGAGGGTTGGCGCGAGAATACGGCACCTTGCCGTATCGCCAGTCCTCGGCGAGCTTGCAATTGGAGATATAATTTACCATGTATGACACCTCCGCATGAGGCATCTCCCTGGTGCTTAGCCGGCTTGGGTCGAAGCGGCCGCTCATCTGACACATCATGCGGGGCCGGCTTTGGAGAGGAAGTATCCGGCGCTCCATGAAGGCGGCCACCAAGTCGGCCCCGCTCAGGCCTTCCGACTGGATCATCACCCGAAGCCGGGAGACGGCAGCGTTCCCGGCCTAAGACAGTGACCTGGACCGGAAACTCCATGAGGGCTGCCTCCCAGCCGGCGGGCCGGCTACGTAAGCCGGCATGTTGACGTGGTCTCCTTGCTGGGCGACATTCTTCACGTAGAAGTACGACTTCTGCCAGATCTTCACCGACTGGATTAGGGGGATGGGCGACATTCTTCACGTAGAAGAACTTTCGCAACGGTGCATACTCAGGGAGAACACTTCTTGGTAATTAGTGAGAGATCATCTTATAATGCTACCGTCAATCAAAGCAAGATAAGATGCATAAAAGATAAACATCACATGCAATCAATATAAGTGATATGATATGGCCATCATCATCTTGTGCTTGTGATCTCCATCTCCGAAGCACCGTCATGATCACCATCGTCACCAGCGCGACACCTTGATCTCCATCGTAGCATCGTTGTCGTCACGCCAATCTTATGCTTCCACGACTATCGCTACCGCTTAGTGATAAAGTAAAGCATTACAGCGCGATTGCATTGCATACAATAAAGCGACAACCATATGGCTCCTACCAGTTGCCGATAACTCGGTTACAAAACATGATCATCTCATACAGTAAAATTTAGCATCATGTCTTGACCATATCACATCACAACATGCCCTGCAAAAACAAGTTAGACGTCCTCTACTTTGTTGTTGCAAGTTTTACGTGGCTGCTACGGGCTTAAGCAAGAACCAATCTTACCTACGCATCAAAACCACAACGATAGTTTGTCAAGTTGGTGATGTTTTAACCTTCGCAAGGACCGGGCGTAGCCACACTCGGTTCAACTAAAGTTGGAGAAACTGTCACCCGCAAGCCACCTATGTGCAAAGCACGTCGGGAGAACCGGTCTCACGTAAGCGTACGCGTAATGTCGGTCCGGGCCGCTTCGTCCAACAATACCGCGGAACCAAAGTATGATATGCTGGTAAGCAGTATGACTTATATCACCCACAACTCACTTGTGTTCTACTCGTGCATATAACATCAACATATAAAACCTAGGCTCGGATGCCACTGTTGGGTAACGTAGTAATTTCAAAAAAATTCCTGCGCACACGCAAGATCATGGTGATGCATAGCAACGAGAGGGGAGAGTGTGATCTACGTACCCTTGTAGATCGACAACGAAAGCGTTAGGTTGATGTAGTCGTACGTCTTCACGGCTCGACCGATCAAGCACCGAAACTACGGCACCTCCGAGTTCTAGCACACGTTCAGCTCGATGACGATCCCCGGACTCCGATCCAGCAAAGTGTCGGGGAAGAGTTCCGTCAGCACGACGGCGTGGTGACGATCTTGATGTACTAATGTCGCAGGGCTTCGCCTAAGCACCGCTACAATATTATCGAGGACTATGGTGGAAGGGGGCACCGCACACGGCTAAGAATATGATTACGTGGATCAACTTGTGTCTCAAGGGGTGCCCCTTGCCTCCATATATAAAGGCTCAAAGGGGGGGTGCGGCCGGCCATGATAGGGCGCGCCAGGAGGAGTCCTACTCCCTCCGGGAGAAGGATTCCCCCCCTTTCCTAGTTGGAATAGGATTCGTTAAGTGGGAAAGAGGAGAGAGAGAAGGAAGGGGGGCGCTGGCCCCCTCTCTCCTTGTCCTATTCGAACTAGGGGGGAGGGGCGCGCGGCCCAGCCCTGGCCACCTCTCCTCTCTTCCACTAAGGCCCATATACCTCCCGGGGGGTTCCGGTAACCTCCCGGTAATCTGGTAAAATCCCGATTTCACCCGGAACACTTCCGATATCCAAATATAGGCTTCCAATATATCAATCTTTATGTCTCGACCATTTCGAGACTCCTCGTCATGTCCGTGATCACATCCGGGACTCCGAACAAACTTCGGTACATCAAAATGCATAAACTCATAATATAACTGTCATCGAAACCTTAAGCGTGCGGACCCTACGGGTTCGAGAACAATGTAGACATGATCGAGACACGTCTCCGGTCAATAACCAATAGCGGAACCTGGATGCTCATATTGGCTCCTACATATTCTAAGAAGATCTTTTATCGGTCAGACCGCATAACAACATACGTTGTTCCCTTTGTCATCGGTATGTTACTTGCCCGAGATTCGATCGTCGGTATCCAATACCTAGTTCAATCTCGTTACCGGCAAGTCTCTTTACTCGTTCCGTAATCCATCATCCCGCAACTAACTCATTAGTCGCAATGCTTGCAAGGCTTATGTGATGTGCATTACCGAGAGGGCCCAGAGATACCTCTCCGACAATCGGAGTGACAAATCCTAATCTCGAAATACGCCAACCCAACATGTACCTTTGGAGACACCTATAGAGCACCTTTATAATCACCCAGTTACGTTGTGACGTTTGGTTGCACACAAAGTGTTCCTCCGGTAAACGGGAGTTGCATAATCTCATAGTCATAGGAACATGTATAAGTCATGAAGAAAGCAATAGCAACATACTAAATGATCGGGTGCTAAGCTAATGGAATGGGTCATGTCAATCAGATCGTTCACCTAATGATGTGATCCTGTTAATCAAATAACAACTCTTTGTCCATGGTTAGGAAACATAACCATCTTTGATTAACGAGCTAGTCAAGTAGAGGCATACTAGTGACATTCTGTTTGTCTATGTATTCACACATGTATTATGTTTCCGGTTAATACAATTCTAGCATGAATAATAAACATTTATCATGATATAAGGAAATAAATAATAACTTTATTATTGCCTCTAGGGCATATTTCCTTCACCCACAAGATGTTTTAGGTCCCCAGCATAAGCATCAGACGCCTTTGATTTTCGGTTGGAGACCTTTCCCTGCAAAAGAGAGTTAATTTTTCTTAACCACCCACATCTTCAGGGGTGGGTTAGAAGCAATGAGTCTAAGTGCAGCATCTGAGAACTTCGGCTTTGGAGCCCTAGCAAATAGCCTTGCAGGTGGTGAATAATACTCATAAGAATAAGCAGAATAGTTCTTGGTCTTATGAACATAGCGGTTTGACAAAACACGCTCATATTCATAAGTCTGAGTATGGTTTCCCTCCAAAACATTGGCATTAGGGTGACTCTCGTGAGTCCTCTGTCTGTATGAAGCCTTTGGTCTGGGGTTTGTCTTCTTCCCTGGTGGTGTCATGATGACATTCACAGGAAGTTTCTCAAGACAACTTTTGGGCACCCAGATCTTCTTCAAAGGTGGTCCATTCCTGTAGTTAGTACCAATATATCTGGCAAACACTTCACCATTCTGACTCTTAAACAGTTTATAGTTTGCATCAAAGGATTCATCAATGATAATAGGGTTAGCACAAGTGAAGCCAGATAAGGTAGATGGATCCACTGAAGGTTCCTTTGCAGCAACCCATATGGTTTTGGGGTACTGCCCAGGCTTCCAGTATGAACCATCAACATTCATTTTCCTCTTGAACCCAACACCCTCTTTCCTAGGGTTTCGGTTTAGAATCTGTTTCTTGAGGACATCACATAGTGTGTGATGCCGTTTGAGACTTTTGTACAACCCTGTTTCAAGCAATGTCTTCAAGCTGGCATTCTCATCAGCAATAGTAGTGGTATCCTCAGAAGAGGGGTTAGTTTCCACATCAGCAGTTGAAGACATAGCAATAGTAGCAGCAGTAGAACATCCAGCAACAAAGACAACATTATCACGCTCAAGACATTTTAAGCATGGTGGATCAAAGTCTTCCTGAGCGGAACTGATCTGTTGAGCGTGGAGTGAATCGTTCTCCTTTTGAAGATCTTCATGAGTCGATCTCAAGTTCTCAAGCTCTTGGTTCCTTTGAAGATAATCATAGGAGAGCTTTTCATGGGTAGTTGAGAGCGTTTCATGAAGACTTTCAAGTTCCTCGTACTTAACATGAAGATTTTTAATGTCTTCAATTAAGGACTGAGTTCGAGTCATTTCCACGTCCAATAGGTCATCGCTTTTGTCTAGCAGCTTTTGAATATGTTCCATGGAATTTTGTTGTTCTGTTGCAATTTTAGCAAGTGTTTTGTAGCTAGGTTTAGATTCACATTTAGAGTCATCTCCACTTGATGTTAGAAAGTAAGCTTCGCATGAGTTTACCTTGGCACCGCGTGCCATGAACCAGTAGGTGGGAGCAGAGTCATCCTCATCATCAGCATCGACGTTGGTGACGAGGCCATTGTCTTCAGTGTTGAAGATGGACTTGGCGACATATGCTGAAGCTAGAGCCAGGCTTGCCATGCCTGAATTAGACTCCTCCTCAGACTCCACCTCTGCCTCCTTAGAAGCAGACTCCTCCTCTGAATCCATCTCCTTGCTAACAAATGCACGAGCCTTGCTTGATGAGCTCTTCTTGTGTGATGAAGACTTAGATGAAGATTTTGATGAAGATTTTGAGGATTTCTTCTTCTTCTTGTCATCTGAATCATATTCTTTGTTCTTCTTCCTCTTCTTGGTCTCATCGTCCCATTGTGGACACTCAGAGATGTAGTGACCAGGTTTCTTTCACTTGTGGCATGTTCCCTTCTTGTAGTCACGAGAGGAAGCTTCATCATTTCTTAAGCTGGATCTTGAAGACTTTCTGAAGCCCTTTTTCTTGGTGAACTTCTGGAACTTCTTCACAAGCATAGCGAGATCCTTTCCAATGTCTTCAGGATCGTCAGAACTGCAGTTAGATTCTTCTTCAAACGAGGAAACAACTTTGGCCTTCAAAGTGCAAGTTCGGCCATAGTTGGGACCATAGATATCTCTTTTCTCGGATAACTGAAACTCATGTGTGTTGAGCCTCTCAAGTATGTCAAACGGCTCGAGAGTCTTGAAGTCAGGGTGTTCTTGAATCATCAGGGACAGGGTGTCAAATGAGCTGTTAAGTGATCTCAGGAGCTTCTTGACAATTTCGTGCTTCGTGAGCTCAGTGGCACCAAGTGCACGAAGCTCATTTGTGATATCAGTGAGGCAATCAAACGTGAGTTGGACATTCTCATTGTCATTTCTCTTGAAGCGGTTGAAGAGGTTGCGAGGAACATCAATCCTTGAGTCTCTCTGAGTTGAGACGCCTTCGTTGACCTTGGAGAGCCAGTCCCAGACTAGCTTCATAGTTTTCAATGCACTCACACGACCGTACGGTCCTTTGGTCAGGTGACCACAAATGATGTTCTTGGCAATCGAGTCTAGTTGAGTGAACCTCTTGACATCAGCAGCGGTGACACCTTCACCGACCTTGGGAACGCCATTCTTGACGACATACCAGAGGTAGACATCAATGGCTTCAAGATGCATACGCATCTTATTCTTCTAGTAGGGGTAATCAGTGCCATCGAAGACAGGTCACACAACGGAGACCTTGATTATCCCTGCAGTCTACATAGCTAAAATCCAGGTGGTTAAACCGACTCACACAAAACAAGGGAGCACCTTGCTCTGATACCAATTGAAAGCGCTAGTTATCGACTAAAGGGGGGGTGAATAGGCGATTTTTATGAGAGTCTTCAAAATACGGGGGCTTTGAAGACAAATGATAGAAATGAACCCATTGATATGCAGTGGAAGGTAGACTACACCAGACAAGCCATAGTCAAGTAAGCAATGAAGTGAAAGCATAAAGACTATCAGCAGCTAGGTAGTATGGATCAGGATGGAAGACAGTACGAAGCTAAATAGTAGATAGTCTTTATTCAGTGAAGTCAATCAGATCATACAGGCAAGCAATGACTTCACGAAGACAAACTATAAAGTAAAGGGAAGTGAAGGATAGAACCAGTAGCTTGGTGAAGACAATGACTTGGTAGACCAGTTCCAGTTTTTGTGACAACTGTACGTCTGGTTAGGGAGGCTGAGATTCAACTCAAAAGACCGCGTCTTCACCTTATTCCCCTTGAGCTAAGGACACACAGTCCTCGCCCAATCACTCTAGTAAGTCTTCAAGGTAGACTTCCAAACCTTCACAGACTTTGTTCACCGGCGATCCACAATGACTCTTGGACGCTCAGAACGCGACGCCTAACCGGCTGGAAGCTTCACAGTCCTGAGTGTAACAAGTCTTCAGATCACGCGGACAAAAAGACTTCAGCGATGCCTAACACTCTTTGCCTCTGGGTGTTTTGGTCTTTGTCCTCGCAAGGATCTCTCTCTCTCTCAAACGCTTCGGAGGTGGGTTGCTCTCAAATGACAAAAGCCGTGCACTAACTCTAAGCAGCCACCAATTTATGTGTAGGGGGTGGGCTATTTATAGCCTGGAGGCAACCCGACCTAATTTATCCAAAATGACCCTGGGTCACTACGAAACTGACACGTGTCCAACGGTCAGATTTCAAACACACGCGACATCTTGACTTGGGATACAAGTTAAGCTGACTCATCCAGCTCCGGATAAGATTTGCTCTCATTGTCTCCGCTCGAAGACATAGGATTTGGTTGAGCATCACATCAGTCACTCTGACTTTGTTCACTTGGACCCCACTTAACAGTACGGTGGTTCCTATGGCTCAACAAAGAAGAAAAGGAAACTATGAAACAACCATGTCTTTGCACTCCATAGTCTTCATGTGAATGTCTTCTCATGTCATAATCTTCATTGTGAATATCTTCACAGACCACCATTGTCTTTAATGTCTTCATACATTTTTAGGGGTCATCTCTGGTAGGTAAACCGAATCAATATGGGACTACTACTTGTGTTATCCTACAATTCTCACAAACATATTAGTCCCTCAACCAAGTTTGTCGTCAATACTCCAAAACCAACTAAGGGTGGCACTAGATGCACTTACAATCTCCCCCCTTTTGGTGATTGATGACAAACGGTTGAAGTTTTCAACGGGGATAAAGATATGTGAAAGTTTAAGGATACAGATATTGTCTTCATAAGTAGCAAAAGGCTCCCCCTAAAGATGTGCATATAAGTAGTTTGCTTTTGAATGCAAATACACATGGCAGATTTTACTTGTGGAGATCCTCTTCAACTTATGAAGACAATTCATCATGTATATAAAAAGATAACAAAGATAATGACATGCATAATGGACGTCTGCGTAATGGCTTCATGCGGAATTTATCATCTCATCACAAGGTAGAAGAATAAGTAGCAGACGACCATCGAGTTTAAGTGTTACAACTGAAAGAACCAAAAGTTTCAAAAAAAGGAGTTGTAAAGACTTAGCAAAATAAAGCAACCACCCATAAGGACCCGCTTGAAGACTATCGACTCATAAGCTTCTCCCCCTTTTTGTCAGTAAGGACCAAAAAGGTTTGAAGACATAGAGTATCTACTCGTTCCCATCAGGAGTAGATGAAGGAGCAGAGTCGGTGTTGGAGTTCGGTGGTGCAGACGGGCCTGATGCAGTGTCGAGATGCAGTGTAGCCATGGTTGGTGAAGTGGTGTCGTCTTCTTCATCGACGACTCTCACAACAACAGTTGCAGCCGAAGATGAATGTTCAGAATCTTCAATTGAGGGAGTGTGGCGCCAACTTGCATTTTGGGGAGGCCTGGAATCAAACTTGAATCCCTCAATGAAGCCATCTTCGCGAAGATCGTCTTCAGAGCATAGAAGTGTGAGGCTCTTCCAGGACCGCCGACAGGCTTCATGGGCAACGAACGAGTTCTTGGTGGCCAAATTTCGAATGTGATTGACATCCACCAAGATACTCTGCATCTGACGCTTAAGCCAGTCATGATGCTTATCCTGTTTCTGGTGTAGGGCCACAAGAAGCTCTCAGTCATTGAGGACACGACAACGCTTCCGAGGCCTTTGGGCAACCGTACTTGTTGTGGCTTCAGTGTTGGCACGATGTGGCACTCTCATATTCCCAGCAAGAGGATAAGTAGGAGTTGTAGCATTGGAAACAAGAATTCCCTCCATTGGTTGCGAGAAGCTATGGTGTTCAGCATTCTGAAGATGTATTGGTTGCTTGGCAGGCTCGGGGTAGATGTCTTCAATGGAAAGATCAACCTCAGGCAGAAAGACAAGATGGTTGCGCGCTAAGGGCTGATAGTCAATAGTATAATGGAGCTTGATCATGCGCATCATCCATGGAGCATAAAACTTTAGGCCAAACAGATCAATCCCAGACGCAGCAAGTTGTCTGATAAAGAAGTCCTGGGCATTGAGTTTGATGCCATGGATGATATAGAATACCAAAGTCTTCATGGCTCCTTCTAGTTTGGCTTCAGAAGAGTGTCCCTTGATTGGCCATAGGGTACGCCTTAGAATATGATAAACAGTGCGGGGAAGTACTCGAGGTCCTTGACAAAGAACTCTTTGGGGTATTCAGCATCAGAAGGCAATGGTTTCCTCATACTTAGCATCTCACTCATATTTGGCTCGGGCCTCTGGAAGATACTCTGCAGTTCACCGCGATGACGCTGACAACCAGGCTCGTAGAACTCGCCTGGAGTGGGCAGGGAAGTAAGCTCGATGATGTCTTGAGCTTTGGCTTCATGATGCACATCACCTGTCATCCACTCAAGAATCCATGACTTCGGATCCCTGTTGTAGCCGCGAATATGAAGTGTTGCATAGAACTGCAGCAGAAGCTCTTCATCCAGTGCTCCTTGTCTGTCACAAATGGAAGAAGACCAACATCCCTGAAGCAGTCAAGTGCTTCTTCAAGATAGGGTAGCCCAGTAATAGCTTCACAGTCAAGACGCATGTATGGAAAGATTCGCTCTTGATTGTATAGAATGCAGGAGTAGTAGTTGCGCTGCTGATGACTCCAAAAGCGATCAGAAGAGATCTTTGGCTTCGAGTATGGGTTCTTGGCACTGTCAAAGAAGGTTTTGTGGGCTCTGAAGCTGTGCACGTTGAAAGAACCAATTGTGGTGGCAGCACCTAGAAGCCTTGGTAGTCGTGGCTTGGGCTTCTGAACCTGTGGTCTCTGCTCCACATGATAGTCATATTGTGGTCCGGGAGCAGGGGTGGAACCATGACAGGCCATTTAACATTGACAAGTTGTCCATGATTGTAGGCATGTTCAATGGTGTGAGGCCTTTGAGATGGAACAATGGCTTTAGCTTCCACATTGGCTTCGGGCTCCTCATGAGCTTTAGGCTCCACATTGTCTTCAGCCACGACAGTGTCATTGGCTTCAACATTGTTGTTTGTGGCAGCCTCAGTGTTTTCAACCTCTGTTTGCTCAATAACAGGAGGGTCGGGCACAATCACATTCTCCTCGAGAATGACTGGTTCTATAGTAGGGGGTGTGGCAACTCTTTCTTCTTCTCTTTCTCCTTGATTATCATCGGCTGATGCAGCCAGAATGTCTTCACCAGCTTTGGCTTCAGACTCGGAGACATCCACAGAAGGGGATGATATGTGATTGCTGAGAGTGTGTTTCTACCAGAGTAGATGGGAATGGCTAGCCCTAGCCCCACGTTCCAGAAAACGTACTTCAATGTCAAAAAAGCGTATTTGTAAAAATATTAGGAAGAAAAGACTTATTTTTCCATAGAACAATCTTATTCTTTAGTAAAATCAAGATCATTTTCTAGCATTAATGAGCATCCAAAACCAAAGGGTTTTCTGGGCAACAAACAAATAATAAGATTTTGGAATAATGGTGACGAGGGCTAGAGCTTTACATATGGTAGCTCCAATCTGGCCATTGTTTGTACGCCAAGATGCTCGAATGATGATTATCCACGATTCAGGGCTCCCTCCTAGGGTTAGACCTTCGCCAGCTTTATGGACACCGAGACAAGCCTATTGTTGGGCTCCTGAAAGTGCTAGTTATCGACTAGAGGGGGGTGAATAGGCGATTTTTATGAAGTTCTTCAAAACACGAGGTCCTTGAAGACAAATAGTAGAAATGAACCTATTGATATGCAGCGGAAGATAGACTACACTAGACAAGCCATAGTCAAGTAAGCAATGTAGTGAAAACACGAAGACTATCAACAGCTAGGTAGTATGGATCATGATGGGAGATAGTATGAAGCCAAACAGTAAATAGTCTTCACTCAGTGAAGTCAAACAGATCAGACAAGCAAGAAATGACTTCACGAAGACAAACTGTAAAGTAAAGGGAAGTGAAGAATAGAACTGTAAATGCATGTAGTGCCACCCCTAGTTGGTTTTGGAGTATTGACAACAAACTTGGTTGAGGGACTAATGTGTTTGGGAGAATTGCAGGATAACACAGGTAGTAGTCCCATATTGATTCGGTTTACCTACCAGAGATGACCCCTAAAAATGTGTGAAGACATTGAAGACAATGGTGGTCTGTGAACAGATTCACATTGAAGACTATGACATGAGAAGACATCGTATGAAGACTATGGAGTACGAAGATATAGTTGTTTCATAGTTTCCTTTTCTTCTTTGTTGAGTCATAGGAACCACCGTACTGTTAAGTGGGGTCCAAGTGAACAAAGTCAGAGTGACTGATGTGATGCTCAACCAAATCCTATGTCTTCGAGCGAAGACTATAAGAGCAAATCTTATCCAGAGTTGGATAAGTCAGCTTTACTTGTAGCCCAAGTCAAGCTGCCGCGTGTGTTTGAAATCTGACCATTGGACACGTGTCAGTTCCTTAGTGACCCAGGGTCATTTCGGATAAATCAGGTCGGGTTGCCTCCTGGCTATAAATAGCCCACCCCCTGCACCATAAATTGGTGGCTGCTCAGAGTTAGTACACGACTTTTGTCGTTTGAGAGCAACCCACCTCTGAAGCATTTGAGAGAGAGAGATCCTTGCGAGGACAAAGCCCAAAACATCCAGAGCCAAAGAGTGTTAGGCACCACTGAAGTCTTTTTGTCTGCGTGACCTAAAGACTTGTTACACTTGAGGACTGTGAATCCTCCAGTCGGTTAGGCATCACGTTCTGAGTGTCCAAGAGTCATTGTGGATCACCGGTGAACAAAGTCTGTGAAGGTTTGGAAGTCTACCTTGAAGACTTACCAAAGTGATTGGGCGAGGATTGTGTGTCCTTAGCTCAAGGGGAATAAGGTGAAGACGCGGTCTTCTGAGTTGAATCTCAGCCTCCCTAACCAGATGTACAGTTGTCACGGCAAATGGAACTGGTCTACCAGGTAAAGCTGACTCATCCAGCTTTGGATAAGATTTGCTCTCATTGTCTTTGCTCGAAGACATAGGATTTTGGTTGAGCATCACATCAGTCACTCTGACTTTGTTCACTTGGACCCCACTTAATAGTACGGTGGTTCCTATGACTCAACAAAGAAGAAAAGGAAACTACGAAACAACTATGTCTTCGCACTCCATAGTCTTCAAGTGAATGTCTTCACATGTCATAATCTTCATCGTGAATGTCTTCATGAACCACCATTGTCTTCAATGTCTTCACACATTTTTAGGGGTCATCTCTGGTAGGTAAACCGAATCAATAAGGGACTACTACCTGTGTTATCCTGCAATTCTCACAAACACATTAGTCCCTCAACCAAGTTTGTCGTCAATACTCCAAAACCAACCAGGGGTGGCACTAGATGCACTTACAATCTCCCCTTTTTGGTGATTGATGACAAACTGGTTGAAGTTTTCAAAGGGGATAAAAGTATGTGAAAGTTAAGGATTAAGGCATTGTCTTCATATGTTGCAAGAGGCTCCCCGTGAAGATGTGCATATAAGTAGTTTGCTCTTGAATGCAAATGCACATGGCAGGTTTTATTTTGTGGAGATCCTCTTCAACATTCGAAGACAATTCATCATGCATATGGAAACGTAACGAAGATAATGACATGCACAATGACAAATGGGCGTCTGCAGAATGACCTCATGCGGAATTTATCATCACATCACAAAGTAGCAGCAAAAGTAGCAGACGACCATCAAGTTTAAGTGTTACAACTCAAGAGGCAAATAGTTTCAAAATGAGAGTTGTAAGAAATTAGCAAAAATAATGCAACCACCCATATTGACCCGCTTGAAGACTATCAACCTCATATACTTCTCCCCCTTTTGTCAGTAAGGATCAAAAAGGTTTGAAGACATAGAGGATCTAATCGTTCCCAATTGGAGTAGAAGATGGAGCAGGGTCAATGTTGGAGTTTGGTGGTGCAGACGTGCCTGATGCAGAGTCGTGGTGTAGTGCAGCTAAGGTTGGTGAAGTGGCGTCATCTCCTTCATCAACAACTCTCGCAACAACAGTTGCAGCCGAAGATGAATGTTCAGAGTCTTCAATAGACGGTGTGCGACGCCAGCTTGCAGTTTGCGGAGGCCTGGAGTCAAACTTGAAGCTCTCTGTGAAGCCATCTTTGCGAAGATCATCTTTAGAGGAGAGCAATGTGAGGCTCTTCTAGGACCTCCGACAGGCTTCATGAGCAACAAATGAGTTGTTGGTGGCCAAATTGCGAATGCGATTAACATCCACCAAGAGACTCTGCATCTTACGCTTCAGCCAGTCATGATGCCTATCCTGCTTTTGATGTAAAGTAATGACCCACAAGTATAGGGGATCTATCGTAGTCCTTTCGATAAGTAAGAGTGGTGAACCCACCGAGGAGCAGAAGGAAATGATAAGCGGTTTTCAGCAAGGTATTCTCTGCAAGTACTGAAACAAGTGGTAACAGATAGTTTTGTGATAAGATAATTTGTAACGAGCAACAAGTAACAAAAGTAAATAAAGTGCAGCAAGGTGGCCCAATCCTTTTTGTAGCAAAGGACAAGCCTGTACAAACTCTTATATAAGGAAAAGTGCTCCCGGGGACACATGGGAATATCATCAAACTAGTTTTCATCACGTTCATATGATTCGCGTTCGGTACTTTGATAATTTGACATGTGGGTGGACCGGTGCTTGGGTGCTGTTCTTACTTGAACAAGCATCCCACTTATGATTAACCTCTATTGCAAGCATCCGCAACTACAACAAAAGTATTAAGGTAAACCTAACCATAGCATGAAACATATGGATCCAAATCAGCCCCTTACGAAGCAACGCATAAACTAGGGTTTAAGCTTCTGTCACTCTAGCAACCAATCATCTACTTATTACTTCCCAATGCCTTCCTCTAGGCCCAAATAATGGTGAAGTGTTATGTAGTCGACGTTCACATAACACCACTAGAGGTTAGACAACATACATCTCATCAAAATATCGAACGAATACCAAATTCACATGACTACTAATAGCAAGACTTCTCCCTTGTCCTCAGGAACAAACGTAACTACTCACAAAGCATATTCATGTTCATAATCAGAGGGGTAATAATATGCATAAAGGATCTGAACATATGATCTTCCACCAATTAAACCAACTAGCATCAACTACAAAGAGTAATTAACACTACTAGAAACCTACTAGCACCAATCTCGGACTTGGAGACAAGAATTGGATACAAGAGATGAACTAGGGTTTTGAGATGAGATGGTGCTGATGAAGATGTTGATGGAGATTTCCCTCTCCCAATGAGAGGAGCGTTGGTGATGACGATGGCGATGATTTCCCGCTCCGGGAGGGAAGTTTCCCCGGCAGAACAGCTCTGCCGGAGCTCTAGATTGGATCCGTCAAGGTTCTGCCTTGTGGCGGCAGAGTTTCATCCCGAAAGGTTGCTTCTTATTTTTTTCTTGACGAAAGACTTCATATAGCAGAAGATGGTCATCGGAGAGCCACCAGGGGGCCCACGAGGTAGGGGGCACGGGGGCGCTCCCCCCACCCTCGTGGATAGGGTGTGGGCCCCCTGGTCTTCATCTTTGGCGAGGATTTTTCATTATTTATTATAAGGTATTCCGTGGAGTTTCAGGACTTTTGGAGTTGTGCAGAATAGGTCTCTAATATTTGCTCCTTTTCCAGCCCAGAATTCCAGCTGTCGGCATTCTCCCTCCTTATGTAAACCTTGTAAAATAAGAGAGAATAGCCATAAGTATTGTGACATAATGTGAAATAACAGCCCATAATGCAATAAATATCGATATAAAAGCATGATGCAAAATGGACGTATCAACTCCCCCAAGCTTAGACCTCGCTTGTCCTCAAGCGAAAGCCGATAACAATAAATATGTCCCTATGTTTAGAGGTAGAGGCGTCGATAAAAATAAAATACGGACATGAAGGCATCATGATTATTCTCATAACAGCAACATAAATAGATATTATCATATGATTACTTATGTTCAAGTGATGATCTATTCATAATGCAAAAGTATGAATCAAAAACCTTATTGAGAACCAACAAACTATAACCTCAGTCATTGAAGCAACTGCAATTTATCATAACATCAGAAAGAGTTTATGTCAGAGCTAAAAAGCAAGCGCACATACTCAACTATCATCTAGTCCTTCATATGTAACATCCCAAATTTTCAATTTGGAATGTTATACACTAGATCATCATTTGCATATCATATTTTATTGCATTTTGGTTGATCCTAGAAATTCTACGCAACTCAAGGACCCTCGGAGAGAGTTGGGGATTTCGTTATTTTCATATTTGAGTTTTCTCAAATTTTGAAAACAGGATCATTTGATTTTATTTATTTTATCTTCAATTATTTCTATTATAAAAATACGAGAGAGGGAATAAAATGACTTTCCCAAAAATAAAGAAATATTGAGGATTTAATAAAAAATTCAAATAAGATTTTATTTTGGTTTTATTTGCTATTTTATTTCAATTTAGGAAAAATGCGCGTTTTTTAAAATTGCATTTAGGCCCCAAATAAATGTTCATCCTGTGCGGCTTGATTTTAGAAGCCGGGGAAAATTTAGATCGGGATTTTTGGAGCCCGTTTAGTATTCCTTTTGTTTTTTTCTGAATGCAACTATTTAAAAAAAAGATCCAAACTGACTCTGGGCCGTAACCGGCCAGGACTCCGCCCGGCCGGGCCTTTAAATAGTGCCGCCCAAGGCCCGAGCCAGCCCAAGCCGCCCCGCCCCCAAACCCTAACCCTAGCGCGCCGCCGCCCCCGCGCCGCCGTCGCCGCCCCGCCGAGCCGCCACCCGCCACCCGCCGCCGCCGCCGCCCCGCCGCGCCGCCACCGGCCGCCGCCGCCGCCCTGCCGTGCCGCCACCCGCCGCCGCCACTGCCCCCGCGCCGCCGCTGCCCCCGCGCTGCCGCCGCCCCGCCGCCACCCGCCGCCGCAGCCGCCGGATCCGCCGCCGCCGTAGGTAGATCTCGCCGCCGGTTTTTTAGAAAACCGATCGGTTTTCCATCGGTTTGTTTGTTTTTTTAGTTTCGTTTTTTTAAAATAGATCGATTTTCCGGTTTATTTAATTAGCGAGCGTTCGCTCGTTCGTTCGTTTTAACAAACGTGTTCATCGTTTAGGTCTAGATAACGAACGTTCGTTCGTTAATCTGTTCGTCCTTTTTCTTTTTCTTGGATTTAATCCGCGATTTTTCTGATCGCGATTCCTGATCCATTTTTTGTTCTAGTATAACTTTTCGCTCGTTTATCGGAATCAGGCGATTCAAGCGCCTGGAGTTTCGTCTCGAAACCCTCTTTCCGTTTAACCAACTCAAACAAGTTTTTGCCACTGTAAAAATCTCCCTAGATCCAGAATAGTAAACGAAGCTTGTTTCTTTTGTCGTTTGTTTTTCGTTGCTTCGTTCGATTTGATTCTTTTTGCCAACCGGAGTGCTTAAGTTGAACTTTCTGGTTAGATCTCTTATTGGAGTTTTACTTGTGCATTAGTTGAGTACTTATTATATGCTTGTTTGTTTGCTTGCGATAGAGTACCCGGAGTGCGCCGCTTGCTACTTCGAATCGCTAGGTTTTGCAGATCATCAGCAAGGCAAGTAACACTTTGATCATACCTCCTACTACCCATTTTTTATTGCATTGGATCAATCCTCACACATTGCATGATTAGGATCTAATTAAATTGTGGGTTCTGGGAAGTAGTTGAGGTAGTACCTATTACCTGTTTGTTATCAAACCTTTGGGAGTTACTTCTACGTTTGCTTATTATGCCATGCTATGCTGGTAGACGTGGATTGGGTGAGTGAAATCCATGACAGATGTGAGATTGTTAAATTAAAGGTTTATCTAAGGTGGCAACTTAAATACACATCTGGGTGGATTGAGGCACCTGGGTATTCCAGCAACTTCCTGTTTTCTTTTGGACCGCCACCCAGGCTCAAAGGGATCATGAGATTATTCATGCTAGAAACTTCCGTGTGCAGCCACAAGCTACTATGTGCTCTAGCATAGTTGATTAAGTCGTGCGAACTCTTACAGTGGTAGACTAGCAGATGTAGTGGAAAGTAGGTGTAACGGTCTACCCGATCGTAAGGTGCTAGCGCTTCTGGAAGACTATGTCTCGGTCATGCGTTTCTCAAACACCATGTAGTGCGAGAAATCAAACGGAGGCGATCGAGTCTTGTGGGGAAAAGTGCGCAAACCTCCGCAGAGTGTATAAACTAATCATGGTTAGCCGTGTCCCCAGTTATGGACATCTTGAGTATCTAGTACCTGGATTATCATGTGAATCTCATCATGTTACTCTAAAATAAATTTTGTTGGGTTTTGTTTAATGATGATGTTTAATTGGGATTGAGAATGCGTCAACCATTCTCAATGTTAAACAACTACAAAGGAATAAATTGGCTTTACGCAAAACTGTAACCATAGAGCTTTCCACCAGCTAAATATGCATGTAGTATAGCCTATTTCATTCCATTACTCTCTATGTGTTACATTGCCAGCATATTCCATGTGCTGACCCATTTCGGGCTGCAACGTTAATGTTGCAGACTTTTCAGACAACAATTAAGGTGCTTTTAGGTCATGGTTCTATACTCAGTGATGCCGCTGGAGTTGATGGACTCACTTATCTTCCAAGCCTTCCGCTGTTATCGTTATTAGATGGCCTTAAGCCATATTTATTGTAATAAGTTCTCTTTTGAGACACTCGATGTAATAAGTGTGTGATTGCTACTCTGTTATAAATCCTTCAAGTACTGTGTGGTGTCAGCATTACTGATCCAGGGATGACACCTGAGCACAGAGATTGGACCGTTTGAGGTCTGGTTGCTACATCATAATTGCTAACACTCGCGCAATACTTGCAGTTACGGAGTTTTAATCGGACACAGAGAAAGATAGGGGCTTATAGTTTCGCCCCACAAACTTTTACCTCGAGGGTAATGTCAACAGTAATAACTCATGCCCCCCCTACATCCAATTATATATATCTATCAGGATCTTTCCAACGCACTCTGCTTGCCAAAGGATAAAATGTAAAAAGGAAAGGTGAAGATCACCATGACTCTTGCATAAGGTAGAAGATAATAATAAAAGACAGGCCCTTCACAGAGGGAAGCAGAGGTTGCCATGCGCTTTTATGGTTGGATGTACAAAATCTTAATGCGAAAGAACGTCACTTTATATTACCCCTTGTGATATGAACCTTTATTATGCAGTCCGTCGCTTTTATTACTTCCACATCACAAGATCGTATAAAGCTTATTTCTCCCACACTAATCATACATATTTGAGAATTTTTTATTGCTTTGCACCAACGACAACTTACTTGAAGGATCTTACTCAATCCATAGGTAGATATGGTGGACTCTCATGGCAAAACTGGTTTAAGGGTATTTGGAAGCACAAGTAGTATCTCTACTTGGTGCTGAGAATTTGGCTAGCATGAGGGGGAAAGGCAAACTCAACATGTTGGATGATCCATGACAACATACTTTATCTCAGATATAAGAAAACATAACCCATTACGTTGTCTTCCTTGTCCAACATCAACTCTTTAGCATGTCATATTTTCATGAGTGCTCCCAATCATAAAAGATGTCAATAATAGTATATTTATATGTGAAACCTCTCTTTCCTTATTACTTCCTATTAATTGCAACGATGACCAAAGCTATGTGTGCCAACTCCCAACAACTTTTAATCATCACACTCTTTTTATGTGAAGTCATTACTATCAATAAGATCAATATGAACTTTTGTTTCTTCTTATTCTTTTTCTCTTTTCTTTTATTCACCCAAGACCATAGCGAGAAAATCAAGCCCTTGACTCAACACTAATCTTTATTATATAGCTCACGGACTCGATTACATAGAGAGATCATAAAGCAAAACTCAAAACTAGATCATACCATAAAATTTATTCTACTAGATCAAAATACTACTAATAGGATCGAACTAAGGAAAACGGTAAAGATAGGAGTTGTGATTGTGATACGATACCGGGGCACCTCCCCCAAGCTTGGCGGTTGCCAAGGGGAGTGCCCATACCCATGTTATTATATCTCCTTGGTTGGTGAAGATGGAGGTGATGGATAGTCGCACATCGAGCGTAAGAGGTCCTCTAGCTTGCGAATAATGCCCTTGAGTGCAAAGATATGCTCCTTCAACAAAATATTTTCACTTGTGAGATACTTGTTTTGAATACGAGTTAACTCAATCATCTGGAAAGCTTCGATCTCAGTTGGGGTAAGAAGGTTGTGATCAAGTTGAAGGATGTCTTCTGTTGCCGGAGCTTGGTTCTCTGTGGCCTTCTTGATCCCTTCATCCTTGTTGATCTCCATGGGTTCTTCCCTCTTCAGCTCTATCTTCATTAGCCAGGCATCTTTGTCACCATTGTTGGAGGAGGGGGACGACATGATGCCTGGCCTTGACAACCCTGACAGAGAACAACCCAAAACAAGAATAGAGGATATTTGCGTGATACGGGAGTCAAAACCTTCGGGTGAATATATAGTGAATTTTTACCAACCAAAATACGTATCGTGCAAGAAAACGGAGTCCGAAAGGCACACGAGGTGCTCACGAGGTAGGGGGCGCGCCCAAGGGGGTAGGGCGCGCCCTCCACCCTCGTGGGGCCCTCGTGTCCTTCCCGGACTGCTACTTAATTTTCTATTTTTCTAAATATTCCAAAACAGAGAAATATTGCCTTAAAAATTGTTTTGGAGTCGGTTTACTTACCGTACCACATACCTATTCCTTTTCGGAGTCTGAAACGTTCTGGAAAGTGTCCCTTATGTATTCCTTAGGGGTTACGGTTTCAATAATATTGGTTTCAACATTTATGGGATTACCTGAGATATATTGTTTGATTCTTTGACCGTTTACCACCTTCGGATTCGTGCCTTCGAAGTTGTTGATTTTTATGGCACCGGAACGATAGACCTCCTCGATAACATAGGGGCCTTCCCATTTAGAGAGAAGTTTTCCTACAAAAAATCTTAAACGAGAGTTGTATAACAGTACATAATCACCTACATTAAACTCACACTTTTGTATCCTTTTGTCATGCCATCTTTTAACCTTTTCTTTAAACAACTTGGCATTTTCATAAGCTTAGGTTCTCCATTCATCAAGTGAGCTAATATCAAATAACCTGTTTTCACCGGCAAGTTTAAAATCATAGTTGAGCTCTTTATAGCCCAATATGCCTTATGTTCTAGTTCGAGAGGTAAGTGACATGCTTTTCCATATACCATTTTATACGGAGACATACCCATAGGATTTTTATATGCAGTTCTATAGGCCCATAATGCATCATCAAGTTTCTTGGACCAATTCTTTCTAGACCTATTGACAGTCTTTTGCAAAATTAACTTGAGTTCTCTATTACTCAATTCTACTTGACCACTAGACTGTGGGTGATACGGAGATGCAATTCTATGATTGACGTCATATTTAGCAAGCATTTTACGGAAAGCACCATGAATAAAATGTGAACCACCATCAATCATTAAATATCTAGGGACTCCAAACCTCGGAAAAATAACTTCTTTAAGCATTTTAATAGAGGTGTTATGATCAGCACTACTAGTTGGAATAGCTTCTACCCACTTAGTAACGTAATCAACAGCAACTAAAATATGTGTATATCCATTAGAGGCAGGAAAAGGTCCCATATAATCAAAGCCCCAAACATCAAACGGTTCAATAACAAGTGAATAATTCATAGGCATTTCTTGACGTCTACTAATATTACCAATTCTTTGACATTCATCACAAGATAGGACAAACTTACGGGCATCCTTGAAGAGAGTAGGCCAATAAAACCCGGATTGCAATACCTTATGTGCAGTTCTATCTCCCGCATGGTGTCCTCCATAAGTTTCGGAGTGGCACTTGTGTAGGATCGGTTCCTGTTCATGCTCAGGTACACAACGTCTAATAACACCATCTACTCCTTCTTTATAAAGATGTGGGTCATCCCAAAAGTAATGTCTCAAATCATAGAAGAACTTTTTCTTTTGTTGGTATGTGAAGCTAGGTGGTATGAACTTAGCAACAATGTAATTAGCATAATCAGCATACCAAGGGGTACTACGAGAAGTACTTATGACATTTAATTGTTCATCAGGAAAGCTATCATCAACAGGTAGTGGGTCATCAAGAACATTCTCTAACCTAGATGAGTTGTCCGCAACGGGGTTCTCAGCTCCTTTTCTATCAACAATATGCAAATCAAATTCTTGTAGCAAGAGAACCCATCTAATAAGTCTAGGTTTAGCATCTTTCTTCTCCATAAGATATTTAATAGCAGCATGATCAGTGTGGATAGTTACTTTAGAATCAACAATATAAGGTCTGAACTTATCACAAGCAAATACAACTGCTAAAAGTTCTTTTTCAGTAGTAGCATAATTTCTTTGAGCATTGTCTAGAGTCTTACTAGCATAATGGATAACATTTAATTTCTTATCAACTCTTTGCCCTAGAACATCACCTACAGCATAATCGCTAGCATCACACATAATTTCAAAGGGTAAATTCCAACCAGGTGGCTGAATAATAGGTGCAGAGACTAATGCTTTCTTAAGTATTTCAAATGCTTCTACACAATCATCATCAAAGACAAATGGTATATCTTTTTGTAATAAATTAGTCAGAGGCCGAGAATTTTTTGAGAAGTCCTTAATGAACCTCCTATAAAATCCGGTGTGACCAAGGAAACTTCTTATACCTCTGATGTCCTTGGGACATGGCATCTTTTTAATAGCATCAACCTTGGCTTTATCAACTTCAATACCTCTTTCAAAAACTTTATGCCCCAAGACAATACCCTCATTAACCATAAAGTGGCACTTTTCCCAATTCAAGACAAGATTAGTTTCTTCACATCTCTGCAAAACTCGAGCAAGATTGCTCAAGCAATCATCAAAAGAAGATCCATAGACGGAAAAGTCGTCGATGTAAACCTCACAAATCTTTTCACAAAAGTCAGAGAATATAGCCATCATGCATCTTTGAAAGGTAGCAGGTGCATTACATAAACCAAAAGGCATACGTCTATAAGCAAAAGTACCAAAAGGGTATGTAAAAGTAGTCTTTGATTGATCTTTAGCTGACACAGGTATTTGAGAGAAACCAGAATAACCATCTAGAAAGCAGTAATGTGTATGCTTGCATAATCTTTCTAGCATTTGATTGATAAAAGGTAAGGGGTAATGATCTTTCTTAGTAGCCTTATTTAATTTGCGGAAATCAATTACCATCCTATAACATGTAATAATTCTTTGTGGAATCAATTCATCTTTATCATTAGGAACAACAGTAATACCTCCCTTCTTAGGGACACAATGAACAGGACTTACCCACTGACTATCAGCAACGGGATAAATTATACCTGCCTCCAGAAGCTTTAGTATTTCTTTTCTTACCACTTCTTTCATTTTAGGATTCAGACGTCGTTGAGGATCACGAACTGGTTTGGCATCTGCTTCCAAATTTATTTTATGTTGACATAGAGTGGGACTAATGCCCTTAAGATCATCAAGAGTATATCCAATAGCAGCACGGTGCTTCTTCAGAGTTTTCAATAATCTTTCTTCTTCATGCTATGAAAGGTTAGCACTAATAATAACAGGATATATCTTCTTTTCATCAAGATAAGCATATTTAAGATTATCAGGCAACGGTTTAAGCTCAAACACGGGATCACCCTTAGCACTACAAAAAAAAGACACATCCGTGACATTTTGGGGCGAACGAAATTTTTCTCTCTCATACATATGACACTTCTATGACGATAATTGTGACAAAACCCGGTATCATCATAGATGTGGTGGGCTCCCACTTCTATGACAAAAAATCATGACAGAAAATGGGCTTTTCATCCTGGGCGGGCCGGAGACGCAGCTGCATGACATTCTTTGGGCCGTCCATGATGGAAAAAACCGTGGTAGAAGCGAGGGGGAGGAAAATTTCGGGGAGTTCCGGGTTACGGTGGGAGGTCGGGGGCCGAGCGATGCGCGTTTTTCTCATACACGTACGCGCGTGTGTGCGAGGCATTGGCTCTAACTGAACTCGAGCGAGGCGTTGGGCTCTAACTGAACCCGAGCGATTGCACTGCAGGCTACGCGTTACTGAACCCGAGCGATCGATCGATGGCTGTTAACTGAACCCGATCGAGCGATTCCTTGGCTACTGCTGCTAACTGAAGCCAATCGATGGGATGAACAGTGAGCGGTGCGGGGGGTTTGGATGAACAGTGAGCAGTGGCATTGCCTCTGGATGAACAGGACCCCGTGGTGTGGTGGAGGGCTGGATGAACAGTAGACGGTGGAGGGGTGCCCGTGGAGGGGTGGATGAACAGGACCCCGTGGTGTGGAGGGCAGGATGAATAGTAGACGGTGGAGGGGTGCCCGTGGAGGGGTAGTTGAACAGGACCCCGTGGTGTGGAGGGCTGGATGAACAATATACGGTGGAGGGGTGGTTGAACAGTAGCCGGTGGAGTAGCGCGCGGTGGAGGCTGGATGAACAGGAGCCCGTGGAGGCTGGAGGAGGTCGACGGTGGATGAACAGTAGCTCGTGGAGGCTGGAGGGGGTTGACGGTGGAGATGAACAGTATCCTGTGGAGTCCCGTTTTGCGGTATGCCACACCCCTCTCGATGAACAGGACCCCCGTTTCGCCTGTAGCGCTCCAACACAAGTCCGTTTCCTCCGTTTTGCGATACGCCACACCCCTCCCAATCAACAGGACCCCCGTTTCGACCGTAGGAGGTTTGTTTCCTCTGTTTTGCGGTACGCCACACCCCTCCCGATCAAAAGGACCCCCGTTTCGACCGTAGGAAGTCCGTTTCCTCCGTTTTGCGGTACGCCACACCCCTCCCGATCAACAGGACCCCCGTTTCGACCGTAGGAGGTTCGTTTCCTTCGTTGTGCGGTACGCCAGGCCTCGTTTCCATCGCCTCTTCCGTCCAAGCCCTCCCGATGAACACGACCACACATTCCGTTCCGACCCATGAACACGACGACGACGCTGTTTCTCCGTTCCGACCCAGCCATGTACACGAGCCCTTGCCGTACGTATGCGCGAGTAGGCGTTCGAGACCCCGCCCGTATGTACACATACGTGGCCGTATTTTCTTTCTTGCACCCTGGCCGCCACTACTATGACACGTGCGCGCCTCTACATCCACCAGTATATATGTACGTACACGTTCGCGACCAGAATGACAACGCTACGTACGCTTCGACCAGGTGGGTCCCGACTATCAGGCGCTTCCTTGCCTGCGAAGATGTAGCTGGTGGGTCCCAGCAGTCAGGGGGGCGAAATACGGTGGCCCGTCCGGCGGGTCCCTGCTGTCAGGTGGAGGAATAATTATTTTGCACGTAATAAGGAGGCACTTCCTTGCTGCGGCCGTGGACCCAGCTGTCAGCCTCTCCACGTACAGTCCACGTCCGATGGAAGTCGTTCCTTGACCACGTTGACCACGCCGCCCCGAGAGCACCAGGGCGGTGGACGACGGCGAGGCCTAGGAAGGGGACGACGCAGAGCCGGGGAAGACGCGGCAGTGGATGCCCATGCGTAGAGGAGTACGAGGGTTCACTGGTTTGCTGCGGTGTGAGGCTGCCATCGCCGCAGAATAACAGGGAGTGTGGGTGAGTAGAGGGATGGCCTGGCCAACGGTGGGAGTAGTAGGGGCGGTGAGGCCTCCGCCGCATCACAGCCGGCCATGGGAGGCAGGAGCACGAGGCACGACCGGCGCTGGTTTGGGCGGCTGGAGCAGGAAGACCAGAGGTTGAAGAAGCACTATGGCCGTTGGATGGACATCGTACGGTCACTGGAGCTAGAATCGTGCATATTGACTAAGTTGACAAAGCCCTCCGTCCCCGTCAACTTAGTAGGCCCACAAGTCAGCCTCCCAGCAAGGTGGGTCCTAGCTAGCCGGGGGAGTATTCATTTTTTTGTGCGTAATAAGGAGGCACTTCCGGTGGGTCCGAGCTGACAGCGGGGGGAACGTTTTTTCGCGAAATACGATGGCCCGTCTGGTGGGTCCCAACAGTGAGGGGGAAACTATTTTTTTCGCAAAATACTAGTGGCCCGTCCGGTGGGTCCCTGCTGTCAGGTGGAGGAATAATTATTTTCCGCGTAATAAGGAGGCACTTCCTTGCGGCTGCTGTGGACTCAGCTGTCAGCCTCTCCACGTACAGTATTCTTCCGATGGAATTCGGTCGTTGACCACATTGACCATGGCGCACCGACAGCACCACGGCGGTGGACGACGGTGAGGCCTAGTAAGGGGACGACGCGGAGCCGGGGAAGACGCGGCAGTGGATGCCCACGCGGAGAGGAGTATGAGGGTTCACTGGTTCGGCTGCGCTGCCGTCGCCGCAGAATAACAGGGGGTGTGGGTGAGTGGAGTGGAGGGATGGCCTAGCCAGCGGTGGGAGTAGTATGGGGGCGGTGAGGCCTCCACGGCAGCACATCCAGCCACGGGAGGCAGGAGCAGGCGGCACGACCGGCGCTGGTTTGGGCGGCTGGAGCAAGAAGACCAGAGGTTGAAGAAGCACTATGGCCGTTGGATGGACATCGTATGGTCAGTCGAGCTAGAATCGTGCATATTGACTAAGTTGACAAAGCCCTTCGTCCCCGTCAACTTAATAGGCCCACTATACTGGGTCCTAGCTAGCAGGGGGAGTATTCATTTTTTTGTGCGTAATAAGGAGGCACTTCCTTGCGTGCGAATATATAGCTGGTGGGTCCGAGCTGTCAGCGGCGGTAACGTTTTTTTCGCGAAATACAGAGGCCGTTTCGGTGGGTTCCAGATGTCAGGTGGTGGAAATCATTATTTTGCGCGTAATAAGGAGGCATTTCCTTGCGTGCAGCCGTGGACCCAGCTGTCAGCCTCTCCACGTACAGTCCACTTCAGATGCATGTCGGTCGTTGACCACGCTAACCACGCCACGCCGAGAGCACCAAGGCGGTGGACGACGGCGAGGCCTAGGAAGGGAACGACACGGAGGCAGGGAAGACTCGGCCGTTGTTTTTGTTTCCCACGCGGAGGGGAGTACGACTATACGAGGGTTTACTGGTTCGTCTGCCATCGCCGGAGAATAACAACAGGTGTGGGTGAGTAGAGGGATGGCTAGGCCAGCGATGGGAGTACGGTGGGGCGGTGAGGCCTGCGCGGCAGCACAGCCGGCCGCGGGGAGGAGGGAGCAGGCAGTCCCGCCAGTGCTTGTTTGAGCGCCTGGAGTAGGAAGAGCAGAGATTGAAGAAGCACGACGGCCGTTGGATGGACATCCAATAGTATACAGGCCATCTGTGGAAAGCCTCAAATATGTGGAAAACAGCATACATCCCATCTGCCATTATTTCAAATAATTTACAGCCCATTTGCTAATTCTTATGGGTTTTTTGGAGCCCATATTCTTTATGTTAGCATTACAGCCCATATTGTGGCCACGGTTAAAAAATTATACGAAATTTTGCATATGTCGGTGCGGTCTGAACTGTTTTTAATCCTGAAATTTCGAGTCACATTCAGACTGATTTTAAAAATGTATATCAATATAAAATCCAATAAATTGTCCACGCATAAAAATCAATGCAATTTAAAATCTCGAAATGAAAAAAAGATATTTGAAAATAATTGCCGGTTTGATGTGTTTTAAAAATGTACAGCCCATTTCTCATTATTGATAGGCCATTTTCTCGGCCAGCCGAATGAAGCTCTCCTTGTCTTGAAAGATTTGCAGCCCAACAGGCCTAATAAAGCGACTTACTTGACAAATCACAAAAAACTGGGCTAGCCATTTTCAGAAAGAAAAAAAAACCACTGGGCTGGTGTGTGGTAAACATAAAAGAAAAGGCTGTCTAGACAAGCCAGAGTGTCCCGCACAGCCTAGTTGACACCCTGCTTCCGTCTCAAAAACAAATTAGATAAATGCCACTTCAATTATGGCGATTCATAAAAATGCCACTGCAATTTCCAAACTTTGAAAAATGCCACTGCAATTTTTGCAAACTTTGAAAAACGCCACTGCAGTTTGCAAACTTTGAAAAACGCCACTCCAGACTTCGAAAAATGCCACTAGAAATGGCATTTTTCAAAGTTTGGAAATTGCAGTGGCATTTCTCGGATACACCAGATTTGGAGTGGCATTTATCAAATTAACCCAAAACAAAAATAACTGGGCGAGCTGTTGGGTCCCTGGTGTCAGCCGCTGTTGTGCAATTCTCTTGTTTATTGACTACGTTGACAATGGCATGGGACCCAGATGTCAGAAATCCACTAGGAGGAGCCATTTTTTCTATTGGCTTGAAATAAGGAGGCACTTGCTTGCGTACAAGCTTGTCTGTTTCTTCAGAGGTAGGCATTTTTATTCAAAAAACTGCCACTTCGCATCTTGCGTCGCAAATAAAACTGCCAGGAGCGCATTTGTAGGCTAGCTAGTGATCGATCAGTAACTTGTAAACACTGAGCGAACAGAAATAAGTAACTGTTAATGCATCTCAATGATTCACAGATCATATACAAATATGTAGCTCCAAAAGCAAAGATCAGCCACTTCGGATCTTGTGTCGCAACTAAAACTAACCAGTACGATTCCCATACATAAGATCAACATGTTAATGCATCTCAATGACTCACAGATCATATACAAATATGTAGCTCCAAAAGCAAAGATCTAGAAAAAACATCTGTTCTTCCTACTAACATGGATGCTTCTATTGGCCAACATTCAGTACAGACTGAAAGACAAATTTGTTTCTGAAGTCTACAATTCCTCTTGCAAACATAAGTGGTTTCACCAACAGCTGGAACCATGAGAATGAACCAGACATGATGGAGGAACATGCACTACAATATGATTTGGTCTTCCCTCGATCACACTGCGAGACTATTTTTGGAATACAAACTTTAACTTAGGCAAAATGATGTCCATTGTATAATCAGACCAAAGCAATGAAGCACCTAGTGTTGGCCAATAAATAGTACAGTACTACTTTTCTGCAGTCCATGAAGTGATTATCCAATCTTTCTGTGTCTATTTTCAAATGGCACTGCATGCAGTGACTATACTATTCTCTTGTGCAGTTCAACCAAAATTGCAGGCACTTTGTTGGTTTGCCAAATAGCAACGGGCAGACATCTCTGTCTGCACAAATATCAAGCAACTAGTAAACATATACCACACCTTGTATTTTCGGTTTAAACATGTCTCTTCCGCTTAGCATCTGTCATGTTCTGCACTGGACAATCTGATATAGTTATGTTTTGCCCTGGACAATTTCATACTGAATTGATTTGCTGGTTCAGAGCAGAAATATAGCGCCTATTCTTCATCAGACCAAGGATATCCATGTTCGCAGTGATGGAAGAGGTGAAATCAATACAACCGAAATTGAGCATCCAATCATTGAATCCTGTCCTGCACCTCCAATGTAGGTCCACCCTGCCAATAAATTCACATGCAAACCACTAGTATTACTATCTAATGACAGTATAAAAAGAGTAACAAGATAGTAGCAAACCATGTACCTTCGTAATGAACAGCTCATAGTGCCACCAATTGGATATAAAGGTTGGGAAAAAACATGCTCCTAATGTTGAACCAGTTGGACTTTTTGTGCAGTTCCACTAAAATCGAGCATCCCTGTTTGCATAGATATTGAAAGTGTGATTACTCTAAAAGTGGCACTAGTTGAAGCATAGACTCACAAATATAAGCATTCCAATTTCTTAATGGGAAAAGGTAGCAAGACTGTTTCTAACCACCTGTTTAAAGGAATAAATAAAGCAACAACGGCTGATGTGAGGAAGACATACATAGTTTTTTCTGGAAAAGTGAGCCATTCCTGACCTTTCCTCTTCTTTTAAGAAAATTTTGTGCAGTTCTACTAAAATAAAATGCCATCACCGCCTTGACAATTCAGTGACACTGTACAAAAGGAAATGACTTAACATTACATCATGATGTCAGGTATGTAGTCGACAGGCATTAGAGACAAACATACAGACCTCCTCAAGAGAACAGGCGGAGGAGGAGGTGCCCACTCTTGACCTTTCCTCTTGTCTTCATAATTGTCTGTGCAGTTTAACCAAAATAAAATGACATCAGCGCCTTGGCATTTTGGTGACAGTGTACAAAAAAATTAACTTATCTCATGAAAGTGAGGTATGTAATCTATAAGCATTAATAGTGCAAAATTCTGACGGGAGTAACAAGTTTCATCGGTGGTATACTGGCTGTGCAACAGCATTAGAATGCCTTATAGCTAAAAAATCTTTAATACATCCACAATCAACAGCTAACCCTGAAATAATCCAGTGACATTAAATGGCATTGCTTAAATTTATGGGTGGCATTAGACTGAGAGCGGCATTAGTTAAATGTGGCATCACTTTAGCAGTAGCATTGCTTGACTTGACTGCTGGCGTTATACTAACAACAAAAAAGTGGCAATAAGAGCATGGGAGGCACCAGTATGATGTACCTCCACGGACGCAGAGTGGTGAGGGAGGTATGGTTGCCCAGAGCAGCAAATATCCAGGCAGCATATGTGGATTACGGTCCCATTTTTATTCTCTTTAGCCACCTTTTTCCTATGCGAGGACAACAAACCGATCGACCTGGTCATTCTCTATTGCGTTGTCATGCCTTTCTACCCTTCTTCAACCAAGAGACATGAGACTCGTTCCTTAGCTATTGATTTTCCCCTTTTAAACCTAGATGTGGGTTCGATGCCTACTCTCTTGGACAATACAGTCTCCCTTCCTTTCCTTATTCAACCCAGACATGGATTAGTCTGCATGAATTAGGGTTTCCTTTAATAGTGCAAATTATGGTTTTCGTCTGCGTGGCCAGCAGAGTAGAGGATAGCAAATTGGGAAGATGGTGGAGTGGAAAAATATCCACGTGCAACGACGTAGCAGATGGGGCAATAGAACAAGGTTATGGCTCGAAAAGAGGTAGCATACCTGAGGGTCGGCGGTAAGTGGCTTCGCTCGTGGTCGTTGTCCTCCGCACACACTACGGCAGCGAGCTTGGGGACGGAGGCCATCCCGCGCGGGCGCTAGGTCTAAAAGGATGGCCTTGTCGTCAGTGCGTGACCTCGCTCGCCGACAACGAGTGTGTCAACGCTGCACGCCCTTTTCTTCCCCGGCGGATCTGTGACCACCGATGAGGAGGGAGAGAGGGGCCGTCTTTTTTAGATCTGGAGAGAGGGTGGTAGTGTGAGAAGCATGTGGGCAGCCCTTAGCAAGAAAGCGCTGAAGCTCCAGCCTATATATATCTTTTTTATACTACTAGTACTGGAGGTGGGGTAGTGGTAGAGTAGTTTATATTTTCTCTGTGTACAGTACCGGTTAGTCGTGCTTCAAAACTGATCGGCACGCCATTAAAAAAATAAAGGTCGATAACTAATGCGGCACCTTGGGCCAACGCGGCCAGATCGCATTTTGCACGAGAAATTACACACCATGTTTCGTTGACATGTGGTCCCGTTCCAACATATCAGTGAGACGATGGCGGGTAGTAGGAGTATTTCTGAACGGACGTGTAGGCCGGGGCGCCTCTTCGTGAATCGTGGCAAACTCGCAACCATCCACCGACTCTTCGCCTTTCCCTCTCGATTTGGAACTGCTGTCGCACGCTCTTCCTCTTCCTCTCCCTCCTCCATTTTCCTTCAGCCCTTCACCCTTTCTTCTGCCATTGTTCGATCGTCTTCTCCATGGAGGGAACAGGCCGGAAACGACCTCGTTATTCTTGCCCCGATCTGAAAGATGACGCGGTGGAGGAAATCATTGATCGGTGTGACATCATCACCTCGGCTAGCATGGAAGGTTCGTTCCAGCCCATTCTCGACTCAACTAATAACATCATTGCAAGGAACCCAAGGGTCAAGGAGCGATTTGATCTCCCCTATCATCTTCGCCGTGACCCTGATGACTGGCGCTGGCACGACGGAGGCCTCGCCCTGTGCAAGTTGATGCCGCTTGATAATGATACATGTGATGTTAAGATGCCATCGCTTGAGGGCAAGGCTTTGGCGGGCGCAAATGGAGATTGGGTTGTTTACATTGGGTCCAACTGCGAGTGGGAACTTGTGAATGTGTACACTCGTCACCGGGTTCCACTTCCAAAAATCTCAGCCCACTGCCCAGAGGTTGAGCACACCGGTAATGTACGCACGTTCAAATATGATCATGGTGACTGTCGTCTACGGAAGATAGCAATTTGTCGAGTTCCCAACCTCTCTTGGAATTACAAAAACTATGATGTTGTTGCTATCTTTGACAAGCTTGTTGCCGTCCTTGATGGTTTCACTCGATGGATATTGCTCAAAAATCAGTTTCTATACACGGATGAGTACTGTGATGCAATTGAATACGAGGGCCTTGTGTTTGCTGCCACCACTTGTGGCACTGTTTTTGCATGGCATCCTCATTGTTTCGGTACGTTTGTCTTCCACCGTAATTATAATTGTTTCATCCACATGCATGCGGGTTAGCAAGTTTCCCTTTACTAATTAACCTTCTTCTTGTGTTTCCAAGGTCCTGTGAACATCCCACCACCTATACTTGAAGATTTTTATAACCAAGGGGGAGATGACGATGGTGATGATCACGAGCATGAGGACGAGCAGCGCCGATATACTCTGTGGCGCCTGGCAACTAATTCCGATGGATCACCTCTTCTTGTGTGTATACAGCCCACTGATGATGTTACTGCTAAGGAAGTAGGTGTAGTCTCCCATGGTCGCACTCTCCGGACCTATTACAACACCCGTTGCATGGTATTCGGGATGGATACTAGGGTGCTAGCGCCAACTCCTTCTCCCTGGCACAGAATTTATAGTCTTGGAGAAAACTCGCTCTTCCTTGGACAAAACTATCCGATGATGGTGAAAGGCGATCCAACTGCTGTTGACACATTTATGAGAAGCAAATGTGTCTATACCTCGGACATTTGGGTGGTTCCCTACCCTGGTACTGATATAGTAGGCCACTTCAGCCTGGATGATCAGTCCTGCGTTGGTCTCAAGATCGACAACAGATGGCCCGTCCCAGAGACTCACTTGTGGTTCAAAGCAAGCGTTTCCAACGCCGCGGAATGGTTGATTTGAAGTTCATTTCATGGCTTGTTATTTGTTGTGTGGTGAAAACTTTAGTATTTATAATGTATCCTCGTTGTCGATGTGGGTTGATGACCTGTTGTACTATGTAATAAAATGATATGCCTGTGATAAACTTACTAAATTTATGAATGGCTTTCGAGTCGCTTCTCTGAGTGAATGGTGCGACGAGGCAAAAAAATATTTTCCGAATACATAATTGTACGTGCATTGCAACAGGTTATCGGATGAGGCCAATCAACAATAGTAGTACACTATTTGTACTAGCTTCACATGCTTCGCGTGTCGGACGGGTGTTTTTACTGTAGCCATATGTTAACGTGTTCGTTGTACGTAACCAGCACCTCGAATCCTCGATATACTAGTAGTATAGTATATAGTAGGAGTAAGTAGTAGGAGTAGTAGGGTGGCATGGGCCTGAACAAGCATTCACGTCCAGGAGTACGACACACGCCACCACCACGACATCCATCTGACACCATATTATTTCTTGGAGTCCGTGCGAGAGCAATCTCTTCAACCTCGTCATTTCTCTAACTTTAGCCATCGCGCAGCGGGTGAGGTGGGGGTTTGCCGATAGTCGGTTTCCTTAACTGCGGTCCCACTTGTAAGTCCAACTCCAACGCACGACCCCAAACGGACCTCCCTTTTGCATGAACTCCAACGATAATTTTGACCACTCCTGTAGTAAGTTGGATTAGTGCCTTCTCGATGCATTCATTGTTGATCTGCGGAGGCTTGATCTTGCGTGCTTCTTTCTTCTTCAAGTGTAAAGAAGTAGACGTTGCTTCCTCGCATCTAGTCTCATGTCTAGCCTCTATTCTATACTAGCTAAAAGTGATAGAACATCTACTAAATTGTGCTCTATCAATATATGGATGTACTCTTCTTCCCAATACAAAAACTTGCATCCATTCTACTCCCTCTGTTGCACAATACTACATGCCTTCTATTTGTCAAAATATATATGTATCTAGACATGTCTTAGTATATAGGTACATCCATTTTTGGACAAATGGAAGTCAAGTATTTTGGAACGGAGGGAGTACACAATAAAAATTTTAAGTTAGCACAACTAGTCTAATCCGAGAGCAGAACCGAAGATTTGGTTGGGTTCTTCCTCCTTTTGCCGACACGTGGGACATCCAGCATCCAGGTCGTGTCATGAAAGGAAATAGAGTGGTAGTTGAAGCCACGAGATGTGCATCTTGGGTTAAACTGTAAATACAATCTTACTACTCTTGAGTAACTCCAAAAACGGTCACCGATGATCTTTATTGGATTTGTTTTTCATCACCAACACGCCGAGGTGAAAGATGTGCAGGTTCAGTGGGTCCTCTTGCGTTTTCACTGACATGTGGGGCCGCATGTGAGCAAACAGACGATGGGCTCCGCGCATCCGTTGGCTAGCTGAGAAGAGAGATAGAGGAGGGCTGAGCACGGACTGCAGGAAATTTGTTCTACGTACCTCGATATAGGCTCGATATAGTGGGGTGGCATGGGCCATAACTAGCATTCACGTCTAGCAGTACGGCACACGCCACCCACACGAGTCCCATTCGACACCAATTTTCTTAGAGTCCGTGCTACAGCCATCTCTTCTCTCTCCTGTCCTCTTTTCTTAGCCATCGCGCGGTGGGCGGGGTGGGGGTTTGCCGATAGTCGGTTTTCTCAACTACGGTCCCACTTGTAAGTGAAAATGCAACGCCGCATGCATTCCCGCTTGAGCGGCGTGCCGGACCAACCGTGTGGGGGTGCGACGCGAACACGGCAGGCTTTTCCTTTTGAACTTGTAACTTGTAAAATTTGGTTCTGCTCCATGGCGCGACCGATAGATAGAAAATAACGATTTTGCCTAGAGTAATGAGAAGTTTGCTTCTGGCGCCGTTCATGCATGGAGTACGTACGAAAATTATGAAGTTGATGCGAAAGGTAAGATAATACTGTAGTATCATATACTACTACATGGATTTGACGAAAGGATAAAAATACATACAGATCCATCAACGTTCAACGACATTCTCACGCCCTAGTGCGCCGGGTCACCAACCGACGTGTGAGGAGCAGCGGCATTGGCGGCGAGCTCAACGTGCTTCTGAACAGTGCCATCCAAGGTTGCCCTACGCTCCAAGAAGGCCAGCGTCCTATCGTCCTCCTCTTGCATGTACTAGTCCTTGTGGATGATTTGCGCGTAGACATGGGTGATTATGTCGATGGTGTCTTGTTGCGCCAGGCGCTGCGCGGCGAGCGCGACCTCGAGGTGGAATTCTCCGGCGCGACGGCGGGCAGTCGCAGGGCCACCAGTGCGTCGAAGAGGTTGTTACCATAGTGGCCATTGAGGGTGGCGGGCATCGCAGAGCCTGGGCGCGTCGGCTGGAGGCTTACGTCAAAGTCGTCCGCGAGCTTCTTGACGACGGTGAACTTGTCGAGGAAACCAACGAGGACCTTGTCAAACAAGGATGTGAAGCTGTCGTCCAAGCGGCCCCTCGCCCTGGCGGCCTCGAGCAATACTACCTGCCGGGCCGCAGGCCGGCGTCGTGGACCATCTGGCACAGCCGGCTGATGCTCGCGCTCATCGCCTCCATGGGTCTAGCGTAGCTTCTAGTCAACTGATGTTGCGATTCGAGTGATCACTCAACCCTTGGTTAGCGTGCGTAGGTGCGTAGGATTTCGTACTACTCCTCGGCCCCTCTACTGCACCTGCCTTTGGCTGTATGATAGGTGGGCCAGCCACCCCCTGGGGCCATGTGTCATTCACCTCCTGACCGGTCTCTCACACGCACCCTGCTAGTGTATATACTCCCTCCTTTCCGGTTTATAGCGATTATCTCAAAATTTTAGTTTTTCCATTTCATAAGGCTCAATTTGGTGGTTTTCCATCACATGTTCAGATTCCAAGGTGCATTAAATCATTGCATGCAAGTACTAAGAGAAAATTGACCAATGCATGTAATTTATGCATGCATGCATTGCAATTAATGCATTGGTAAACATACTTTTTTGAGGAAAACAAGAGCATTAATTGGGTGCTTTTGCAAACTACAAAAAGTATTCCACCACTCACCATCTACCTTGGTTGGTGAGAATTTTGAATTGAGCCTTATAAACCGGAAAGGAGGGAGTATAGTGGTTTTCTTTTTCTCTCCATATCAACCATCTTATATTGCGTACGTGTCATTCAAGAGTGAAATGATGGTTGCTTCTTCCGACTAACTTACTGTGTGATTTGACTACTCCTTAGTGGCCCCTACACGTACTCCCCCTACGTGTATGCAACAGTCAGACGTACACATGGATGCAAAAACGCGCACGACGCCCTAATGCATGCATGTCCGAGCACACGACAGAACACACAAGGTGATGCTCAAGTGCTCAACCTACACGTGCATGCACACACATACTCAGTCAGGGTGAGCTAGTGACCGTATGAACACCGGAAAATATATATATTGAGCGCAATGAGCGTATTATGAAGTCCATTAACCGTATTTTTACAAATATACAGTGACAGACAGTGTATTTATCTCGTTTGAAATTAAGCCATGTTAACCGGAGAGGAGGCAGCATGGACTAGCATTACTTTGTTGTGTCCCGTTAACTTGCCAAACAAGGAGAATGTTGCAGGATGGGAGAAGCTTGTGCGCGGTGCTCGCAGGACAAGGAGAAACTTTTGACTAATGCAAGCTCTCGCTCGCTCAGGCGGTGGACGTGCAACAGTTAATTCGGTGTCAGATTGCCAGAAGCATACTACACTATACTACTAGGAACCGGATGGAGGAGCGTCTGCACTCTTATTATAATTTTAAAATGTGATAAAGCAATCTTCAACACATTTGGTTCTCTTCGAGGGTTCTCGCATGTGATAATGGAAGTTGATTACATGGAACACTCGCCACAATTCTCGCTTAATTCTGGCTCATATCCTGTTACAAATAGTAGCGCTCAGTAATATTTCCTCTTTTTTTGTTATTCAGCATGTAAACAGGTCAGCAAACCTTGCGGCGCATCTTCGTGCGACCCGTGCTTGCTGCACTTTGAATGTGGCCGAGAGCTGGCTTGATGAAACACCTCGCTTCCTAATTCTTTTTTTGGCTTCCTAGTGACCAGTGTCTTGGCTGATCGTCCTAAGAATGCTTATATATGAATAAAGCTCTCTCATTTACCCGCAAAAAGATTAATCCATATTAACCGGAAAGGAGGGAGTATGGACTAGCACTACTTTTTGGTGTGTCTCGTCAACTCGCAGAACGAGGAGAAGCTTGCAGGACAAGGTGAAGCTCGCTTACGCCTTTTGACTAATGCAACCTACCCTCGGTGGACATGCATCAGTCCATTCGGTGTCAGATTGTCAGAGGCATACACTGTAGTACCCAACATGCGGAGTACCATCATTGTTTGACTTCACGAAGGGGCGAAGAGCCAAGCGCAGTACTAGTACACGTACTTGGTTTTGCACCTTCATACTACTCCACCCTCCATCACAGTTTACAGGGCGCGCTTCATTATGATGCATTTCTCTCAATGCATTTCCACCACCAGAGAGACTTTAGACGCGTTTGGTTTAATGCTCAATTAATTAGGGCGTGGTAACCGCAATCAAGTCCACAATTTTCTCTCCTTGTACTGTACTAGTACGGAGTGCATGCATGTGTGTACCCGGGGTGAAAGCACTGCATGCATGTGTGTACGCATTATTCCCTCTAGTAATAGATGCTGTGCTATAACTACCAATGCTATTTTTCAGGCCGATCGCTAGTCGCCTTGGTCCCACAGATTTTTTTTTCTTTTTTTCTGAAGCGCGCTGTATAAACTGTGACGGATGGAGTAGTGTGAGCGGATTCAAAGAAGAGCGTATTGATGGTTGCTTATTCAGAGCAACTTACAGTGGGAAAGGTGGGGCTTATGATTTGACTGCTCATTACTCACTATTAATGCGGCGCAACGACCGGGCTGAGTCTCCCATGCGGTTGTGCACTACCCCCTCGGTTCTTAAATATACTCCGGAGTATTTGTCTTTCTAAAATATGTTGAAATCTCTGTTAAGACGAATAGAATATTTAGGAACGGAGGGAGTACACATACAAAGCAAAATGAGTGAATCTACACTCTAAAATATGCCCGTTTGAAATTTGTAATAAGACAAATATTTAGGAACGAAGGAGTATAATTTCGTGCATGGCACATGGACCCAGATGATGAAGAGGCTTCTGGCAATGCTATCAAGCTTCCATCATTTGTTTACATAATTGACATACTATACAAATAATTTTCCAGCAACATGAAATTGTACAATGGTGTGAGCTTTCAGCTTTTGTTTCACGTGTCTTGCCATCGACACTCTTTCGGAAACAATAAAAAACTAACTTCCTTGCTAATGCATGTCAATTATTAGCAGATCAGAGCTAACAATTACATCACAACTAAGGACAAAGTTGTGAGAAGGTGTTAAATTAAAATTGATCCATGCTTTCATTGGCAACAACGTCCCCCCAGCTCTGTCTAAATCAACAAGGCATGTTGGGAAAAAAGTAGCTGTCTGGAGCATGCAACATTCCGATCATTTTGTGCAGTTCCACTAAAATAGAGCTGAGCGTCCCTGTTCCAAAGATATCAAGTGTGATTACGATAATAGAGGACTGCTGATGAAACAATAAACACACAAATAGAAGCCGGTCACCTTTGCGGTCTCTCTTAAGACTAACTAGTTGGAGAAGATTAGGCTCGGAGTTGGATGAGGAGGATAGAGCAAAACCAATCTCCCTTTGTGCAGTCGCACTGAAATGTAGAGACGTTGCCTGTGTGACATTTTAGTACAACTACACAAAACACTCTTAAGAAAAAAGTGATTTGTGCAGTTTACCAAAAGGTCGCAATAGCAACGAGGTGAAATGGATAGCCCTGTTTGCAAAAAAAGAGGTAGAAAGGAAACAATTACTGGCCAATAACAGTTGATGACACATGCGACGACAAAAAAGATGCATATTCCTTGTCCTAATGGAAGATAACAACACGGTTGTGTTTGTCTAAAACGGTGTGAGGACGAGAATGCAATATGGAAAGTACGCTGGACGAGCTACGTTTTGGGCAAAGAACTATGGAAGATCCACATGCAGCGACGTGGGAAAACGGGTAGTGGAGCAAGGCCGGAGGGGATACCTGGAGGTCGTCAGGATGTAACTAGGTGAGCGGCGGCGGGCGGAATCTGCGAGCAGGTGGCGTAGGCCCTGCCGCGCGGGAGCTTGGTCAGAGAGAACGGCGTGTACCGCAGATCAGGACGTGCTGCCTCGGCGCCGTCGAACGGAGAAACGATGCACTTCCTTCCTTTCCCCCGGCGGATGGGATGCGGCTGAATCAGTGACCAACGGTGAGAGAGAGAGGCCACCGCACTCCCTTTCCCCCGGCGGACGGGATGCGGCCGGATCAGTGACCAACGGTGAGAGAGAGAGGCCACCAAACTCCCTTTCCTCGGCGGACGGGATGTAGCCGGATCAGTGACCAACGGTGAGAGAGAGAGAGGCCACCGGAGCCTTGTGTGAGATACTCTGAAGAGCGGACTACCTTTTCCTCCATAAAAATCGTTTTATATTCTGTGTATGTGCCATTGAGCGCTATAACTTTATTTAAAAATAACGCGGCAACGCGTCAAGTCGAACTTTGTTTCGTGCACGCGTGGTACATGACCTCCCTAGGTAAACAACCGCTACAGGCGTTCAAATTAGCACGTGGCCTGCCATTTCGTAAAGAAATGAGCTCCACCGTGTACCCGCGCGGGTGTGGCTGGGCACGAAGCGTGAGTACATGCACGGTGCACCTATTCTCTTCTTGTATACGTACACCACCTACGTGGGGTTGTGTGAGAGAGATACAAACCTAGAGAGATATAGTGTGTGGGTTCTTGAGAGTTTTTTTGGGGGGGTCAATCAAAAAATTTAACATATGCAATGTGTGTGAAATAGAGTCCTGGATATAACATATATATAGAGGGGGCGATCCACGAGAAGAGAGTGGAGGTATCATCGGCTTGAGGTGTCTATAGAATCGAAGAGAGGGATGATGTGTGTGTGTGTGCGCGCGCACGCGATCGATAAAGAGTGCCATCGAATTTGTGTGTGCCCACGTCAAAGATATAGAGTGGCTGGCCTATTGGAATGTGAGATGGGACATGTGCAGTTTGTCTCTGTGGCATGGATACCTACCTGCAGTGCTCGACTATCGGTGTGTGGTGGGGGAAGAGCGAGGCCAATTAACTATAGAGGTACAATGGCTGGTATATGTGTGGAGGAGGAGAGAGGCCTACCTCATGTATTAAGGAGATCGATCTGCCTCATGTATTATGGGAGATCGATCGGCATCTATGCATATGTGCAGGAGATGAATAAGGTTGGGAGAGAGACAGAGCTAGAGTGTTGGAGGGGGTGGTAGTGGAGTTGCTTCTAACAAATGGTGGGATAGGCTTGCTAGACAAACGGAGGGCACGCCCGCAATATCAATAAGAGAGGAGATGGCTGCTTGTTGTCTGTGCACGTGCGTGTGAGAGACGGGTCAGGAGGCATGCACGAATGATGAGGAGGACGATGTGGCTGTGGTAAGCAAACGTAACTACATAGGAAGATCAATCACCCTTTGTAAGAGAAAGGAGAGACATAACTTGTGAGGTACGTCGATCGATGGGGGGGGGGTAGTTAAATTCGATCTAGGTATATGTTGGGAGATCGATCGGTATACATGCATTTGTGTGTTAGAAGCAAATGAGGCACGAGGAGAAGGATAGAGAGAGAGGGATGCATGTAGGAGGTGGTACGAGAGGCATACTATATCGAGGGGGAGGAGTGTGCGAGTACAAGAACGATGAAAAGAGTGGTGGGAGTGAGGCATGCACGGTGACAACAGAAGAGGGGAAGCTTGTGTTTGTGCTAGGCACACCTGGCTAGAGAGGCATATCGATCGATGTGTGCCGTAAAGAAGGAGCTGGGGGCCCTACACACACCGTGGGTGAACGACCTAAAGTGAAAACACGAATTTGCGCGATGGAGCTAGAGAATGCTGAGGGAGGGTGAGAGGGATGCGGGCGTGTGCATGCACAAGAGAAAGTTAGTGCTAGCTACAAAGATAAGAGGGTTGTGTGGGTGTAAAAGACGAATAGAGATCATATATACTTCATTATAAAAAGCGAATTCGGATATTTGAAGAATTTATCATAGTGTTTAAAACCGACGGATGTGTGAATATATATAACGGTGATAAACATGGTGTGGTTATGAACATGGTATACTACATTTAATATATTTTATCTCTACTCTTATAAAAATGGAGTTGTTGATGATAGTGTGCCTGCCATCCTGCATTATAGGCCGTCTGATTTATATCTGGCAGATAGCAAGGAAATTTTGATGGTTGAAGTTGGCAACAATCATGATTGTAGATTCTTATTGAAATAGAGAAATGAATTCAAATTTAGTTCGAATTGCAGCGGTAGTATAGACATTTGGAATGCACTAAAATGTTGGTATGAGTAGGTTACATGCATTATACAGCAAGCGAAAAAATTTAATCGGACATAACATGGATTCATACTCCCTCCTTCCATCTACATAGGGCGTAATGAGATTTTTAAGACCGCCTTTGACTATTGACAAGATTAATAGTACATGACATGCACAATGTGAAAATTATATCATTGAAAGAACCTTTCATAGACAAATTTAACAATGTGCTTTGTGTAAGTTGCATGTCATATATCATTGCTCTAATATTTGGTCAAAGTTAGCATCGAAAAACGCATTAGGCCCTATATAGATGGAAGGAGGGAGTAGCTTTGAATAGCATTTGTATAGTAAAACGGGGCAAGACTCTCTCTTTGTGTGGTGTGAATAGTTTTATTTTTTTCGTTTTCTTTTTGGTTGAGGGAAGTGCGAATTGATTTGGTACATACAAGTACAATATTACAACACGTTAGGCTTGTCCCTGAAATTCAACCCACGTCTTGTTATATCCCGAAAATTCAGATATCGTGTTCCCAAAACTGGCGCCTTCACAACCCGCGCCTTGCTATCCCGAAATTACAACGCGCACGAAAACTCCCTCCAGCTGCCAAATCCCGACGCGCGAAATTCCCCTTCTAACCCTGAGCCGAAAGCACCGCTAGTTCAAATCGGTGGGGGGTACTTTTGTAACACACCCTACATTTTGGACAAGCGCGTTCCTAAGTCATGCTTCACCCCCTCCCATCACCCCCTTTTCGCCATTCGAAATCCCAGGCCGCCATAACCTCTCCGCTCCAGCCGCGAAACCCCACCCTCCTCCGTCCGCCACGTCACCGCTGCCCAGCCGGAGCCTCTTCCCCGACGACGTCATCCACCGCAACAGCTCGACGTCCCTCGTCCACCTCCCCAGATGAGGATCCGTCGTCCATCTCGCCATCCCGTCGGTTCAGCCGCCCCATCCTCCACCTCCAAGGAGCTGCTCCGACGATCACCTCGTCTATCATGGCTGCTCCATCCCCACAGCGCCGCCTTAACCTGCTCCACCAGAACCGCATCATCCTCACCGACTCCTCGGACGAAGCCGAGGCCTACTCGGCGCCACCAAAGAGGTTGTACACTCATCGCATCGCACCTTCTCCTTGACTCGACCTCCCGGCGCCGACGGTGCTCCATCTTGCACCCCCATGGAGCGGCTACCTTGAAGCCGGCGCCGCAGGCGACATCTCCACGGCGGCTCTCCCCCAGTGCGAGGCCCCTTCGGCAGCAGCGTCCATACCAGCAGGATCTGCTGCTGCTGCTGCTCCGGCTCTCGCTCGCCCAGCTGCTGCTGCTGCTCTCCCCCTTGTTCGTGCTGCTACTCTGCTCCGATTAAGCCACACTTTAGTCGACTAAATCGACTTTTGGGTCAGTTGATTTTCAGGGGTTGGGGGGCTCGCTGGAGTTAAGGAAGAACCACCCGCAGCGGGGACGGGGGCTCGTCGGAGAGGTACCCCACTATCTATCTTAGCATTCAGGGTGGGGGGGGCTAGAGGGCTGGCCGGGGCGAGTTGTTTCGGGGCGTCGAGGCGGCGCTGGGGCCGGCGGTTCGGCCGGTGGTGGCTGGCGGCTCAGGGGGGTGCAGGTTGAAGATGAACTGCAGACCCTCCCTAAACTACATGTCAAGTGCCTCTCCGCTACCATTGCGTTCAGTTTTGACAGTAGCATTCAGATTCCACAGTAAATTTCAGTTTCGACAGTTAAGTTCAGAGTCAACAGTTTTTACCTCATCTGTTGTAGTCAGGTGGTTTTTGGTGATGTTAATTTTACATCCATTTTACATCATCTATTGGAAATGCTATTAGAATCCCACTTGAGATTGACGATGTCTGTCTTGTGCTGCTTCAGCCTTGACGTCTTACGGCTCACTGAAGCTGCTCCAATGACAGAACGATCCATCACAACAGAGCAGTGCCCTGGACACCGTCTACAGATTCCTCAGATCTTCCTCCACACCTCCGACAGCCACCTCTGCCTCAACTGCTTCAGCGACCAACCCAATGATGCTGAGGTCGACACGGCTACGGCAAAGAGATTGTACACTTGTTGCATCATTATTACCATACATTCACGTCGATCCATTAGGGCTATTTTGGTTCAACGGAAAAATATCGATCCACTGGTTGTTACCATCACTCTAAATTTCTGCATGCTCTCCTTACATAATCTCACCATATTTTTTTCGTATGCATGTCAGATATTGTACACAGTCATGCTGAACATGTAGAGAAAAAGAGAAGAGTTTTGCGCGGCAATACAATGTCATGCAGACATCGCTCCATGGTGGGTTCAATGGCAAACCCTCCTCACCCTCTCCAGATTGTAATCCAGAGGAAGATATCTATTCTGAGGCGGATTCGGACGCCGCTGACCACTCCTATTTACCCCCCAAAGTGTTTTCTCTACCTTGGCATGATGATGTTAGTCATATCATGCATATGTTGCCTTGCAGTGCCTACTTTTGACATCATATATGTCATCTGCTTAGTTTAGACATGTTCTGTAATGCCACCTGTTTAGTTTCTATATCATATATGGGAACTATGCAGTCTCATGTCTTTTAGCCAGCCATAATATATGTGAAATGTGCAATGCCATCCTGTTTAACCAGGCATCATATATTTGAATGATATCTTGCCCATCCTTTTCTTCATTACATTTCCATTTGTCGATAATGTTTGTACATTAAACTACTCTTTCCTGTGAATCAGCCATTTGGGTGGGAGATGGAAAAATCTGGAGTGAAAACAAGGCCTTTAGAGCAGACAGTGCTACCTGTCGAAGCAGATCTCTTGTTGGGTCCCGATAGCTCCTCAGAGATGGATTCAGAGACAGATGACCAGTCCTATTCCCCCACTGAGGTGTATGCTCTAACTTGGCACGGTTATATTGCTCATATCATGCATACGGTGTCTTGCATTGCATAGTTTAGACATCATATACATAATATTCAACACCATGTTCTTAGTTCAGACATCATATCGAATGCCCTCTGTTTAGCATATAAATCATATATGTGAATTAAATGATGCGATCCTGATTACTTAGATAACATGTAGGTGAATTATGTCAGGCGATCCTGTTTAGTTATTCATCATATCTTTGAATTATGTTATGCTATGCTATCCAGTTTAGATAAACATCATATATGTGAAATTATGTCATGCTATCCGTTTTAGTTAAACAATATACATGTCAACTATTTCATGCCCTCTTTTTTCCACACTATCTATTGCATCTGTCTCTCATACAATGTCTGTACATTTAACTATGTTTCCTGTTTATCAGCCATTTGAATTGGAGCGGGTGATGCCAGTATCTAGCGGACTAGAAACACGGTCTTCAAATAAAACAGTGCTACCTCTTGGTGGAGATAGCACCCCAGTTGTACATGCACAAGAAACAGCCCTACCACACATAACCCAAACTCTCGCAGATTGTACCCCTACTACGATGGACAGAGAACCAGCTTCACCCAATCTAACCCCAACCCCAGCCGATAGTAACCCAGTTCATGTTGACACAGCACCATCTCCACCACAGAGCTCCCAAACAAGAGCAGTTAGTAAGGCAGCTCCAGTGCCCAAAGGGCCAGTACTATCACGTCGAACCCCAACTCCACCAATTAGTACGCCTATTCCTATGGAGGAAGCACAACCAGCTAGTCGTAGTTTAGCATCTATCGCATTTGATGTTGTTAAATCGTATGTGCGTATCTTCCCATCTTGGAAATATTATATTGAAGATGAAGGAAAATGCCAGTTGCAGGTGTTTGTCCAGGAGTTATGTGTAAGTAATGTTATTCATGGCAATTACTTTGCTTTGTCCCATACATCCTACCTCCATGATGGTTATAATACAACAAATTTTCCCATTTTTCTCTATAGAGAAGGACCGATTTGGAAATTCAGGATGAGGTAACCTGTGCTAATACCTCTGCTATCTTCAAGAATGCTTGGTGGCAGTATCGGAATTACCTGAAGAAAACGTACTTCACCGGCAAAGAAACTCATCAAATTCCCTTACGTTCTCCTGAGACACATTTACTGGACGATGACTGGGAATGCCTTTTTCTGTACTGGTCCCGAACCAAGAATGTGGTAAGGTCTATGAGCTCATTTTCTATTTTTAAGTATTATATTCTTGCATCTTACTGTACTCTGTTCATGTAGAACAAGTGCCTAAACCTGAAGAACAATTGTTCTAATTAAGATTCCATTGCTACCATAGGACATAGATCTATGTTTGTTTGATGCTTTTATTATGTACTAGTACCTGGCAATAGAAGACTTGGTAGTTTAATCCTGTCCACCTTACTAATGAACTGTTTCACCGAAATGAGTTTCATATACTAGTACATGCTAAACTTGTTATGTGTCTGCTTGTTTCTTCTTTTAGAATGCTGACAGAATATTGGGGAAGAGTGCCTTATTAAGTAACGGTAAAGGAAGTAATGCAGTGTAACATCCCAAATTTTCAATTTGGAATGTTATACACTAGATCATCATTGCATATCATATTTATTGCATTTTGGTTGATCCTAGAATTTTTTTCGCAACTCAAGGACCCTCGGAGAGAGTTGGGGATTTCGTTATTTTCATATTTGAGTTGTCTCAAATTTTGAAAATAGGATCATTTGATTTTATTTATTTTATCTTCAATAATTTCCATTTGGAAAAATAGGAGAGAGGGAATAAAATGACTTTCCCAAAATAAAGAAATATTGAGGACTTAATAAAAAAATCAAATAAGATTTTATTTGGTTTTATTTGCTATTTTATTTGAATTTAGGAAAAATGCGCGTTTTTCAAAATTACATTTAGGCCCCAAATAAATGTTCATCCTGTGCGTCTTGATTTTAGAAGCCGGGGAAAATTTATTTCGGGATTTTTGGAGTCCGTTTAGTATTTCTTTTATTTGTTTTTCTGCGTGTTATTATTTAAAAAAACGCGAACCGACTCCAGGCCGTACCCGAGCGGGACTCCGCCCGGGGCAACCCTTATAAGGCGCCCGCCCGAGCCGGCCAGCCCACCAGCGCCGCAGCCCGCCTCGAGCCCCGCGCCGCGCCCTAACCCTAACCCTAGGCCGCCGCCACCGCTGCCACGCGCCGCCCCGCGTCGCCCCGCCGCCTCGCCGCTGCCCCATGTCGCCCCGCGCCGCCACCTCGCCGCCGCCGCCACCTCACCTCGGTTTTTTGAAAGCCGCGGTTTATTTTTTAGATTCGTTTTTTATTAGATCAGTTTTATTTCGGTTTAGGCTAATTAGCGAGCGTTCGCTCGTTCGTTCGTTTTAACGAACATGTTCTTTAAACTGTTCGTCGTTTTTATTTTTCTCGGATTAAATCCGCGATTTTTCTGATCGTGATTTCTGATCCGATTTTCGTTTTAGTATAACTTCTCGCTCGTTTATCGGAATCAGGCGATTCAAGCGCCTGGAGTTTTGTCTCAAAACCCTCTTTCCGTTTAACCAACTCAAACAAGTTTTTGCCACTGTAAAAATTGCCCTAGATCCAGAATAGTAATCGAAGCCTGTTTCTTTTGCCGTTTGTCTTTCATTGCTTCGTTCGTTTTGATTCTTTTTGCCAACCGGAGTTCTTAAGTTGAACTTTCTGGTTAAATCTCTTATTTGAGTTTTACCTGTGCATTAGTTCAGTACTTATTGTATGCTTGTTTGTTTGCGATAGAGTACCCGAAGTGTGCCGCTTGTTACTTCGAATCACTAGGTTTCCCGGATCATCAGCAAGGCAAGTAACACTTTGATCACACCTTCTACTACCCAGTTTTATTGCATTAGATCAATCCCCACACATTGCATGATTAGGATCTAATTAAATTGTGGGTTTGGGAAGTAGTTGAGGTAGTACCTATTACCTGTTTATTTTCAAACCTTTGGGAGTTACTTCCACGTTTGCTTATTATTGCTATGCTATGCTAGTAGACATGGATTGGGTGAGTGATATCCATGACAGATGTGAGATATTTAAATCAATGGTTTATCTAAGGTGGCAACTTAAATACACATCTGGGTGGATTGAGGTACCAGGGTATTCCAGGATTGCGTGTTTTCTTTTGGACCGCCACCCAGGCTCAAAGGGATCATGAGATTTTTCATGCTAGAAACTTCCGTGTGCAGCCACAAGCTATTATGGGCTCTAGCATAGTTGACTAAGTCATGCGAACTCTTACAGTGGTAGACTAGCAGATGTAGGGGATGTAGGTGGTACGGTCTACCCATTGTAAGGTGCTAGCGCTTCTGAAAGACTATGTCTTGATCATCCGTTTCTCAAACACCATGTAGTGCGAGAATCCCAACGGAGGAGATCGAGTCTTGCAGGGAAAAGTGCGCAAACCTTTGCAGAGTGTATAAACTAATCATGATTAGCCGTGTCCCCGGTTATGGACATCTTGAGTATCTAGTACCTGGATTATCATGTGAATCTCAACATGTTACTATAAAATTTAATTTGATGGGTTTGTTTAATGATGTTACTTAATTGGGATTGAGGATGCTGTCAACCATTCTCAATGTTCAACAACCACCATAATAGTTAAATAAAATTTATTCCTTTGCAGTAGGGAAAAATTGGCTTTTCGCAAAACTGTAACCATAGAGCTTTCCACCAGCCAAATATGCATATAGTATAGCTGTTTCATTCCATTACTCTCTATGTGTTACATTGCCAGCATATTCCATGTGCTGACCCGTTTTCGGGCTGCAACGTTAATGTTGCAGATTTTTCAGACGACGATTAAGGAGTTTTAGGTCGTGGTTCTATACTCAGTGATGCCGTTGGAGTTGATGGACTCACTTATCTTCCAAGCCTTCCGCGGTTATCGTTATTAGATGGCCTTAAGCCATATTTATTGTAATAAGATCTCTTTTGAGACACTCGATGTAATAAGTGTGTGATTGCTACTCTGTTATAAATCCTTCAAGTACTGTGTGGTGTCAGCATTACTGATCCAGGGATGACACCGGAGCACAGAGATTGGACCGTCTGAGGTCTGGTCGCTACATGCAGATAAGGTTCAGGATAGTGACACATCCTGTCTTGGTTTAGTGTTGGAGTTACTGGCCACTACCGCTTGCACAAGCTATTCAAACTCACTGTCTGAATCAGTTCGGTTTGTTGAGTCTCAACTACAAGCTGAAAGGCATCAATCAGCTGTGCTGCGACAAGAAGCGAAAGGACTGCGGAAGTCCCTGGAGCATTCAGATGCATACTTTCTGTTGCAACAGCAAGCGTTGGAGGATTTTAGCGCCAAACAGGACAAAGCTAATCTGCTTGCTAAGCTTATTGCCAGCATGGTGGATACCCAGGATAACGTTTCTTGAGCTCTTCTGAAGTTGTTTCAGTTATGCTCTTGTTTTGCTGCCGCGTTTATTTGCACTGGTGGCTAATTTTGACGGCCAGTGTATATGATATGCTGCTTTGTTCCCTATCTTTGCACTAGTGGCGAACTTTGATGCCCAGTGGATGTAATATGTGTAATAGCCGTGATAGCCTAGCGTTAGTTGCTTGCTTATTTATTTCCTTGTTGTCTTGTTTATTTGTTTGCTTGTAGTCATTGTAGTTCTTTTTCCGCGGTTAACTAGTGGCTGCAATAACCTATTTTTTAAAACTAGGCCACAATAACCATGGGCTAATATTTACTGTAGTGACACTGGGCCTCCTACGGGCCGTAGAAACAGTGCGCCTTTTATGGGCCGTAGAAACAGTAGGCCTTCTACGGGCCGTAGAAACAATGGGCCTTCTATAGGCCGTATCATCAATGGGCTTTATACGGGCCGTATGATCGATTGGCCAAACATGGGCCAATAACAGGCCGCATTATGGCCGTAAACGGTCTAGAGTTGGAATCATCTGTTCATGGGCCGACCGTAACGGGCCATAGTTAATAGGCCGTATTTGATGACGCTATGAAAACGGCCCAACGTATTAACGGACCACAAACGGGCCGATTGTAACCACGGGCTGAATTTGGCCCATAAGCAGAAAATGATAGTAACGGACCGTAAGTAAACGAATGCTGGAAATGAGCCCAAGAATAAATGGGCTCTGAGAAGGCCGAAAGATAACATGGTCTGGAAACGGCCCAACGGAATAATGGGCCGTTAATGGATATAAAGTGATACACTATTCATTACGGGCCAGTTTCACCACGGGCCGTTAATGGGTGTAAAGTGATACACTGTTCATTACAGGCCAGTTTCTCCATGTGCCGTTAATAGGCCAAGAGTTATATAGGGCCTTGTCGGTGTCAAAACCGGCGGATCTCGGGTAGGGGGTCCCTAACTGTGCGTCTAGGCCGGATGGTAATAGGAGACTGGGGACACTTTGTTTTACCCAGGTTCGGGCCCTCTCGATGGAGGTAAAACCCTACTCCTTCTTGATTAATATTGATGATATGGGTAGTACAAGAGTAGATCTACCACGAGATCAAGGAGGCTAAACCCTAGAAGCTAGCCTATGGTATGATTGTTGTGTATGGAGTTGATTGCCTACGAACTACAACCCTCCGGTTTATATAGACACCGGGTAGGGTTAGGGTTACACAGAGTCGGTTAGAATGGTAGGAGATCTTGAATATCCGCATCGCCAAGCTTGCCTTCCACGCCAAGGAAAGTCCCATCCGGACACGGGACGAAGTCTTCAATCTTGTATCTTCATAGTCCAGGAGTTCGGCCGAAGGTATAGTCCGGCTACCCGAACACCCCCTAATCCAGGACTCCCTCAGTAGCCCCTGAACCAGGCTTCAATGACGACGAGTCTGGCGCGCAAATTGTCTTCGGCATTGCAAGGCGGGTTCCTCCTCCAAGTCCTTCGTAGAAGATTGTAAACACTAAGAGTAGTGTCCGTCTCTGTAAAAAAAGTTTCCACATATTGCCATAGAGAGAATAATAACACAAATCGAATCTGCTGACGTATTCTGTAGTGCGCTATTACACTACAGCCAAGTCCTTTACTCGAATCGTTTTTACTTTTCCACCTCAGCATGTTTTGCGAGGCGGTTTCCTTGGCACGTCCTGTTAAAGCAGAGATCGTGTCCCCTTTACTTACGGGATTCTCATCAATACGGACGTGGGTAACCCAATCGTGCCCGTTAGCATGTTTTCTCGATTAAAGGCGAGTCCTAAACGGTTACGGGGAGGGCTCCTGGTATTCGACCTCTTATAAAGAGACCAAGGCCTTACCCCTTTTTCAATCTCAAAACGAGTTCGCCCGTCGCCTCGAGTTCCATCACCCTAGGCTTCAGATTTCAGGCGCTTCGGACTTTTGACAATGTACGGTTCCGACCTTCAAGGCCGATGGATGCCTTCCTCCGTCACGGAGGAGGACGTGCTAAAGTTGAGAGAGGCTAAGTTCTTGACCGCCGAAATTCCGCATAGGTTGCCTGCTCAAGGGCAGGCTATTCCCAGTCCCCAGCCCGGTGAGAGCGTAGTGTTCATGTCTCACTTCCTTCGGGGGTTAGGCTTCCCGATGGATCCCTTCGTGAGGGGGCTGCTGTTTTACTACGGGCTGGAATTTCATGACTTAGCTCTGGAGTCCATCCTCCACATTTCCTCATTCATCATTGTGTGCAAAGCGTTCCTTCGCGTTACTCCTCACTTCGGTTTATGGCTCAAGACTTTTGGAGTGGAGCCGAAGATGATCGAGGGACGGCACGCAGAGTGCGGAAGTGTTGTCATTAGTAAGAATGCCGATGCTCCATGGCCCGAGGGCTCCTTTCAAGAGGAGTTCGGCTTGTGGCAATGAGAGTGGTTCTATATCACCACTCCCAGGAGTGCCAAGTGGGTGGCGCCTCCTGCCTTTCGCTCGGGTCCCCCACCACGGCTAGCATCATGGGTCAACAAAGGATTAGATTGGGGTTTGCCCAGAGACATGCCCCTGTTACAGGGACGAATTAAGGATCTCTTGGAAGGAGACCTCAGTTTGGTCAAGGTGACGCAGGTTATGCTGATCCGCCGAATATTGCCCGGCAAACGTCGCCCCCTTCGCCTGTGGGAGTTTAATCCAGAGGGACCGCGAGCTCTCCAGAATTTTATGGGCGCAATGCCCGCGGAGATGTATAGAATGTTCTTCGGATCACAAGAGATGTGTCCGGATTCAACCGAGGACGCAGGCCTAAGCTGCCATCGCCCGGATACTCAAGTAAGCAACCCTGTGCCCGGACCTTCTATCCGTATAATTGTCATAAACTTGCCCCTAAAAGAGCCGTCCTTTTAAACAGGAGTGGATAGCGAAGGCGAAGCTGATCAGGTGTCCGGCTCCCCTTCCTGAAACCAGGTCGGATCCTGTGCTAGTCAGGATGATGGAGATAATACCTTTGGAGGGGGAGGACAAGGAAGGAGGCTGCTCCGAAGGGAGGAACCGACGATTCCTCTCCTAAGGGGAAGAAGAGAGCCGCCTCTGATGACCCGGAAACCATGGCCTCGAAACGGGGGAGAAAATCCTCGTCAGAGGGTCCGGTGCTGGGGAGTTCCTCGGCCGGACTACGCCCTCAAGGGGATCAGCCCTCCAGCGAGCCGTAAGTGGAGAAAAGATTTTCCTTTTGAGGGATGAGAGAAATCCTTGATTTATATCTAAGAAGATTAACCGAAATTTTACCTTGTAGCTCGGACCTCAGCCCCTCGCAGCAGAGCTCGTCTTCGGGGGATCTTCTTCCGGAGATGATGGAGAGCGGGACGCCTCCCCCTGCCGTACCGCCCAGCGAGGTGGGCAACCCTGAGGTGTCGTCACGGAGGGTTTCTCCGAATCCGGCAGGGGCGGAAGGTGGCTGTGCGGCCCCCCGAAGTTCTCCGCGTCCGGCCTTCGAAAGAGGCCATAGGACAAGTCCGGCACCGTCTGGTGCTCGGCCAGAGGAGCTAAAGATTCTGCTGGGGCGAGCTTCTATCTCAGAGGAGCACCGTGCATTAATGGGCACGGTGATTGAAAGTATTTCATCCGCAGAAAGCGGATTGCATGAGGCCGTCGAAAGTTTACTGACGGGTTTTGAGGTACGTTAGATAATGTACACTTTTGTCAGTTGCGCATAAGTAAGATGCGCCCTGTGTAGATAGTAGCCCCTGAGACTCTGCGCGTTGTCAAGAAATGACGGCACGCAGAGGATCATAATCCCAGGTCTAAGATGTCGCCTTTGAATGCAGGTGGCGAGGTGTCCGGAATCAAGCCGAACTGATGATGTTGCCGAACTAAAGCGGCAACTAGACGTGGCAGATGCCGACATCGCGCTTGTCAACAAGCGGCTTGATGAGGCTCAAGGTATGTAATTCTTCGGGCGGCATCAGGTAAGAGGAGCTTCATGCCAGTGTCTTACAATGTGTGTGCTTGACGCAGATGGTACGGCCGCCGTGGAAAATCTTTGGGCAGAACTTGCCCGAGCAAAGGAGCAAGCCAGAAAAAGTGATGCGGCTGCCAAGAAGGCCCTTGAAGAGCTGAGAGCCGAACAAGCTGCTCACTGCCGAAGCAGAGAAGAGATGGCCGAGATGGCCGAGAAGTTAAAGAGCGCTGCAGACCGTTGCCAACTTCTTGAGAAAGAAGATCGGGCGAGACAGACGGACTTAGAGAAGGCCGTTGCCGATGCCAAGGACGCTCACTCTGCGATGAGAGCTGCGAAAGAGGAGCTGTGTCAGGCCAAACAAATTGCGGATGGAAAGCCCTTTATGCTGCGGAGGAAGGTTTGTGATCCGAAGTTTGCTCCGTTGGACCGGATGTGGAGTGTGGAGGACACCTATCTGGATTTGGCAGCAAGTGCTGCTGATGCGACCGAACACTTTCGAGATCTGGAAGACCGCGAAGTGGAAAAGCTTTTCTGGTCACAGTTCCATAATTCAGAGCGTCCACTGTCAGTGGACGATCGCCTGGCTCAATGGGCCGAGCTGAATAGATTGTCCGGACTCTCCATGAAGTACGTCATGGGTCATCTGTGGCCTGGGAGATCGGAGCCGAAGAGTTATTTCAGCTTGGTGCAACAATTCCTTGACGCGGTGCCGCGTATTAATGCAATGAAGAGGTCAGCATGCATAGAGGGCGCAAGGATGGCTCTTGCCCGTGTTAAGACATACTGGGCAGAAATGGAGACCACCGTTGTTGCGTCCCGAGATTCGGACAAAAGCCGAGTACCTTCCGAGCACTATTTTCAGGAAGTCCTTGAAGGCGCTCGTGTAATAGAGACACAGTGCTCGAAAGATGCTATGTTATGATAGCATATGCAATTGAAAAGTAGTATTTTGATAAACTGTAGTGGCCTTTTTTATACTTGTGCCTTCAAGTATTGTGAACACCTTCTATGCGGACGTTTTAAGATATATATATATATATATATATATATATATACAGAATCTGAAAGATGGCAGTCGTTGGCTTCAGCCCCCGCGCACATAGTGCGGGGGTGCTCGCAGAAGACGCATTTTCACACTTAACCCAACGTCTTGGTCCTACAAAGGAGGTGATAGCGCAGCGGGCCAGGCAACCGGACTATAATGCTTTAACACTTTCACTTAGCCTTAGGAGTTTGACAATGAGACTCTTTAGGTAGCACCTTTGTGGCAACTGCACTCGTCCGAATTCGGGGCACGTATGTGCCTGACCGGGAAGCGGTCCTTCATTAAAGTGGAGGAATCCGATAGATTCCGATAGGTCATCGAGTGGCTGACCAGTCTCACGCTACATCATGACAGTCAGTTTTCGGCTTTCTCTGCTGAGGTGCTCGCCCTGGCCGAACCGGGGGCACAATCGCAGTAGTTCTCCTGGTGCTACCTTAGCCGATAGAGCGGAACGTAAGGTAGCCGAACTCAGGAGCCGGGCAACCCAACATTTGACCAAAGACATGATTCGGAGCTGATGCATATAATGCCAAAACTCGCGACGCCGAACACTCCCTAAGGTGTTCGGTCTTTATGAGTGCAGGCGAAACAACACTCTTTATTAAAAAAGCCTCTAGTGTCCAAGTACGTGCAAATTTTTTGACGTGGCCACATGCCAAGACGCCAGCCTCCTCCTTGTTATAACAGAAAGGAAAAAACCAGGGGATGTGTAGCAACGAGAGACAGTAAAAAAGGTTTACGCAAGGTCTTAATCTAAAAAGAATCCTTTAGGACGGGTCCCTACTGCACGTCTGCGCCTGTATCTCCGTTGTGCCGTATCCTGGACGGGCGTCGCACGACGTTCATCTGTAAAAGAGAGGAACTGAATTTAAAACGGGTCATGCCGAAAAAGCTTAAAATAAGCAAAGTATAAAGTAAGATATATGAGATTGAGTTTTATTGTCTCTTATTGTATATGCGTGGAGCCCCTAGTGCGGGGGTATATGGCTTCTAGGCCTGCATCAATGATGATTTTGCACCAAACTCGTATATCCGTGTTCGTGGTCTTGAATGACCTATTTCGAAGTTTATTGGCCGGTGAGGCCATTTTGTTGTGGGGCTGTTAAAGCGGCCGCACAGTCCTCCGCTTGGGGAGGCGCACTTTAGTGCTTCCCCTTCAAAGAGATGATGCCTCGTGGACCGGGCATCTTGAGCATAAGCGATGCATAATGCGGTATTGCGTTAAAGCGAGCGAAAGCTTCGCGTCCCAGTAGTGCTTGATAGCGACTTGAGAACGGGACGATATGGAAGGTCAGCTTTTCACGGCGGAGGTTATCGGCAGAGCCGAATGTGACTGTGAGCCGGAGAAAACCCATACAATGGGTGTCCGGACCAGGTATTACCCCTTGAAAGGAGGTTTTGCTGCGGTGGATTCTTGCTGGGTTTATCCCCATGTGTTGGATTGTATCCTAATATATCAGGTTTAGTCCACTGCCGCCGTCCATAAGGACATTTGAAAACTTGAGTCCGCCAATTATTGGATCAAGTATCAAGGCAGTCCAGCCTACATTCTTGATATTTCTAGAATAATCTAGCTGATCGAAGATGATCGGTTTTGACAACTAGTGGTAGGACCCTTTGGGCCGTGTGGTACGTACCTTTACGGGCGCCGCACGTTTTGTTATGTGAAGTGAGTTCACTGTTTTTACTTCTTGTGGGAAGTTCTTTTGTTTCCTGGTGCTCTGCTTTTGGGGTTCGTCCTCGTCTTCACTTGGTGTGTCGAGCCCCTTGTGTTCGGCATTGAGTCTGCCGGATTGTTTCAAAACCCAACAGTCCCTGTGGGTATGGTTAGCAGGCTTCCGGGGAGTACTGTGTATCTGACATATCCTGTCCAGGATTTTATTTAGGTTGGATGGATCGTCCCTGTTATCCCGGGGGGCGATTTTTCCTGATTTTGTCGTGAGCCTTTGAATACGGCATTGACTGCCGTGCTCTTCGGATTTTTGTCCTTAGTCCAGCGACGGTCCTTGTTGCGTCGTGGTTTTCCGTTTCCATCCCTAGTTTCGGATGTACTTGGGTTGCTGGGGCTGCACCTTGCCAACCAGCTGTCCTCCCCTGCACAAAAGCGGGTCATGAGGCTTGTTAGTGTGGCCATTGTTCTTGGCTTTTCTTGGCCGAGGTGTCTGGCGAGCCATTCGTCTCGGACATTATGCCTGAAAGCTGCTAAGGCTTCGGCGTTCGGACAGTCGACTATCTGATTCTTTTTAGTGAGGAATCTATTCCAGAACTGCCGAGCTGATTCTCCGGGTTGTTGAGTTATGTGACTAAGATCGTCTGCATCCGGGGGACGGACATAGGTCCCTTGAAAGTTTGCTCGGAAAGCATCCTCAGCTCTTCCCAGCTTCCAATTGTGTTTTCTGGAAGGCTTTTAAGCCAATGCCGAGCTGGCCCTTTAAGCTTAAGGGGTAGATATTTTATGGCGTGGAGATCATCTCCTCTAGCCATGTGTATGTGGAGGATATAATCCTCGATCCAGACTCCAGGGTCTGTTGTTCCATCATATGACTCTATGTTTACGGGTTTGAATCCCTCTTGGAATTCATAGTCCAGGACCTCATCGGTGAAACATAGTGGGTGTGCGGTGCCCCTGTATCTGGGTGTGCCGGATTCTGATGATGGCTTCATAGCATTGCTTACGAGAGCTTGCTTTCTTGGCCCATAAATGGACCTGACTGTGCCATGATGCAAATCCTTAAGAGGGTTGCATGCCGATTTAGGTGCGGCGCCGCTTGCCGCTTTATGGGGTCGTCTATCCGACCGTGTGGCTTTTTCATTTTTTGAATGCGAGGGCTCTAGGGCCCCTTCGTCGAATTCAGGCAGTAGCTTTCTTTTCGGATAGGTTTTAGTGCGGTGACTATCGCCGTACTTATCTGTGGTATTGATTACTTTACTCCATCTGATCTGAAGTGCGTCTTCCGCTGTTTTTAGCTTCTGCTTCTGCTTCTTTAGGCTTCGTGCTGTTGCAACGAGCCTCTCGTGGAGATTCTTCTGCTCCGTAGGTTTATCCGGCGTGAGGTCGCCGTTTTCGCCGGAGGAGGGATGTTCGGTTTCTCTATCCGTGTTTCCTTGTTCGGACGGTTGCTCTAAGGCCTGCTCGTCGTCCACCGGCTCGTCCTGCTCTATGGCTGGGTTTTTGTCGAGGCGGAGCTTGGGTTGGCGTTTACGCCGACGCTTTGATTGCTTTTCGGGGGGTCGATCTCTCGTCCCATCCCCTTTTTCCTCGTTGTCGCTTCCTTTAGGGGTGTCCACCATGAACACATCATGAGATTAGGTGGCTGTCCAATGCCCTATGGGCGTTGGTTCGTCGGTATCTCCTGCATCATCATCCATGCTGTCGATGTCTCCGGAGTCGAAGTTGAGCACGTCGTTTAAATTGTCGACAGTGGCTACCAAGTGGGTGGTGGGTGGGCTTTGAATTTCTTCGTCGTCCGTAACCCAACCTTGCTGACCGTAGTCCGGCCAGGGCTCTCCTGATAAAGAGAGAGACTTTAGAGAATTCAGGATGTCGCCGAAGGGCGAGTGCTGAAAGATGTCCGCGGCGGTGAACTCCATGATCGGCGCCCGACCGGATTCGATCGGCAGGGGCGCGGGGGGCTCGGAGCTCGGAGAGGAATCCGGATCCTCGGAGTCACGGGCCATGCGGAGTGCGGGGCTGGAGTTCGGCTCAATTGCCTCTGAGATCATAGCCCCTGAGGCAGCGTCTAACCGCTGATCCTCGATCGGTGCAGTAGGCTCCAAATCAATGGTCGGAACCGATGCGTGTGCGGCCTCCAAGGCGCTGTTCGGTGGCAGAGCTATATCATGCCCATCGAGATAGTGCGGCGCGCTTGGCTGTGGCTCGAATCCGTCGAAGATCAAGTCCCCGCGGATGTCAGCCGTGTAGTTTAGGCTTCCAAACCTGACCTGATGGCCAGGGGCGTAGCTTTCGATCTTCTCGAGGTGGCCAAGCGAATTGGCCCGCAGTGCGAAGACGCCGAAGACGAAGATCTGTCCGGGGAGAAAAGTCTCACCCTGGACCGCATCGTTGTTGATGATCGAAGGAGCCATCGGGCCTAAAGGCGACGACACAGAGGAACTCTCAATGAAAGCACCAATGTCGGTGTCAAAACCGGCGGATCTCGGGTAGGGGGTCCCGAACTGTGCGTCTAGGCCGGATGGTTACAGGAGACTGGGGACACTTTGTTTTACCCAGGTTCGGGCCCTCTCGATGGAGGTAAAACCCTACTCCTGCTTGATTAATATTGATGATATGGGTAGTACAAGAGTAGATCTACCACGAGATCAAGGAGGCTAAACCCTAGAAGCTAGCCTATGGTATGATTGTTGTGTATGGAGTTGATTGCCTATGGACTACAACCCTCCGGTTTATATAGACACCGGATAGGGTTAGGGTTACACAAAGTCAGTTACAATGGTAGGAGATCTTGAATATCCGCATCGCCAAGCTTGCCTTCCACGCTAAGGAAAGTCCCATCCGGACACGGGACGAAGTCATCAATCTTGTATCTTCATAGTCCAGGAGTCCGGCCGAAGGAATAGTCCGGCTACCCAAACACCCCCTAATCCAGGACTCCCTCAGGCCTCATACGAGCCGAAAGACGTCATGGTCCATACATGGGCCAGAAGTGAAAACGGGCTGAAATCATACTGGATGGCATAGATGACGCTACTGGGCCTAATTCGGATAGGGTGTAACGGGCCTTGGGTTAGCGGGCTATAAATGGGCTATATGCGAACAGGCCGTTAACAGGCTTTCCATGGGCCGACCTGCCAGCTTTTGACCAAGTCAAACGGGCTGGCCTTTTCACAGGAATGGGCCTCTGTTGGGCCGTGCCACGTGTCGACGTATCATAGGCGCCTATCTGACCAACTGACGAGCTAACACGTGTTTCGTCCGGCCAATAAGAATTTTACACATGGAAATTTCCCACTGGTCGGGGCTGTTAACGGGTTATCGGATCCAAAACCCGACCCAATAGCTTAACGGCGTTCCGTTACGGTGGATGCCACATGTCGGTCACCCTTGACGAAAGCACTTCTGTGACGCGCGATTTATCGTCATGGAAGTGGACACTTCCGTGATGATAATTTTGGTAATGTCATGGAACACTTCTACGACAACACAAATATGACTATCTTGGTTCTGTCATAAATTTGTCATGGATGTACATGCATGAAAAAAAAGTGACCTACTGTGACAAACACGTATCATCACGGAAGTGTATTTTTTTGTAGTGTAGGTGGAGGGGGATCCCCTAGGATTTCAACAGGCAAATTGTGTTTCAGAATAGGTTCCTGTTTAAATAATACTTCATCTATTTCCCTTCTTTCATTCATAAACATATCATTCTCATGGTCTAGCAAGTATTGTTCTAAAGGATCACTAGGAGGTACGACAATAGAAGCAAGACCAATAATTTCATCCTTACTAGGCAATTCTTCTTCACGGTGTTGTTTACTAAATATAGAGAAATTAAATTCATTAGTCATATCATCCAAGCCAATAGTAACAACATTCTTTTCGCAGTCTGATACATCTCCAACGTATCTATAATTTTCGATTGCTCCATGCTATATTATCTACTGTTTTAGACATTATTGGGCTTCATTTTCCACTTTTATATTATTTTTGGGACTAACCTATTAACCGGAAGCCCAGCCCAGAATTGTTGTTTTTTTTGCCTGTTTTAGGGTTTCGAAGAAAAAGAATATCAAACGGAGTCCAAATGGAATGAAACCTTCGGAAACGTCATTTTCTCATTAGATAAGATCCAGGAGACTTGGACCCTCCGTCAAGGAAGGCACGAGGTGGTCACGAGGGTAGGGGGCGCGCCCCTTGCCTCGTGGGCCCCTCGAAGCTCCACCGACGTACTTCTTCCTCCTATATATATCCATGTACCCCCAAACGACCGGGGACGGAGCCAAAAACCTAATTCCACCGCCGCAACTTTCTGTATCCATGAGATCCCATCTTGGGGCCTGTTCTGGAGCTCCGCCGGAGGGGGCATTGATCACGGAGGGCTTCTACATCATCATCCAAGCCCCTCCGATGAAGTGTGAATAGTTTACTCAGACCTACGGGTCCATAGATAGTAGCTAGATGGCTTCTTCTCTCTTTTTGGATCTCAATACAATGTTCTCCCCCTCTCTTGTGGAGATCTATTCGATGTAATCTTCTTTTTGCAGTGTGTTTGTTGAGACCGATGAATTGTGGGTTTATGATCAAGTCTATCTATGAATAATATTTGAATCTTCTCTGAATTCTTTTATGTAGTTGGTTATCTTTGCAAGTCTCTTCGAATTATCAGTTTGGTTTGGCCTACTAGATTGGTTGTTCTTGCCATGGGAGAAGTGTTTAGCTTTGGGTTCAATCATGCGGTGTCCTTTCCCAGTGACAGAAGGGGCAGCAAGGCACGTATTGTATTGTTGCCATCGAGGATAACAAGATGTTTTTTTATCATATTGCATGAAATTATCCCTCTACATCATGTCATCTTGCTTAAGGCGTTACTCTGTTTTTAACTTAATACTCTAGATGCATGCTGGATAGCGGGCGATGAGTGGAGTAATAGTAGTAGATGCAGAATCGTTTCAGTCTACTTGTCTCGGACGTGATGCCTATATACATGATCATACCTAGATATTCTCATAACTATGCTCAATTCTTTCAATTGGTCAACAGTAATTTGTTCACCCACCATAGAATACTTATGCTCTTGAGAGAAGCCACTAGTGAAACCTATGGCCCCCGGGTCTCTTTCTCATCATATCAATCTCCATCACTTTATTATTGCTTTGCTTTTACTTTATTTACTTCGCATCTCTATACCAGAAATACCAAAAATATTATTTATCATCTCTATCAGATCTCACTTTCGTAAGTGACCGTGAAGGGATTGACAACCCCTAAGCGCGTTGGTTGCGTTGAGCTATTGTTTTTGTGTACATACGAGGGACTCAAGCGTAGCCTCCTACTGGATTGATACCTTGGTTCTCAAAAACTGAGGGAAATACTTATGCTACTTTGCTGCATCATCCCTTCCTCTTCAGGGAAATCCAATGCAGTGCTCAAGAGGTAGCAAGAAGAATTTCTGGCACCGTTGCCGGGGAGTTTACGCAAAAGTCAACATACCAAGTACCCATCACAATCCCTATCTCCTGCATTACATTATTTGCCATTTTCCTCTCATTTTCCTCTCCCCCAATTCACCCTTGCCGTTTTATCCGCCCTCTCTCTCTCTCTCTCTCTATCCTCCCTTTCTTTCTCCGTTTGCCTTTTTGCCCGTTTGCTTTTTGTTTGCTCGTGTGTTAGTTTGCTTATTTGTCGCGATGGCTCAAGATAATACTAAATTGTGTGACTTCACCAATACCAATAATAATGATTTCCTTAGCACTCCGATTGCTCCTCTTACCGATGCTGAATCTTGTGAAATTAATACTGCTTTGTTGAATCTTGTCATGAAAGATCCATTTTCCGGCCTTCCTAGTGAAGATGCCGCTACCCATCTTAATAGCTTCTTGATTTGTGTGACATGCAAAAGAAGAAAGATGTCGATAATGATATTGTTAAATTGAAGCTATTTCCTTTTTCTCTTAGAGATCGTGCTAAAGCTTGGTTTTCGTCTTTGCCTAAAAATAGTATTGATTCATGGAACAAGTGCAAAGATGCTTTTATCTCTAAATATTTTCCTCCCGCTAAGATCATCTATCTTAGAAACGATATTATGAATTTTAAACAACTTGATCATGAACATGTTGCACAAGCTTGGGAGAGAATGGAATTAATGATACGTAATTGCCCTACTCATGGTTTAAATTTGTGGATGATTGTTCAGAATTTTTATGCCGGATTGAATTTTGCTTCAAGAAATCTTTTAGATTTGGCCGCGGGAGGTACTTTTATGGAAATCACTTTAGGAGAAGCTACTAAACTCCTAGATAATATTATGGTTAATTATTCTCAATGGCATACTGAAAGATCTACTAAAAAGGTTCATGCAATAGAAGAAATTAATGTTTTGAGTGGAAAGATGGATGAACTTATGAAATTATTTGCTAATAAGAGTGTTTCTTCTGATCCTAATGATGTGCCCTTGTCTACTTTGATTGAGAATAATAATGAATCTATGGATGTGAATTTTGTTGGTAGGAACAATTTTGGTAACAACGCGTATAGAGGAAATTTCAATCCTATGCCTTATCCTAGTAATCCCTCTAATAATTATGGTAATTCCTACAACAATTCTTATGGAAATTGTAATAAGATGCCCTCGAATTTTGAATCTAATATTAAAGAATTTATTTCTTCACAAAAGAATTTTAATGCTATGATTGAAGAAAAATTGCTTAAGATTGATGATTTGGCTAGGAACGTTGATAGAATTGCTCTTGATGTTGATTCTTTGAAACTTAGATCTATTCCACCTAAGCATGATATCAATGAGTCTCTCAAAGCCATGAGAATTTCCATTGACGAGTGCAAAGAAAGAACCGCTAGGATGCGTGCTAAGAAAGATGCCTTTATAAAAGTGTGTTCTTCTAGTTCCTATGAAAATAATGATGAAGATCTAAAAGTTATTGCTGGGTCCCCTATTAAATCTTTGTTTTGCAATATGAATCTTGATAATGATGGGACTGAATATGATCCACCTTTACCTAGAAGGCGTTCTAAGAATTCGGAATTTGTTGATCTTGATGCTAAATTTGATAAAAATGGGATTGAAGAAATTAAAACCCTAGATGTTGCTAAACCCACTATTATGGATTTAAGGAATTTAATTATGAAAATTGCTCTTTAATTGATTTTATTTCCTTTTTGCAATCCGTGCTAAAATCTCCTCACGCTTATAGTCAAAATAAAGCGTTTACTAAACATATTGGTGATGCCTTGATGCAATCTTATGAAGAAAAACTTGAATTGGAAGTTTCTATCCCTAGAAAAATTTATGATGAGTGGGAACCAACTATTAAGATTAAAATTAAAAATTATGAGTTTTATGCTTTGTGTGATTTGGGTGCTAGTGTCTCTACTTTTCCCAAAACTTTGTGTGATTTACTAGATTTCCGTGATTTTGATGATTGCTCTCTAAACTTGCATCTTGCGGATTCCACTATTAAGAAACCTATGGGAAGAATTAATGATGTTCTTATTTTTTAAAATAGGAATTATGTACCTGTAGATTTTATCGTTCTTGATATAGATTACAATCCTTCTTGCCCTATTATTCTTGGTAGACCTTTCCTTAGAACGGTTGGTGCAATTATTGATATGAAGGAAGGGAATATTAGTTTTCAATTTCCATTAAAAAAGGGCATGGAACACTTTCCTAGAAAGAAAATAAAATTACCATATGAATCTATCATGAGAGACACTTATGGATTGCCTACCAAAGATGGCAATACCTAGATCTATTCTTGCTTGTTATGCCTAGCTAGGGGCGTTAAATGATAGCGTTTGTTGGGAGGCAACCCAATTTTATTTTTATTCCTTGATTTTTTCTCCTGTTTAGTAATAAATAAATTATTTAGCCTCTGTTTTGGTTGTGTTTTTTGTGTTTAATTAGTGTTTGTGCCAAGTAGAACCATTGGGAAGACTTGGGGAAAGTTTTGATTGAACTTGCGGTAAAAAACAGAAACTTTAGCGCTCACGAGAACTGCTGTCATTTTTATTTGGAAAGTGATATTTAGTTAATTCTTTTTTCATATGATTAATAGATAAATTCCTCACGTCCAGAAATTTATTTTAGAATTTTTTAAGTTCCAGATATTGCGCTAGCTACATATTACTACAGACTGTTCTATTTTTGACAGATTCTGTTTTTCGTGTGTTGTTTGCTTATTTTGATGAATCTATGCTAGTAAAATAGTTTATAATCCATAGAGAAGTTGGAATACAGTAGGTATAACATCAATATAAATAAAGAATGATTTACTTACAGTACCTTGAAGTGGTCTTTTGTTTTCTTTCGCTAACGGAGCTCACGAGATTTTCTACTTTAAGTTTTCTGTTGTGAAGTTTTCAAGTTTTGGGTAAAGATTTGATGGATTATGGAACAAGAAGTGGCAAGAACTAAGATTGGGGATGCCAGTGGCACCCCCAAGATAATCTAAGGACACCTAAAAGCCAAAGCTTGGGGATGCCCCGGAAGGCGTCCCCTCTTTCGTCTACTTCTATCGGTAACTTTACTTGGAGCTATATTTTTATTCACCACATGATATGTGTTTTGCTTGGAGCGTATTTTATGATTTGAGTCTTTGCTTATTAGTTTACCACAATCATCCTTGTTGTACACACCTTTTGATAGAGCCATACACGATTTGGAATTTGATAGAATACTCTATGTGCTTTACTTATATCTTTTTAGCTTTATAGTTTTGCTCTAGTGCTTCACTTATATCTTTTAGAGCACGGTGGTGGATTTGTTTTATAGAAACTATTGATCTCTCATGATTCACTTAGATTATTTTGAGAGTCTTAATAGCATGGTAATTTTCTTAAAATCCTAATATGCTTGGTATGCAAGATTAATAATTAAACTTTCTTATGAGTGTGTTGAATACTAAGAAAAGTTTGATGCTTGATGATTGTTTTGAGATATGGAGGTAATAATATCAAAGTCATGCTAGTTGAGTAGTTGTGAAATGGAGAAATACTTGTGTTGAGGTTTTCAAGTCCCGTAGCATGCACATATGGTAAACGTTATGCAAGAAATTTGAAACATGAGGTGTTATTTGATTGTCTTCCTTATGTGTGGCGGTCGGGGACGAGCGATGGTCTTTTCCTACCAATCTACCCCCCTAGGAGCATGCGCGTAGTGCCGAGGTTTTTGATGACTTGTAGATTTTTGCAATAAGTATGTGAGTTCTTTATGACTAAGGTTGAGTCCATGGATTATATGCACTCTCACCCTTCCATCCTTGCTAGCCTCTTCGGTACCATGCATTGCCCTTTCTCACATTGAGAGTTGGCGCAAACTTCGCCGGTGCATCAAAACCCCGTGATATGATACGCTCTTTCACACATAAACCTCCTTATATCTTCCTCAAAACAGCCACCATACCTACCTATTATGGCATTTCCATAGCCATTCCGAGATATATTGCCATGCAACTTTCCATCATTCCGTTCATCATGACACATTCATCATTGTCATATTGCTTAGCATGATCATGTAGTTGACATAGTATTTCTGGCAAATCCACCGTTCATAATTCTTTCATACATGTCACTCTTGGTTCATTGCATATCCCGGTACACCGCCGGAGGCATTCACATAGAGTCATCTTTGTTCTATTATCGAGTTGTAATCATTGAGTTGTAAATAAATAGAAGTGTGATGATCATCATTATTAGAGCATTGTCCCAAGTGAGGAATAAAAAAAAATAAAGGCCAAAAAAAGAGAAGGCCCAAAAAGAGAGAAAGGCCATAAAAAAGAGAAGGCCCAAAAAATGAGAGAAAAAGAGAGAAGAGACAATGTTACTATCCTTTTACCACACTTGTGCTTCAAAGTAGCACCATGATCTTCATAGTAGAGAGTCTCTCATGTTATCACTTTCATATACTAGTGGGAATTTTTCATTATAGAACTTGGCTTGTATATTCCAACAATGGGCCTCCTCAAGTGCCCTAGGTCTTCGTGAGCAAGCAATTTGGATGCACACCCACTAGTTTCTTTTGTTGAGCTTTCATACATTTATAGCTCTAGTGCATCCGTTGCATGGCAATCCCTACTCCTTGCATTAACATCAATCGGTGGGCATCTCCATAGCCCATTGATTAGCCTCGTTGATGTGAGACTTTCTCCTTTTTTGTCTTCTCCACATAACCCCCCTCATTATATTCTATTCCACCCATAGTGCTATGTCCATGGCTCGCGCTCATATATTGCGTGAAAGTTTATAGGTTTGAGATTACTAAAGTATGAAACAATTGCTTGGCTTGTCATCGGGGTTGTGCATGATGATAGCATTCTTGTGTGACGAAAATGAAACATGACTAAACTATATGATTTTGTAGGGATGAACTTTCTTTGGCCATGTTATTTTGAGAAGACATAATTGCTTAGTTAGTATGCTTGAAGTATTATCATTTTTATGTCAATATGAACTTTTGTCTTGAATCTTTCGGATCTGAATATTCATACCACAATTAAGAAGAATTACATTAAAATTATACCAAGTAGCACTCCGCATCAAAAATTCTGTTTTTTATCATTTACCTACTCGAGGATGAGCAGGAATTTAGCTTGGGGATGCTTGATACATCTCCAACGTATCTATAATTTTTGATTGCTCCATGCTATATTATCTACTATTTTAGACATTATTGGGCTTTATTTTCCACTTTTATATTATTTTTGGGACTAACCTATTAACCAGAGGCCCAGCCCAGGATTGTTGTTTTTTGCCTGTTTTAGGGTTTCGAAAAAAAGGAATATCAAACGGAGACCAAACGGAATGAAACCTTCGGAAACGTGATTTTCTCATCAGATAAGATCCAGGAGACTTGGACCCTCCATCAAGGAAGCCACGAGGTGGTCACGAGGGTAGGGGGCGCCCCCCTAAGGCGCGCCCCCTACCTCGTGGGCCCCTCGAAGCTCCACGGACGTACTTCTTCCTCCTATATATATCCACGTACCCCCAAATGATCGGGGATGGAGCCAAAACCCTAATTCCACCGCCGCAACTTTCTGTATCCACGAGATCCCATCTTGGGGCCTGTTTCGGAGCTCCGCCGGAGGGGGCATCGATCACGGAGGGCTTCTACATCATCATCCAAGCCCCTCCGATGAAGTGTTAGTAGTTTACTTCAGACCTACGGGTCCATAGCTAGTAGCTAGATGGCTTCTTCTCTCTTTTTGGATCTCAATACAATGTTCTCCCCCTCTCTTGTGGAGATCTATTCGATGTAATCTTCTTTTTGCGGTGTGTTTGTTGAGACCGATGAATTGTGGGTTTATGATCAAGTCTATCTATGAATAATATTTGAATCTTTGCTGAATTCTTTTATGTATGATTGGTTATCTTTGCAAGTCTCTTCGAATTATTAGTTTGGTTTGGCCTACTAGATTGGTTGTTCTTGCCATGGGAGAAGTGTTTAGCTTTGGGTTCAATCTTGCGGTGTCCTTTCCCAGTGACAGAAGGGGCAGCAAGGCACGTATTGTATTGTTGCCATCAAGGATAACAAGATGGTTTTTTTTATCATATTGCATGAAATTATCCCTCTACATCATGTCATCTTGCTTAAGGCGTTACTCTGTTTTAACTTAATACTCTAGATGCATGCTGGATATCGGTCGATGAGTGGAGTAATAGTAGTAGATGCAGAATCGTTTCGGTCTACTTGTCTCGGACGTGATGCCTACATACATGATCATACCTAGATATTCTCATAACTATGCTCAATTCTGTCAATTGCTCAACAGTAATTTGTTTACCCACCATAGAATACTTATGCTCTTGAGAGAAGCCACTAGTGAAACCTATGGCCCCCGGGTCTCTTTCTCATCATATCAATCTCCATCACTTTATTATTGCTTTGCTTTTACTTTATTTACTTTGCATCTCTATACCAAAAATACCAAAAATATTATTTATCATCTCTATCAGATCTCACTTTCGTAAGTGACCGTGAAGGGATTGACAACCCCTAAGCGCGTTGGTTGCGTTGAGCTATTGTTTTTGTGTAGGTACGAGGGACTCGAGCATAGCCTCCTACTGGATTGATACCTTGGTTCTCAAAAACTGAGGGAAATACTTACGCTACTTTGCTACATCATCCCTTCCTCTTCGGGGAAATCCAACACAGTGCTCAAGAGGTAGCACAGTCTATCTTAGCATTAACAGTGTTCAAGAAGGGTCTACCAAATATAATGGGACAAAAGCTATCTTGCGCGGAACTAAGAACAAGAAAATCAGCAGGATATTTAGTTTTCCCGCACAAGACTTCAACATCTCTAACAATTCCCACTACTGAAATAGTATCTCTATTAGCAAGTTTAATTGTGACATCAATATCTTCTAACTCAGCAGGTGCAATTTCATGCTTGATTTCTTTATACAAGTCATAAGGTATAACACTAGCACTAGCACTTAATGACCCACAAGTATAGGGGATCTATCATAGTCCTTTCGATAAGTAAGAGTGTCGAACCCAATGAGGAGCAGAAGGAAATGATAAGCGGTTTTCAGCAAGGTATTCTCTGCAAGTACTGAAACAAGTTGTAACAGATAGTTTTGTGATAAGATAATTTGTAACGAGCAACAAGTAACAAAAGTAAATAAAGTGCAGCAAGGTGGCCCAATCCTTTTTGTAGCAAAGGACAAGCCTGGACAAACTCTTATATAAGGAAAAGCGCTCCCAAGGACACATGGGAATATTGTCAAACTAGTTTTCATCACGTTCATATGATTCGCGTTCGGTACTTTGACAATTTGACATGTGGGTGGACCGGTGCTTGGGTGCTGTTCTTACTTGAACAAGCATCCCACTTATGATTAACCTCTATTGCAAGCATCCGCAACTACAACAAAAGTATTAAGGTAAACCTAACCATAGCATGAAACATATGGATCCAAATCAGCCCCTTACGAAGCAACGCATAAACTAGGGTTTAAGTTTCTGTCACTCTAGCAACCCATCATCTACTTATTACTTCCCAATGCCTTCCTCTAGGCCCAAATAATGGTGAAGTGTTATGTAGTCGACGTTCACATAACACCACTAAAGGTTAGACAACATACATCTCATCAAAATAGCGAACGAATACCAAATTCACATGACTACTAATAGCAAGACTTCTCCCTTGTCCTCAGGAACAAACATATCTACTCACAAAGCATATTCATGTTCATAATAAGAGGGGTAATAATATGCATAAAGGATCTGAACATATGATCTTCCACCAATTAAACCAACTAGCATCAACTACAAAGAGTAATTAACACTACTAGCAACCTACTAGCACCAATCCCGGACTTGGAGACAAGAATTGGATACAAGAGATGAACTAGGGTTTTGAGATGAGATGGTGCTGATGAAGATGTTGATGGAGATTGCCCTCTACCGATGTGAGGAGCATTGGTGATGACGATGGTGATGATTTCCCCCTCCGGGAGGGAAGTTTCCCCGGCAGAACAGCTCCGCCGGAGCTCTAGATTGGATCCGCCAAGGTTCCGCCTCGTGGCGGCGGAGTTTCGTCCCGAAAGGTTGCTTCTTATTTTTTTCTCGACGAAAGACTTCATATAGCAGAAGATGGTCATCGGAGAGCCACCAGGGGCCCCACGAGGTAGGGGGCACGCCCCCACCCTCGTGGACAGGGTGTGGCCCCCCTGGTCTTCATCCTTGGCGAGGATTTTTCATTATTTATTTGTAGCGACCAGACCTCAAACAGTCTGATCTATGTGCTCCGGTGTCATCCCTGGACCAGTAGTGCTGACACCACACAGTACTCGGAGGATTTATAACAGAGTAGCAATCACACACTTATTACATCGAGTGTCTCCATAGAGAATTTATTACAATAAACATGGCTTAAGGCCATCTAATAACGATAACAGCGGAAGGCTTGGAAGATAAGTGAGTCCATCAACTCCAACGGCATCACTGAGTATAGAACCACGACCTAAAAACTCCTTAATCGTCGTCTGAAAAGTCTGCAACATTAACGTTGCAGCCCGAAACAGGTCAGCACATGGAATATGCTGGCAAGGTAACACATAGAGAGTAATGAAATGAAACAACTATAATATATGCATGTTTGGCCGGTGGAAAGCTCTATGGTTACAGTTTTGCGTAAAGCCAATTTTTCCCTACTGCAAAGGAATACATTTATTTAACTATCATGGTAGTTGTTGAACATTGAGAATGGTTGACAGCATCCTCAATCCCAATTAAAAATATCATTAACAAAACCCAACAAAATTAATTTATAGTAACATGTTGAGATTCACATGATAATCCAAGTACTAGATACTCAAGATGTCCATAACCAGGGACACGGCTAACCATGATTAGTTTATTACACTCTGCAGAGGTTTGCGCACTTTTCCCCACAAGGCTCGATCGCCTCCGTTTGGTTTCTCGCACTACACGGTGTTTGAGAAGACGGATGACCGAGACATAGTCTTTCAGAAGCGCTAGCACCTTACGATGGATAGACCGTTACACCTACTTTCCCCTACATCTGCTAGTCTACCCTGTAAGAGTTCGCACGACTTATTCAACTATGCTAGAGCCCATAATGGCTTGTGGCTGCACACGGAAGTTTCTAGTATGAATAATCTCATGATCCCTTTGAGCCTGGGTGGCGGTCCAAAAGAAAACAGGCAAGTCCTGGACTACCCAGGTGCCTCAATCCACCCAGATGTGTGTTTAAGTTGCCACCTTAGATAAACCATTAATTAACAATACTCACATCTGTCATGGATATCGCTCACCCAATCCACGTCTACTAGCATAGCATGGCACAATAAGCAAACGTAGAAGTAACTGTAGGATCGAAAGTATGTCTAGAGGGGGGGTGATTAGACTACTTGACCCAATAAAAACTTAACCTTTTCCCAATTTTAGTTCTTGGCAGATTTTAGCTATTTTAGGACAAGTCAAGCAATCATCACACGATTCAAGCAAGCATGCAAAGAGTATATTGGCAGCGGAAAGTAAAGCATGCAACTTGCAAGAATGTAAAGGGAAGGGTTTGGAGAATTCAAACGCAATTGGAAACACGGATGTTTTTCCCGTGGTTCGGATAGGTGGTGCTATCCTACATCCACGTTGATGGAGACTTCAACCCACAAAGGGTAACGGTTGCGCGAGTCCACACAGGGCTCCACCCACAAAAGGTAACGGTTGCGCGAGTCCACACAGGGCTCCACCCACGAAGGGTCCATGAAGAAGCAACCACCCACAAAGGGTCCACGAAGAAGCAACCTTGTCTATCCCACCATGGCCATCACCCACACAGGACTTGCCTCACTAGCGGTAGATCTTCACGAAGTACGCGATCTCCTTGCCCTTACAAACTCCTTGGTTCAACTCCACAATCTTGTCGGAGGCTCCCAAGTGACACCTAGCCAATCTAGGAGACACCACTCTCCAAGAAGTAACAAATGGTGTGTAGGTAATGAACTCCTTGCTCTTGTGCTTCAAATTATAGTCTCCCCAACACTCAACTCTCTCTCATAGGATTTGGATTTTGTGGAAAGAAGATTTGAGTGGAAAGCAACTTGGAGAGGCTAGAGATCAAGATTCATATGGTAGGAATGGAATTTCTTGGTCTCAACACATGAGTAGGTGGTTCTCTCTCAGAACATATGAGTTGGAATGATGTATGTGTTCTGATAGCTCTCTCACCGAATGAAGAGGAGGTGGAGGGGTATATATATCCTCCACACAAAATCCAACCGTTACACACAGTTTTCCAATCTCGGTGGGACCGAATCAACAAACTCGGTCGGACCGAAAATGTAAACCTAGTGACCGTTAGAGATTTTCGGTGGGACTGACATGCAACTCGGTAGGACCGATATGGTTAGGGTTTGGGCATAACGTAATCTTGGTGAGACCGATTACACAAACTCGGTGAGACCGAATTTGGTAATTAGCTAACCAGAGAGTTGGTCAGGCAAACTCGGTGGGACCGATTTGCTCTTTCGGTGAGACCGAAAAGTTACAAAGGGGAAACACTGAATTTACATTGCAATCTCGGTGGGACCGATTTGCTCTTTCGGTGAGACCGAAAAGTTACGAAAGGGAAACAGAGAGTTTGCAATCCCATCTCGGTGAGACCGAGATCCCTATCGGTAGAACCGAATTGCTAGGGTTTGGCAGTGGCTAATGACAAGTGAAACTCGGTGGCGCCGGATAGGAAGAATCGGTAGGACCGATTTTGGCTTAGGGTTTAGGTCAAATGTGGATATGGGAAAGTAGTTGAGGGTTTTTGGAGCATATCACTAAGCACATGAAGCAAGAGGCTCATTAAGCAACACCTCATCCCTCCTTGATAGTATTGGCTTTTCCTAAAGACTCAATGTGATCTTGGATCACTAAAATATAAAATGAAGAGTCTTGAGCTTTTGAGCTTGAGCCAATCCTTTTTCCTTAGCATTTTGAGGGTTCCACTTTCACATCCATGCCATGCCAATCATTGAGCTTTCCTGAAATAATCATCTTGGAATAGCATTAGCTCAATGAGCTATATGTTGTTATGAATTACCAAAACCACCTAGGGATAGTTGCACTTTCAATCTCCCCCTTTTTGGTAATTGATGACAACATATAGATCAAAGCTTCGACAAATGATAATAAGCATGAAATATATCGTCGCTTTGAGAAGTATGTGATAAGTAAGAGCTCCCCCTAAATTTGTGCATATTTAAGATTTGCTTTGGACTGCAAATGCACAAGGAGTTAGAGTCATGGGTTACTCTTCCATGTCACATACATCTTGGTGGAGCGCTTAAAATGATAAGAATGAAGTACATGCACTCATCACCAAGAATAGTGAAAGATCACATAAGATAGATAAGATAATAGCATTAAGCAAGCATTAAGTGTAGCTTATGATCAAACACATGATCATCAATGTCTCACAAGTAATGACGTAGTATCTCAAGCACTCAAAAGCAAACAAGTTTGAAAAACCACCAAATAAAGCAAGAGAGAAAAGCAACACTCTCTCTCTTGAAGCCTATGATCTATACATTTTTCTCCCCCTTTGGCAACAAGTTACCAAAAAGTTCCTAGAAAATGCATAGTACTAGATTGACGCTCAGGCTTGATCTTCTGGTGGTGGTGGAGTCCGGATCACTCCAAGGACGAAGGCTTCTGTAGACGCTGAAGTAGACGCTGGAGTTGGAGTTGAAGTAGATGCTGGAGCTGGTGGAACTGAGGCTGTAGCTGGTGCTGAGGTGGTGGCTCTTGTGTCAGCAACTGGCACGGCAGACGACCTCGGACCTCGTGGCACTCTGGCAAAGGCATGAGTGGTAGTCCTGCCTCTCCTCTCCTGCATATCATCTTGGAGCTGCTCCACTACAGTCTGAATCTCTGTCACCTTGACATCCAAGTCATAGAACTTTTGTTCCATGATTCTCTCTAAGCTTGCCTGGTTCTGAGTTAGGGTGGCTAGTCCTTGCTCAATCCGCAGGGTGGATGCAATCAGGTAACCAAGCTGCTCTTGTTTGGTTTTCAGGAAATATTCAGATGCCTCCTCTTGAGTTGGCATCTTGGCAGCTTTCTCCTTCCTCGCCTTCTCCTTCTTGGCTTGTGCTTGGGCAGATGATGGTTCATTCTCAGTCATGACAACTTGATTATCTTCAAAATCTGGACGGATGGGTAGGTGTTCCTTGTCCAATAAATATATGCCCGTGCCCATCTTGGAGTTAATGAGCTCTTGGATCTGAGGGGCATATCTGCAACTCCTCTTCTGATCTGCTGCAGTCCTTTTGATAGTTTCCACTATGAGGCTCATGACCTTGAACTTCTGAGGCACATCAAACACATGAAGCAAATTTATCGCGTGGCCTCTAATCATCTTGTGATCTCCAGACTTGGGCAGTAGGGTGTGCCTTAGTATCCAATTGATCGTAGGCAGACCTGACAGAAGATAATGCACTGAGCCAAACTTGAAAGTATCAAGTGCTTCATTTGGGATCTCCTTGTACATATTGGACATAGAGTTATGGTCCAACTTCTTCTTGGCATATATATCCAAATCATCATCATGCTCCTCTGGGGCATTAATGATCTGTGCCCACTCAGCAACTGTGGATTGGTACCTTGTACCCTCAGACATCCATGTGATCCTCCCATCTGAATAAAAGTGAGCTGTGGAGTAGAACTGCATGATGAGTTCCTCGTTCCACTTTGTGAGCTTCTGCCCAACAAAGTCCTCTACTCCACACGCCTTGAAGCTGTCCTGAACTCCTGGGTAGTACTCTTCGTTGTCCTTAATGTATTGCCAATCAACCCATCGCATATCACAGACAATGGGCTTCTTATCTAGCAGCATTGTCTCGTAAAAATCCTACTGCTCCTTGGTGTGAAACCTGTAGTCAACTGCTGTCCTTCTCCTTGAAGCATACGGGTCTGCTTCTCTCCACTTCCTCAGCCCTGAATCTCTCCTGAGCTTCATATCCTCAGCCATAGGATGAGCATCGTTGTGGTCTGGGATCTTGGGCTTGAGCTTTCTAAGAACTTTCTCTTCATCCTCTTCTTCAGCAACAGTCTCAGGCACTGGGGCCTTGTTCTTCTCAGCTGCAGGAATGCTCCTTGTATTCCTCTTTGGCTTTGGCTTTGGAGCTGGCTTGGCCTTGGAAGCAGCTCCCCCTGATTTTATGGCATCTCCCATTAGCTTGGGTGCCTTGGGTGCTTGTGCAGCTACCTCTTCTTCTTCTTCCTCTTCCATGATGGAAGCTTTGCCAAGCACTCTAGCCACAGTCTTCTTCACCCTTTCCTTTCTTTTCTTGCCCTCAGCTGCAACTGGCTCTATGGGCTTCTTAGTTGACATTCTAGCCTTTGACATTGCCTGCCTGCCTGCTGGCCTTTTGATCTTCAGCCCTGGCTTTGTCCCCTGAGCTAGCTCAACTCTCTTGGAGGTTGCTTCCTCTTCTGCCACATAATCCTCATCTTCTGAATCTGAGGTTCTCTTCTTTCTCTGTCTTGTGGCAGCTTTAGGCAGATTGCTAGGAGTGCTTCTGCTGCCATCATCTGAGGAACTTGAGGGACTAGTGCCCTCACTCATTTGCACTTGCTGCTCTGACAAGTTCTGGCTATCACTTTGGTCTGACATGATGCAAAACTGACTGCTGACCCTGTGAATAGGTTATAGATGAGATAGAGTGGATGAGCATCACAAAATGCAGAGATTTTTGCAAAAAGAATAATTCAAAAACTTAGTTTTAGTTTCCCACTGAAAGCATCTCGGATCTACCGATTTTCAAACTCGGTGATACCGAAGCAGTTTTGGAACCTAAACTAGTGAACTTGGTAGGACCGAGTCACAGTTCGGTGGCACCAAGACTGCTAGGGTTTCACAGAGTTCCAAAATCGGTCACACCGATAAGTAGTTCTCGGTCAGACCGAGTCTTACTTGTGCAATGGCATAAGCCAAATCGGTGGGACCGAGTTTTTTAACTCGGTGGGTCCGAGATGGTTTCGGCGGAAACCTAACCCTAAAATTTTCGAATCAAAGCTAATCTACGGGCGTATTGACTGGATAGGAGTGTTTCAATCGTGGCAAGAATCATGAAGAACACAATGTGCTAGGAATCGGACAGGGAATATCACTGTGATCGAGTCCATACCCTAGTTCGGCGGAGACTCGCTACGGCGGCAACGGCGGGGCAGAATTCCCGTTGACGGCGACGGAGACCAGCGACTGGAGGCGGCTGGCGGCGAGAAGACGATCCGGAGACCGCGTTGGCAGAGCAGGCTATCGCGCGGGCGAAGGGGTTCGGAGAAATTTCCAAATTTTGCCCGTGACTATATATAGCCTGACCCTGTCGGTGTGACCGAGTGGAACAACTCGGTGGCACCGAGATTCATAACTGCAGGCAGTTACTGAAACTCGGTGGGACCGAAATGTTCAAATCGGTTACACCGAGATCGAAAACCTAGATCAACTTAATCATATCGGTAGGACCGAAAGTGGGGTGTCGGTCAGACCGAGAATCATAAAGAGGTTTTGGAAGTTTAAGTCTATGACGAATCGGGGACTCCGAGCGCTCCTCACACAGAGTGGTTCGAATCTGACTTGATCAAATTTTGTGATGCAGCATGAATAGAGTTTGAGACGAGAAAAGCATAGATAGCTAGAGGAGGTACTTAGGCATTCTTGTCCATCCACTTGGCAAAAGAAAGTAAAACCAAACAATCAAAACAACAAGTGGATGTCCTCGAATGAGTAAAATATGCAACCAACATGCTCACACAATAAGATGGCAAATGAAATATGTGGCAAGGCATGCACAACCAATTCTAGCATCTATCAAGCAATTTGCGATGACAAGGTCATCTATATATGAGTATATTGACTTAGGAGTCAAGTGAGAGCACTTGATCATAGGTCATACTCATCGTTTAAGCTCAAGTGGGGTTACCACTTTTACATAAATCATTGTTGTGTTCACATCTTTAGAGTTGCTTTAGCTCAAGTCTTAGAGTAAGCTCCCCCTAGATGTGATATCCCCCCTAAGAGGGATGAACTAACCTTGGGTTTTGTCGATGATGACTTCATGTAGATGTTGAAGATGTGGACGCTCAATGTTGATGTAGATCACTTGGAGCTATCCATTTGAGTGAATTGCACTTTCAATACCTACATGGGTTAGTCCCGCAAGGAACAAACAAGGATATCCATAGACATAGAGTGATGCACACACAAGATGATGTCCATGAAAACTTTTAGGTTACCTTGTCCCTTGTCTTACCAACAAGAGGGTTTGTGACTCCTTGAACTAGTGCAAGATGTGGAAGTTGATTGCACTTGTTCTTGCCAAAATGATAAGAGTGAAGTATGTTGGCGGAGTCACCCTCAAGAACTCTCTAGTTCTTCTTCTTTTGGATCCACACCATCTTGATGGGAATCCTTGGAGTTGTATTCATACTTGATGAAGTGGAACTTGAAGTAGTCTTGGGAATCCACTTGACTAAGGTCTTAGGAGCTTCTTCAAATGCATCAATTTCCTCTTGAAGCTTGTCCTTGCCTTTTTTGCTTGTAGTCTTGTGGTGGAAGATCATCTTGAGCTTGTGTCCCCTTGAAAGAAGTATCATACTTCTCTTGTTGAGGAACAAACTTTGTCTTGGGGTATTGATCTTCTTCCCACTCAACTCCATTGGCATTGAACTTTCGTTCAAAACCAACACCTTGATTCTTCCGGTGCATTCCTTGCTTGCGCACAATTTCCTCGAATTGCTTACTCCCGGCAAGGCTTTTGTACACTCCTTTCTCTATAATTCCCTTCAATAAGCTATTTTCTTGCTCAAGTGTAACTTGGCTAAGAGAATCATTAGTGGAATCAAGAGAACTACTAGAAGCAACAATATTGGATTTATCATGATCATTATTACTGCTAGAGGAAGAATCTTTCTTGTTCTTGTTACTAGACTTGACTTGAGGCATGTAAGTGGATAAGAGTAAACGCTTGGCAATGTAAGAAGAACTTTTCTTGCGGAGATCATCATTGATTGCTTTTAAGAACTCATGCTCTTGCTCAAGATTGAGCTTTTCAAAGTGTAATTTCTCATGAGCTCTTAAAAGTTCTCGATGATCTTCGAAGATAGTTTCATGAGCTAACTTAAGGGTGTTTAGTTCTTTAGTTAGAGCCTCAATCTTCTCCTTATCATTGTCATTCGTTTTATCTTGATTAGCATGATTAATTGACCTTTCATCATAGTATTCATCACTAGAGTTGTCAACAAGCAAATCATCACCTAACAAGTCATCTTCATCACTATTGAAATCAACATACTCAGGGTGTGTTACCTTAGGACCTTTGGCCATGAAGCATCTTCCAATTCCTTCATTTGGTGAGTCAAATATGTCGTAGGAGTTGGTTGACACAAGTGCTAGACCGGCAACACCTTCATCTTGAGTATCTTCGGAGTCGGAGTGATAACTTCTCTCGGAGTGGCTGTCGGAGTCGGATACCCATTCACCAACATGAGCTTGATGTCTTCGTCTTGTGTAGCTCCTTGATGATTTTTCCTTCCTTTCCAAATCCTTGCTTCTCCGTGAGTATCTTCGTTCATAACGATCATCTCTACTCCTCCTCTCTCTTGGTGGTGATTCTTTGCTTCTTCTTTTTGGAGAATCTTCTCTTCTCTTGTAGGGAGCCGTACACTCATTGGAATAGTGTCTGGGTCTTCCACAACTGTAGCAGTTTCGCTCTCGACTAGAAGATCTTTTGTCATTGTAGGACCTTGACTTGAAGCTTCTATCTTTGCTTCTACTCTTGTAGAACTTGTTGAAGTTCTTCACCATTAAGCTCAATTCTTCATTGAAGTCTTGTTTCTCACTTGATGATGTAGGGGCTTCACATGAGGCTTTATAGGCACCACTTGATTTGTTGTGAAGTTCCTCTTTATCCTTAAGTGACATCTCATGAGCAACAATTCTTCCAATCACCTCCGTTGGCTTGAGATCTTTGTAATTGGGCATCATTTGGATCAATGTGCATACGGTATCATATTTTCCATCCAAGGCTCTTAGAATCTTCTTGATGATGAATCTGTCGGTCATCTCTTCACTTCCTAAGCCGGCAATCTCATTTGTGATGAGAGCAAGCCTAGAGTACATTTCAGCGACACCTTCACCATCCTTCATCTTGAACTTGTCAAGTTGACTTTGAAGCACATCCAACTTGGATTCCTTGACGGAGTCGGTACCTTCGTGCATATCAATCAAAGTGTCCCAAATTTCCTTCGCATTCTCAAGCCGGCTGATTTTGTTGAATTCTTCGGGGCACAATCCGTTGAAGAGAATATCACAAGCTTGAGCATTGTATTGCAGCATCTTCAACTCATCTGCGGTAGCTTCATTGTCTGGTTCTCTCCCATCAAAGAAGTCACCTTCCAAACCAACACACACAATAGCCCAAACGGCGGGGTTATGTCCAAGAATATGCATTTTCATTTTATGCCTCCAACTAGCAAAATTAGTACCATCAAAGTAGGGACCTCTACGGTGGTAATTTCCCTCGCTAGACGCCATACTCTCCTAGGTTGTGAAACCAAGGCTATGACCACCAAAAGCTATGGAGATCAAAGCAAATGGAGACCAAAGCTCTGATACCACTTGTAGGATCGAAAGTATGTCTAGAGGGGGGGTGATTAGACTACTTGACCAAATAAAAACTTAACCTTTTCCCAATTTTAGTTCTTGGCAGATTTTAGCTATTTTAGGACAAGTTAAGCAATCATCACACGATTCAAGCAAGCATGCAAAGAGTATATTGGCAGCGGAAAGTAAAGCATGCAACTTGCAAGAATGTAAAGGGAAGGGTTTGGAGAATTCAAACGCAATTGGAGACACGGATGTTTTTCCCGTGTTTCGGATAGGTGGTGCTATCCTACATCCACGTTGACGGAGACTTCAACCCACAAAGGGTAACGGTTGCGCGAGTCCACACAGGGCTCCACCCACAAAGGGTAACGGTTGCGCGAGTCCACACAGGGCTCCACCCACGAATGGTCCACGAAGAAGCAACCACCCACAAAGGGTCCACGAAGAAGCAACCTTGTCTATCCCACCATGGCCATCGCCCACACAGGACTTGCCTCACTAGCAGTAGATCTTCACGAAGTAGGCGATCTCCTTGCCCTTACAAACTCCTTGGTTCAACTCCACAATCTTGTCGGAGGCTCCCAAGTGACACCTAGCCAATCTAGGAGACACCACTCTCCAAGAAGTAACAAATGGTGTGTAGGTAATGAACTCCTTGCTCTTGTGCTTCAAATGATAGTCTCCCCAACACTCAACTCTCTCTCATAGGATTTGGATTTTGTGGAAAGAAGATTTGAGTGAAAAGCAACTTGGAGAGGCTAGAGATCAAGATTCATATGGTAGGAATGTAATTTCTTTGTCTCAACACATGAGTAGGTGGTTCTCTCTCAGAACATATGAGTTGGAATGATGTATGTGTTCTGATAGCTCTCTCACCGAATGAAGAGGAGGTGGAGGGGTATATATAGCCTCCACACAAAATCCAACCGTTACACACAGTTTTCCAATCTCGGTGGGACCGAATCAACAAACTCGGTCGGACCGAAAATGTAAACCTAGTGACCGTTAGAGATTTTCGGTGGGACTGACATGCAACTCGGTAGGACCGATATGGTTAGGGTTTGGGCATAACGTAATCTCGGTGAGACCGATTACACAAACTCGGTGAGACCGAATTTGGTAATTAGCTAACCAGAGAGTTGGTCAGGCAAACTCGGTGGGACCGATTTGCTCTTTCGGTGAGACCGAAAAGTTACAAAGGGGAAACACTGAATTTACATTGCAATCTCGGTGGGACCGATTCGCTCTTTCGGTGAGACCGAAAAGTTATGAAAGGGAAACGGAGAGTTTGCAATCCCATCTCGGTGAGACCGAGATCCCTATCGGTAGAACCGAATTGCTAGGGTTTGGCAGTGGCTAATGACAAGTGAAACTCGGTGGCGCCGGATAGGAAGAATCGGTAGGACCGAGTTTGGCTTAGGGTTTAGGTCAAATGTGGATATGGGAAAGTAGTTGAGGGTTTTTGGAGCATATCACTAAGCACATGAAGCAAGAGGCTCATTAAGCAACACCTCATCCCTCCTTGATAGTATTGGCTTTTCCTAAAGACTCAATGTGATCTTGGATCACTAAAATATAAAATGAAGAGTCTTGAGCTTTTGAGCTTGAGCCAATCCTTTTTCCTTAGCATTTTGAGGGTTCCACTTTCACATCCATGCCATGCCAATCATTGAGCTTTCCTGAAATAATCATCTTGGAATAGCATTAGCTCAATGAGCTATATGTTGTTATGAATTACCAAAACCACCTAGAGATAGTTGCACTTTCAGTAACTCCCAAAGGTTGATATATAACAGGTGATAGGTAGTACCTCAACTACTTCCCATCCCACAATTTAATTAGATCCTAATCATGCAATGTTTGAGGACTGATCTAATGCAATAAAACTGGGTAGTAGAAAAGGTATGATCAAAGTGTTACTTGCCTTGCTGATGATCCGGGAAACCTAGCGATTCGTAGTAACAAGCGGCGCACTCCGGGTATTCTATCGCAGACAAACAAACAAGCATACAATAAGTACTCATCTAATGCACGGGTAAAACTCAAATAAGAGATCTAACCAGAAGGTTTAACTTAAGAACTCCGGTTGGCAAAAAGAATCAAATCGAACAAAGCAACGAAAATCAAACAGCGAAAGAAAACAACTTCGTTCTACTAATCTGGATCTAAGTCAAATTTTACAGTAACAAAAACTTGTTTAAGTTGGTTAAACGAATAGAGGGTTTCGAGACGAAACTCCAGGCGCTTGAATCGCCTGATTCCGATAAACGAGCGAAAAGTTATACTAAAATGAAAATCGAATCAAGAATCGCGATCAGAAAAATCGCGGATTTAATCCGAGAAAAAGAAAAACGATGAACGTTCGTTAGAACGAATGAACGGACGAACGCTCGCTAATTAAATAAATCGGGTAAACCGATCTATTTTAAAAAAAACCGAACCTAAAAAACCGACGGTTTTTCGAAAAAAAACCGGCGCGGAAAACGAGGCAACCTCGGGCGGCGTGCGGCGGCGAGGCGGCGGCGGCAGCGGCGCTGGGGCTGGGACGGCTCGGGCTAGGGTTTGGCTCACTGGGCCTCCCCCCGGCTTATAAAGCCTAGCGGGCCGGGAGTCCGGGTCGGACACGGCCCCTAGGTCGGTTCGTTTTTTTAAATAATTACGCGCAGAGGAAAAATAAAAAGAAATACTAAACGGACTCCGAAAATCCTAAAATAAATTTTCCCGGGCTTCTAAAATCAAGCCTCACAAGGTGAACATTTATTTGGGGCCTAAATGCAATTTTGAAAAATGCACATTTTTCCTAAATTCAAATAAAATAACGAAAAACTCTGAAATAAAATCTTATTTGATTTTATTATTAAATCCTAAATATTTCTTTATTTTGGGAAAGTCATTTTATTCCCTCTCTCATATTTTTGTAATAGAAATAATTAATGATAAAATAACAAAAATCAAATGATCCTATTCTGAAAATTTGAGAAAACTCAAATATGAAAATAACGAAATCCCCAACTCTCTCCGTGGGTCCTTGAGTTGCGTAGAAATTTCTAGGATCAACCAAAATGCAAAATAAAATATGATATGCATAGATGATCTAATGTATAACATTCCAAATTGAAAATTTGGGATGTTACAAACCTACCCCCCTTAAGATGAATCTCGCCCTCGAGATTCGGGTTGGCTAGAAAATAGGTGAGGTTGGTCCTTGAGTAAATCTTCCTCTCGTTCCCAGGTGGCTTCATCCTCCGTGTGGTGGCTCCATTGAACTTTGCAAAACTTGATAACCTTGCACTGGCAAACTCGAGAATCTTAACTGGTTTCTCCTCATAGGTCAAATCGTTATCCAATTGAATTGTTTCCAATGGCACTGTGTCTCTCAAAGGTATGCCAGCCATCTCCGCGTGGCACTTCTTCAACTGAGAAACGTGGAACACATCATGAACTCCTGACAATCCTTCGGGAAATTTCAACTTGCAGGCCACTTCTCCCATACGCTCCAAAACTCGATATGGTCCTACAAATCGTGGCGCTAATTTTCCTTTAACTCCAAAACGCTTTGTTCCCCGAAGTGGAGATACTCGAAGATAAGCTCTATCTCCAACTTCGTAAACAGTCTCCTTGCGTTTAGAATCTGCATAACTCTTCTGTCTGGACTGGGCTACCTTGAGCTTATCGCGAATCAATTTCACCTTCTGTTCAGACTCTTTAATCAAGTCAGGTCCAAACAACTGGCGGTCTCCAACTTCGTCCCATGACAACGGTGTCCTGCACCTCCTTCCGTACAAGGCTTCGAAAGGGGCCATCTTTAAACTGGTTTGGTAACTGTTGTTGTAAGAGAACTCTTCATATGGCAAATTATCGTCCCAGCTAGATCCGTAATCTAGTGCACAAGCTCTCAGCATATCCTCCAAAATCTGATTGACTCTCTCGGTCTGTCCATCTGTCTGTGGATGAAAAGCTGTACTGAATTCTAGCCTGGTACCCAAAGTTTCGTGCAACTGCTTCCAGAACTTTGAGGTAAACTGGGTTCCTCTATCTGATACGATACTCCTCGGAACTCCATGCAGACATACGATCCTGGTCATGTATATCTTTGCCAACTTAGCACTGGTGTAAGTGGTCTTTACCGGGATGAAATGAGCTACCTTTGTCAATCGATCAACTACAACCCAAATCGAGTCATAGCCTGAACAAGTCCTAGGTAATCCCGTGATAAAATCCATGCCTAACTTATCCCACTTCCATTCGGGTATCGGTAATGGTTGTAGCAATCCTGCTGGCTTCTGATGCTCTGCCTTTACTCTCTGACATACATCACAAACTGCTACGTACTCTGCAATATCCTTCTTCATTCCGGTCCACCAGAAAATATCTTTCAAATCCAAATACATCTTGGTATTTCCTGGATGAATCGAATATGGTGAATCATGTGCCTCTTGCAGTATCAACTTCCTGATCTCTGGGTCATTGGGCACGTAAACACGGTCTTCAAACCATAGGGTGTCGTGCTCATCCTCACGAAATCCTTTAGCCTTTCCTTTGCTCAGTTTCTCCTTAATAGAGGCAATATCCTTGTCAGTCTTCTGAGCTTCTCTGATTCTATCCATCAAAGTTGACTGAATCTCCAATGCTGCTACATAGCCTCTCGGAACTATTTCCAAACATAGTTCTCGGAGATTTTCTGCTAACTCCCTTGGTATTTCTCCCGTCATTAATGTATTGACGTGGCTCTTACGGCTCAATGCGTCAGCTACTACATTAGCCTTTCCGGGATTGTAATGTAATCTCATATCATAATCCTTGATGAGCTCCAACCATCTCCTTTGTCTGAGGTTTAACTCCTTCTGCGTGAAAATGTATTTCAAACTCTTATGATCCTTGTACACCTCACAATGGTTTCCAATGAGGAAATGTCTCCATGTTTTCAATGCATGCACTACAGTTGCTAAATCCAAATCATGTGTAGCATAATTCAACTCATGAGGCTTCAGTTGTCTTGAGGCATATGAAACAACTCTCCCTTCCTGCATAAGCACTGCTCCAAGTCCTCGACGTGAAGCGTCGCAATACACCTCATAGTCCTTGGTCTGATCTGGCAAAATCAACACCGGTGAAGTAACCAAGCGTTTCTTCAACTCCTGGAAACTAGCCTCACATTCCTCAGTCCATTTGAACTTGGTATCCTTCTTTAATAACTCCATCATAGGCTTCGCAATCTTTGAGAAATTTTCAATAAACCTCCGGTAGTATCCTGCGAGTCCAAGAAAACTCCGGATCTCTCCCACGGTGGTTGGTGCTTCCCACTTGGTCACGGTATCAACTTTAGTGGGGTCTACTGCTATACCTTCTCCGGATATAACGTGTCCGAGATATCCAACTTCCTTCAACCAAAACTCACATTTGCTAAACTTGGCATATAGTTGATGTTCTCTGAGCTTTCCAAGAACCAAACGCAAATGTTCCTTATGCTCCTCTTCATTCTTTGAGTAAACCAGGATATCATCAATGAACACTACGACGAACTTATCCAAGAACTCCATAAACACTTTGTTCATCATGTTCATAAAATAGGCAGGTGCGTTAGTCAGACCAAATGACATAACGGTATACTCGTACAGCCCATACCTGGTGGTAAAAGCTGTCTTAGGTATATCCTGTTCTCGAATCTTCAACTGGTGGTATCCTGATCGCAGATCAATCTTGGAAAATACCTTAGCTCCTTGCAATCGATCAAACAGATCATTAATCATTTGTAGTGGGTACTTGTTCTTGATCGTTACTTCATTCAATCCTCGATAATCAACAACCATCCTTAACGATCCATCCTTCTTCTCTACTAGAAGTACTGGCGATCCCCAAGGCGAAGAACTTGGGCGAATATATCCTTTATCCGATAACTCCTTAATCTGCTTCTTAATTTCCACCAAATCCTTTGCTGGCATCCTATATGGTCTCTTCGATATTGGGCCGGTGCCTGGCAATAGTTCAATCAAAAACTCAATATCTCTATCCGGTGGCATGCCTGGAAACTCTTCTGGAAATACTTCAGGGAAATCCCTTACCACTGGTACTTCCTCCTGCACTACTCCTGTTAAACAATTTACTAGAGTCCTCTTGGGCACATGCCGGGATACATACTTGATCCTTCTCCCTTCTGGGGTGGTAAGCAAAATTGTCTTACTGGCGCAATCGATGTTTCCTCCGTACATCACAGCCAATCCATACCCAGAATTACATCCAATCCTTGTGATTCCAAAATGATTAAATCCGAGGGAAACACATGCCTACCTATACTCAATGGCACTTGAAAACATCCTTGACTGGCCATATACTCCGCTCCTGGTGAGCTTACTAGCATAGGTGTTCTAAGAACCTTAGTGGGCAGGTTATACTTATCCACAAATCCCCTTGATATGTATGAATGCGATGCACCAATATGAAAAAGAACGAGTGCAGTAAATGACTTAACCAAAAACTTACCGATGACGGCATCTGGCTGCTCTTCAACGTCCTCCACGTTTACGTGGTTCACCTGTCCCCTGTTGAAAGGGTTCGGCTTCTTCCCAGAGCTTCCATTGCTATTTCCATTTTGTAATTCAGGACATTCATTTGCATAATGTCCTGTCTTCGAACACTTAAAGCAAGTGACTTGGCTCAGGTCCTTCTAGGTTGGGGTTGATGGGTTGGTGCGATTCTGTCCATAGCTTCCTCCATTCCCATTACCATTCCTGGTGCCATTGTGATTGTGCAAGCTACCTCCTCCATGGGTATGCTAAAAATGTCCTCCCGGTCTAGGGGTAAAACGTGGCTTCTGCTGAGCTCCTGAATTGTACTTCCCTTGTCCAAACTTCCTCTTGCGGTTCTCAATTTGCTGCTGCTTGCCTTCAATCATAAGAGCACGGCCTACCAACTCCTGGTAGTTGTTGAAGGTTGCTACCATCAACTGCATGCTCAACTCATCATTCAGTCCTTCCAGAAACTTCTCCTGCTTAGCCGCATCCGTAGGAACGTCATCTGGGGCATAACGTGCTAACTTACTAAAGTCCTCCACATACTGGCCTACTGTCCGTCCTCCTTGGCGCAAGTTGCGAAACTCACACTTCTTCATGGCCATAGCTCCTGCTGAAACATGGGCAGTACGAAAGGCCTGCTGAAATTGGTCCCATGTGACAGTGTTGACAGGAAAAGTGGCTGTGAAATTCTCCCACCATGATGCCGCGGGTCCTTCAAGCTGATGCGCGGCAAACTTCACCTTCTCCGCATCCGTGCATCCTGCTGTGGTCAACTCTCTAGCTGTCTTGCGGAGCCAATCATCTGCTACTATCGGCTCGGTGCTACTGGAAAACACCGGTGGATTCAGCCTAAGAAATCGGGCTAAGTGATCAATAGGTGGTGGTGGTGGTGGTGGGTTGTTGTTGTTGTTCCCCTGGTTCTGATTCTGGACTAGCAACTGCATCAATGTGTTCTGCTGCTGGATCAACTGGGTGAGCTCCGGTGGGAAGGTAAATCCGGGGTCATGTCTCGGAGGCATCTGAGGGTTTAGAAAAGATGAGATGTAAGAATAGAGGGGGTCTAAAGAGAAAACACTACCCATATGCACATGAGGCAAAAGCAAACAATTCACTTCATTCAATCAAACAAGGGCATACAATCGATCTAACTATCGCAAAAGTGCTCGGACTACTATATTTACATGGTGGACTACTACTACTGATGAGGTGGTCTACTAGAAATATTCTTCGGTTGCAGACTCCATGATATCTGCTCTAGCTTCATCAACATAGTCATCATCGCTTTCGTCTGGGTCCGAGTCTGTGTCGTCGATGATGATGTAGTCTTCCGGCTAATCTCCTTGGGTTCTTCGTCTTCACCTATTGGTGTAGGGTCTCCCATAAATATCGCTAGCTTCATAGTTAGGTCAGCATTCTTATCCACCAATACTTCAATTTCCTCTTCATAATCTTCACGTGTAGCCTTGAGTTCTTCCTCCAGTTCCTTGATTCTTGTCTTTGCCTTCTTCAGATCTATCATGTCGGCGCACATCTGGTTCTCCTGTCGTCGAATGTGCTGGTTTAACTCCTGGATAAAAGCTGCAATTGATCTATCCTTCCTGGTGCTGATCATCTCCCAGTGCTCATCTCGGCGCCCACAAATCTGGTAGATTGTATCCTTGAGATCATTGCGGTAGACTTCTCCAATGCGTCCCATGGCGATGTGAGCTGCCATGCTCTTTCCTAGACTCCAAGTTGGTGCATCAAAAGAAAACTCTATGGGCTCAGTGACTGGCATGAACGTCCTTCCTGGAACTTGAACTTGAATCATCCAGCGCTCTTCTTCAGGTAAAGTGGCGTTGTAGGTTCCGGTGAAGCTTGGTACTCCTATGTTCAGGTATCTAGTGACTTCCTTCAAGTGACGTCCAAAGGGTGTATCTTCATCCGGTTGTGTGAACTTGTTCCTTGCATCTGCCACCCTAAAAGAGTAGAAAAGATGAGAGGTCATATGAGAAGAGAGTGGATAGTGATCTAGGTCTTTTAGCTTAGTGGTCGTGTCCTACAGTTAGCGTGTGCTCTGATACCATCTTTGTAGCGACCAGACCTCAAACAGTCTGATCTCTATGCTCCGGTGTCATCCCTGGATCAGTAATGCTGACACCACACAGTACTCGGAGGATTTATAACAGAGTAGCAATCACACACTTATTACATCGAGTGTCTCCATAGAGAAATTATTACAATAAATATGGCTTAAGGCCATCTAATAACGATAACAGCGGAAGGCTTGGAAGATAAGTGAGTCCATCAACTCCAATGGCATCACTGAGTATAGAACCACGACCTAAGAACTCCTTAATCGTCGTCTGAAAAGTCTGCAACATTAACGTTGCAGCCCGAAACGGGTCAGCACATGGAATATGCTGGCAAGGTAACACATAGAGAGTAATGGAATGAAACAACTATACTATATGCATGTTTGGCTGGTGGAAAGCTCTATGGTTACAGTTTTGCGTAAAGCCAATTTTTCCCTACTGCAAAGGAATAAATTTATTTAACTATCATGGTAGTTGTTGAACATTGAGAATGGTTGACAGCATCCTCAATCCCAATTAAAAATATCATTAACAAAACCCAACAAAATTAATTTAGAGTAACATGTTGAGATTCACATGATAATCCAAGTACTAGATACTCAAGATGTCCATAACCGGGGACACGGCTAACCATGATTAGTTTATTACACTCTGCAGAGGTTTGCGCACTTTTCCCCACAAGACTCGATCGCCTCCATTTGGTTTCTCGCACTACACGGTGTTTGAGATGACGGATGACCGAGACATAGTATTTCAGAAGCGCTAGCACCTTACGATGGATAGACCGTTACACCTACTTTCCCCTACATCTGCTAGTCTACCCTGTAAGAGTTCGCACGACTTATTCAACTATGCTAGAGCCCATAATGGCTTGTGGCTGCACATGGAAGTTTCTAGTATGAATAATCTCATGATCCCTTTGAGCCTGGGTGGCGGTCCAAAAGAAAACAGGCAAGTCCTGGACTACCCAGGTGCCTCAATCCACCCAGATGTGTGTTTAAGTTGCCACCTTAGATAAACCATTAATTAACAATACTCACATCTGTCATGGATATCACTCACCCAATCCACGTCAACTAGCATAGCATGGCACAATAATCAAACGTAGAAGTAACTCCCAAAGGTTGATATATAACAGGTGATATGTACTACCTCAACTACTTCCCATCCCACAATTTAATTAGATCCTAATCATGCAATGTTTGAGGATTGATCTAATGCAATAAAACTGGGTAGTAGAAAAGGTATGATCAAAGTGTTACTTGCCTTGCTGATGATCCGGGAAACCTAGCGATTCGTAGTAACAAGCGGCGCACTCCGGGTATTCTATCGCAGACAAACAAACAAGCATACAATAAGTACTCATCTAATGCACGGGTAAAACTCAAATAAGAGATCTAACCAGAAGGTTCAACTTAAGAACTCCGGTTGGCAAAAAGAATCAAATCGAACAAAGCAACGAAAATCAAACGGCAAAAGAAAACAACTTCGTTCTACTAATCTGTATCTAAGTCAAATTTTACAGTAGCAAAAACTTGTTTAAGTTGGTTAAACGGATAGAGGGTTTCGAGACGAAACTCCAGGCGCTTGAATCGCCTGATTCTGATAAACGAGCGAAAAGTTATACTAAAACGAAAATCGGATCAGGAATCGCGATCAGAAAAATCACGGATTTAATCCGAGAAAAAGAAAAACGATGAACGTTCGTTAGAACGAATGAATGGACGAACGCTCGCTAATTAAATAAATCGGAAAAACCGATCTATTTAGAAAGAAAACCGAACCTAAAAAAACCGATGGTTTTTTGAAAAAATAAATAAAAAAACGATGCGGAAAACGAGGCAACCTCGGGCGGCGTGCGGCGGCGGCGGCGCTGGGGCTGGGGCGGCTCGGGCTAGGGTTTGGCTCAGCTGGCCCCCCTCGGCTTATAAAGCCTAGCGGGCCGGGAGTCCGAGTCGGACACGGCCCCTAGGTCGGTTTGTTTTTTAAAATAATTTCGCGCAGAAGAAAAATAAAAAGAAATACTAAACGGACTCCAAAAATCCCGAAATAATTTTTCCCGGGCTTCTAAAATCAAGCCGCACAAGGTGAACATTTATTTGGGGCCTCCGAAATAAAATCTTATTTGATTTTATTATTAAATCCTCAATATTTCTTTATTTTGGGAAAGTCATTTTATTCCCTCTCTCATATTTTTGTAATAGAAATAATTGACGATAAAATAACAAAAATCAAATGATCCTATTCTCAAAATTTGAGAAAACTCAAATATGAAAATAACGAAATCCCCAACTCTCTCCGTGGGTCCTTGAGTTGCGTAGAAATTCTAGGATCAACCAAAATGCAAAATAAAATATGATATGCATAGATGATCTAATGTATAACATTCCAAATAGAAAATTTGGGATGTTACATTATTATAAGGTATTCCGTGGAGTTTCAGGACTTTTGGAGTTGTGCAGAGTAGGTCTCTAATATTTGCTCCTTTTCCAGCCCAGAATTCCAGCTGCTGGCATTCTCCCTCCTTATGTAAACCTTGTAAAATAAGAGAGAATAGCCATAAGTATTTTGACATAATGTGAAATAACAGCCCATAATGCAATAAATATTGATATAAAATCATGATACAAAATGGACGTATCATAAAGCCACCAGAAGCTCACAGTCGTTGAGAACACGAGGACGCTTCTGAGGCCTTTGAGCTATGGTGCTGGCAGTGGTTTCAGTGTTGGCGCGGTGCGGCACACGCAACTTGTCAGCCAGAGGATAAACAGGGGTTGTAGCATTTGGCACATGAATCCCTTCAATAGGCTGCGTGAAGCTTTGGAATTCTGCATTCTGAAGGTGGAGTGGCTTCTTTGCTGGCTCGGGGTAGATGGCTTCAATGGGCATATCAACATCAGGCAGAAATATAATGTGGTTGCGCGCTGACGGTTGATAGTCGATGGTTGAATGAAGCTTGATCAAGCGCATCAACCATGGAGCATAGAATTTCAGGCCAAAAAGATTAATCCTAGAAGCAGTAAGCTGTCGGATGAAGAAATCCTAAGTGTTGAATCTGATGCCATTGACAATATAGAAAACCTATGTCTTCATGGCGCCTTCAGGTTTAGCTTCAGAAGAATTGCCTTTGATAGGCCAGAGAGTATGACTTAGAATATGATAGACAGTGCGTGGCAAGTACTCAAGGTCCTGAACAAAGAATTCCTTGGGGTATTTGGTGTCATGTGGCAATGGCTTCATCAAGCCCAGCAATTGGCTCATGTTTGGCTCTGTCTTCTGAAAAATGCTTTGCAGCTTGTTCTGATGAAGCTGACAACCAGGTTCGTACAACTCACCTGGAGTGGGCAGGGAAGTAAGCTGGATGATATCCTGAGCTTTGGCTTCAAGATGAACATCACCTGTCATCCACTCAAGGATCCAAGTCTTCGGATCCCTGTTGTAGCCTCGAATGTGTAGTGTAGCATAGAACTACAACAGAAGCTCTTTGTTCCAGTGCTCCTTGTTAGTCACAAACGGCAGCAGCCTAACATCTCTGAAGTAGTCCAGAGCCTCCTCAAGGCATGACAGCCCAGCAATAGCATCACAATCCAGACGCTTATGAGGAAAAATGTGGTCCTGATTGTACAAGATTCAAGAGTAGTAGCTTCGCTGCTGATGGCTCCAAAACCTGTCAGAGGAGATTTTGGGATTCTTGTAGGGGTTCTTGGTGCTGTTGAAGAAAGTGTTGTGCGCCCTATAGCTTTGCACATAAAAGGAGCGTGGGGTAGTGGCAACACCGGGAAGCCTTGGCAGTCTTGGCTTTGGCTTCTGAACTTGAGGCATCTGCTCCACATGATAATCATATTACGACCCGGGAGCAGTGGGTGGAACCATGATAGGCCATCTGACAGTCACCAACTCACCATGATTGAACACGCGTTCCATAGTATGAGGCACTACTAGGGAAAACCCTAGTAGTAGCGCGGGTTTAAATCCCACTAGTAGCGCGGGCAGCCGCGCTACCAATAAGGCGCTATAGCTATTACTTAGCAGTAGCGCATGCGACAAGCGCTACTGCTAAGACACATAGCGGCAGCGCTTGTTTTGTCCTGCGCTGCTGCTAATCTAGCTAGTTGTAGCGTGTTTCTTATCCATCGCTACTAGTACTCTTTTTTTCATTTTTAGTGTATTTATACGACGTTATACAAATTTTGGTACAATACCAATTATGAGGTTTATATCATTATGTCCATAACAGTGTGTCAAATGAAGGTGGATTAGGTTCAAGTGGAGACAATATGTGGTGCATGTCAAAAGTATACTACTAATCCAATCTTGATCTAGTTTGGACTAGTAGTACTTTCGATGTGCACCACATGTTGGCTCCACTTGAATCTAATCCGCCAGCACAAGCTATTTAATCATCATCATAGCCATTACCACCAACAGTATTTATTTAATCACCATAGTCATAGTGTAGCACATCATCATCTTCAAACTCATTCTAGCTAGCTAATCAGCACCAACACTAGCTGCGATAGCTATCTAATCACCACCAACACTAGCTAATAATAATCATCATAGTCATTACCACGAACACTAGCTATTTAATCATCATAGTCATAGTGTAGCACATCATCATCTTCAAACTCATTTCTAGCTAGCTAATCACTCCTGCTGCTCTCTCTCAGGTAAAATAACATAAAACATGTATAGCACTCCTCCTTCATCAAGTTGGAGCATGCAGATGAACCTATCTCCTAATCGTGGGCTGCGCTTTTGATTGCTGCCCCCTAGTACTTCTCTGCGATCATTCACAATTTTGCTCCAGTCTTTCACTATTAAGCATTCCTCGCTATTAGAAATCCTGAATGCACTAAAGTGCATTGTAGGATATCTTAGTCGTAAGCTAACAATATTCATGGTACCTTTAGTCTCGATCCAATTAGGCACAATATTCATCGGGAGTCCTTGTTGAAGAACATCATATAGTAACATACTTAGCAATGAAGTTTAGCTTAAAAAATAATGTATGCAAAAGATGAACTGAGGACAACTAGTAAAAATCTTACCATCTTTCCTAAATAGATGTGACCGTAGTTCAGTACAAACACTATTGGTCGCACGTTTTCGGTACTAACATTTCTAAGTGCAGGAAGAAAATTTGTCTTGACAGTATCAAGATCCTAAAGCCATGAAACATAATGACTTAGCTCCTCGCAGTTTAGTTCAGCCCCCGGACAGTAGTAGGTCCTGTCTACCAAGCGCTGGTCATGTTTGCTGGAACGGAAATAAGCTGACAATAGAAATTAGTTGTTAACTATTTTTGAATAAACAATATCAAAGACATAAATATGGTTAAGAAACCCACATAATGGTATAACTAGAGGCGTCTGCACATCGACCCAGATGTCGGTATTACCTTCAATATCATCTTCCGGACGAATATCAAAGGTGATAACCAGAGCAGGCTCAAATGCATAAGTCTTGCATAGTGCTCGCCAAGTTTTGCATCCAGAATAGGTGTAGTCGTCTTCGTTGTATAATTTTGCGTGGAAAATATAACCATGCTCGGTCTTCAAGTAAACTTTCTTTACCTCCATAGTACGACTGAAACCTATCTTATCCAAGACAAAAACTCTTGCATGGCAGGGGATACGCTAGTAGAATAGTAAAAAAATTAAATTATAAGTTGAAGCAAATGAAGGAGATGTCATGCTTAATTACGAAAAAAGACTTGCTGTTGTGACTTACTGTATCCACTTCGAAGTTCTCGTCCAGCTTGATGCTGAAGCGCCTAACATCATCTAGGAAGATTCTGTCGCACAGGCCGCGCTCGTCTTTGCAGTACATGCAAATACCGAAATCCTTTTCGTCGTCAGACATTTCCTATGTTCATAGTTGAAACATTAATTGAAAATTGATCAAAGACAACTACCAGGATACTCAACACACAAATCCGGGACACACGATATTTCCTACATATTCTAGCACAAGTCATGCCAAAATTCACGGAAAAATCCGGCATGACCTTTGCTAAAATAGGACATATCGAGCGCCTGAAATTTGCCGGAACGGAAATGAATCAACACTCTAGCAAAACATAGGCCACCCGGAGGTGTAACCTGCAAACATGACCGGCCACTTGGGCAAGCACATATCCTATTTGAGCAACACAAGATATACACTTCAAAATATCTTATAGGACTCATATTGACATGAGCATTCAATAAGCAAAACCAAATCGTAAAATAAGTAAGTATTCAAATAAGCATGCATTCAATAAGCAAAAGTAAATCATCTCATGCGTCCGTACATCATCGAATATTATCACTAATACATCCCGAATAGTATCATACATATAACATCACTAATACAACTAAAACCCTAGCGCACGACGGGTATCGGCGCGGGCGGTGGACACCCACAGAGAAGGAAACATCACAGGATCATAGCTCTAGTGAGATCCCTGGAGAACCTTCCAGGTATTGGGGAACCTGTGCTCCAAAGCAAACAAGTAGCGATGGATGTGCGCGTCCTCCTCACTGACACGGTGACGCACCACCTCCGCGGGGTCCTCGAGCCTCTAGACCGTTACTGGCCCACGCGACCGCCACCAAAGAAGGTTCGGGTCAACGACGGGCTGACGCCTCACCAACCTGCGCCCCCCCGTAGGTAGCGCCTCCCAGTACCACCCCGGTGGAGCCCAGTCCCGGACATGACCCATCTGGTGATGCAGGTGTCCTCCGCCGACTCGACGATGAGGATGCGGGATAGGCATCGTCGACGTCGATGCGGGAATAATTGCTTTAACTAAAAAAGTAAACTAGTTCTATTAATTTTTGTACTAAAAATAAAAAAGTTGTATTAACTCAACTAGTTCAATTAAGCACTTACTATGAATAAAAATAAACTAGTTTTTACTAAAAATAAACTAGTTCAACTAGTTATATTAATTTCTTACTAATTCTATTAAACACTTACTAAAAATTTAATGAACCCTAACTAATTTGATGAACTCTAAAATTTAACCCTAACTAATTTGATGAACTCTAAAATTTAATGAACCCTAACTAATTTGATGAACTCTAAAATTTAACCCTAACTAATTTGATGAACTCTGAAATTTAACCCTAACTAATTCGATGAACTCTAAAACTAATTTATTTAACAACTACTGCCATAATTAGCATCTAATTTGATGAACCCTAACTAATTAGATGAACTCTGAAATTTAACCCTAAGAACCCTAGCTAGGCAGAGGTAGGGGAGGAGGAGGAGGGCGTGCTCACCTCTGGCGCCGGTGGAGTTAGGGAGAGGGGCACGCGGTGTCGAGGTCGGGGACGGGGTCGGGGTCGGGGCGGCGGGCGCATGGCGGAGGGCGGCGATGTAGGGGGGCGTCGAGGTCGGGGTCAGGGGCGACGTTGAGGTTGCGGTCGGGGGCGGGGGCGGCGTCGAGGGTGTGCGGAGCGCGACGGGTAGCGCACGGCGGCCGACGGCGATGTAGGGCGGCGACAACGGAGGAGTAGGGATTTGGGGGAAGTGGTTGTGGGGGAAGAACGAACCGCGCAGTTAAGTTAAAAGTAGCAATAGCGCGTTCCAGGAAGTGCGCTGCTGCTACGGTAGCTATAGCGTGTTTCTTAACAAGCGCTACTGCTATTCCTTCTATTTTTTATTTGCTTTCCATTTAATTTTATTTTCACTAGCAGTAGCGCCTTTGTTCGTAAACGCGCTGCTACAAAACAAGTAGCGGTAGCGTGGTTCTATGTAGATCGCTACTACTATGTGTAGCCTATCGGCTAAGCCGTGGGAATTTTAGTAGTAGCGCTTTTGTACTCGGGCGCGCTACTGCTATAACTGTATCTGTAGCGTGGTTTAAAACACCGCGCTGCTGCTAATTAGCACCAACGTGCGTTTTATCCCGCGTTACTGCTAATGTTCTGTGTATAAGGTTTTCCCTAGTAGTGAGGCCTTGGAGGGGGAACAACGTCATCGAAGATGATTGGCGTCACAATGGTGTTAGTAGTCACATTGGCTTCAGGCTCCACATTATCTTCAGCCATGACAATGTCATTGGATTCACTAGCATTGTTGGTGGCAGCTTCATTGTTTTCAACCTCCATCTGTTCAACAACTTGAGGGTCGGGCACGATCACATTCTCTAGAATGACTGGATCTCTGGCAGGGGGTGTGGCTTCTCTTTCATCTCCTTTCTCTTCTTCTTTTTCTTCTTCGACTGATGCAGCCAGAATGTCTTCAGCATCTTTGGCTTCATACTCAGAGACAGACGCAGAAGGGGTGGCTTCAGGGAACACTTTACGTGCTACTGAGCTGTGGTGTTGCACATCCTCTTCTGGAATTCTTGTCATGGAGACATGTGGCCTAAGGCCTTTGCGAAGCCTGCGGAATGCTGGCGACGCCTTTGGAGAGGGAGTGGTATGTTCCATGTAGTTTTCATCATCAAGCACCGGAGTGGTGACTTGGCTGGTGGAGTACGTGGTGTTTCATCTTACAGAGGGGTATCTTGTTGTTGTTCTTGCTCAACCCATGAGTCATCTTGAGCAACTGGCGTCAGAGGACAACCAATGCTAATAAGTTCACTGCTCGTGAGAGCAGGCGATGGTACCGACTTGGGCTCGAGCTGAGGAAGGACTTCATCATCATTTACATTGTCTTCATGACCAATGTCTTCAGCTGCGTTGGGGTCAACAACTAGAACTTCTTCACTTTCTGGAGCCTCTGTGGAAGCAGGCTCATGAATCACCAGGCGGCGTTCTTGGTTGGTAGAGGCAGGGAAAGCAACAGAGATGGGTTCAACATTGAGGGGCTCTGGGGAAGCAGCACGCTCTTGCTTTGAAGACTTAGAAGCCTTAGTCTTCAACTTCTTTTTGGAGGGAGCATCATCAGATGTATCTTTGAGCTTCCCCTTCCTGGCTTCGGCTTCGGCTTGCCTAGTCTTCCTCTGCTCAGAAGCTGCTGAGGAGACCTTTGGCTTCGAGCTAGTCATGCTGGCAGGGAAGACTATGCTTGGTCGTTCCTGCCGTTGAGCTTCGAGTAGGGCATCAGCAGACTTCTTCTTTTGCTTGGAAGCCATCCTGGGGTCGATGCCAGGACGCCCAAGAGCCTTTACCTTTTCAGCTTCATTGTGCGCTTGCACACATTTTTGCGCATAGTACTTCATGCGCTCATGCGAGCCTTTGGCTTATTCGCGCTTCTTGTTGAACTTTGCCTTGAGATCTTGCATCATCTTGTTGAAGATTTGCACATCAGCCACACTGAGCTTGGCCATGTGTTTCTTGAAGTGTGCCTTCTCATAATCAATCTTGTTCTTGAGCTCGATGATTTTCTGAGCCAGAGCAAGTTCATTTGCAATAGCTCCGTGAAAGGTGACACTGATGTCCACTGGCAGCTGCAGATCATCAATGTTGATGCTTTGGTCCTCAAACCATTCATCAATGAAGTTGATCAGAATCAGCATCAAAGAGAGGCAGATCTTGAAATATCTCTGCCTCTTGCTTGCTCTTGATCAACATCTCTAGAGCTTCATCACCAAGATCTTCATCACTGGACAGATCAATGGTGTTTTCCTCACTGCACATAACGGCAGCAGGAGTCAGATCATGCCCTGAAATCTTATTGGGCTTCTTGGTCTTCTTAGTCTTCTTGGAGACACGAGAGAAGTCTTCAGACTGCACACTCGGTTCAGGAGGTGCAATCTTCAATGGCTTCAAGGTCGAAGCTTTTGGTGCAGTAGAGGGTTCTGAAGCTTTTGACTTCTTTTGCTTCGGTGGTGCATGTGCATCTTCAGAGTCTGCATCATCAGAAGATTGTTCCACCATGGCCCTCTAAGCAGCAATATGGGAGAGGGGCCCATCGAAGCTATTGAAGGGGCCGATGACATTTGGATTTGGCGTCACGTGTGCCATCCTGCCTTGGAGCAGACGAACTAGGGTTGAAGTGGAGTCCGAGCTCCTTCCTGTTCTTGGCAGCAGACTCCTTTGCGAACTGAAAGTTTCGCTTGAAGAGATTGTCATCACGACGCCATAGAAGAGACGATGGGTCAGCATTGTCTGGCTGAGGTCCTCGGACCATGCAAGGATAGAAGCCTTGGGCAATAGCTTCAGGCTTCGACTTGGGTTGCAGATTCTTGTAAAGAATATCGCCCCACAGGCACTTGATAGCATTCTTCTCAGCATATTCAGGAGTGATGAAGTTATACTTGAACCACTATTCAGCCCAATATCTTCGGATCCATTGAATTCTGGTCTTGCGCTAATTGTAGTTCTCCTTAGGATCTGTCTTGTATAGCTCAAATAGATTGGGAGGCAGATCCAGAACAGTGTTTCCATGGTGCTGCCTACCACCCTTCCTTGCAGATTTCTCAAAAGCCATAATATTCAGACAGAGAGGCTTCAAGACAGTGAAAGGCTTCCGTCTACTTGTCAAACAATAATTGGCTTCAGGGGAGTCAATGTGATGATGTAAGTATTCTGCAAATGAATGCAGACCATGAGAACCAAGGGATTCTCCCACTAACATGTACCTATGACAACATTAGAGATGTGAGGGAAGGGGAAGAGGTCATATGCATTCTCAAAAGATTTTGAAGATAAATCAGTTTGAAGATATTGACCTCATAGTGCGAAGACATTCACTTATTTGAAGTGACTCGGTTCTAGATTTGTACGAATCCATGAATAAATACAAGTGACGAATCTAACTAGTTATGAAGCATAAGTGAATATACTTTGCAAGATATGAGATTCAGAAAGAGACAGATCTAGATTTGGAAGCGTAGAAACCACTTTTGGTTGAAGTAGATGGATTTGACAGATCAAAAAAAGCTGTAAAAAGTGAGATTTATTTACCACATACAACTGCTAGACGAGGCAGAACGGATGCCGAGCAGTCCAATCTCCCGCGCCTTAACTTGGCGGCGGAAGACACCTACGGCGGTGGCGGAGAAGACGAGTTCTACGGCCGGCCTGAGGACGGCGTCGAAGAGGTCGCGACAGCTAAGCGCGTCGTCTCCGGCGTCGACGTGAGCTAGTGGTGGTGCTAGGGTTTGAGCGAGATGGCGAGGTGGAATAGGAGATAATGACCGCGCGTGGGTGTGTATTTATAAGGTAGAGGGATGCACAACACAATTACATAGATTCCCCTCGCGGTTCACATCTGATGGGCACGTGGCATGCATGCAACTCATTGAGAGTTGTTCCATGTTCCCATGCACGCCTGGTTTGTCGGGTGGTCATTCCGGCTTCTCCAGTATTCAGGCAAAAGAGATATAGCATTAAAAGCAGGTTTAAATGTGTGTCTCTGTATCTTCAGCTGACAAGGACGCAGTGAAGACATTTGACATGTTTCAATAGACTGCATATGACTAGATAGACATAATTTGAGGAAGAAGCACAGAAGGAATTAGGGTCCGATCACATTCACTTAGTTCAGAAAATGGCAAGTTTGAAGACATAGCTATAAGTGAATGTTGTAGAGGACAAAACACACACACACACACACACACACACACATATATATAGTAGCACTATTCTAATCTGGGATCAGAATAGTTATTTGGATCATGGTGTGCCCTATATAGAACCCGATGAATATGTTCCCAAATTGCGGAACCCGCGGACAAGAAAAAAGAAACCACCACCCCCACGACCCGAACAGATCGACCCACCACTTCCCAATCCCGATCCCCGCCTTCCCCCGATCCCATCGCCGCCAGACCTCCGCCTGAATCGGACGCCACCACCTCACAACCCGCCAGTCCCGACGACCTCCGCCGCCGCCTACGACCACCGTAGGCACCGCCCCGACCACCTCCTGCGCCGCCCTCCACACCGACCACCTCCGCCGCCGCCCTCCACCCCGACCACCTCTGCCACTCCGACGCGACCTCCCCCCCTCCGGATCGACCTTCCCTCCCTTCCTACGCGACCTGTGCCGCGGCACTGCCTGCATCTCGTATTTGTTACGTGCCGCAGAGATCCCACCTGCGATCTACACTCCCCGCCTCCCCGAGGATGCCGCCGGCAGAGCTTAGGCACCGCTCCCCCCGTCGCGTGCAAGCAAACGTGGACCACCTCGCATGCCACACTGGCCACACCGCAACAGCAAGGCCATTTTTGGTTCCTCATCAAGCAGCCGCCCCCCTAGAAGTTCAGAATTCTGATGGCAACATCCAACTCCGGCGAGTAGCACAACATGACCATGCCTCCTCGGTATCCTCTCGGTGAACTTTTTTTTCCCTGTATAATCGCTACTGTGATGTGCTGGACTTGTTACAATTTTGACGAGCTTGCGACTGAATCACCTGTATATATTTTTGTTCTACAATAGTTCAGAAGTCCACACCGACAACACCGGAATAGAGCTCTCATCCCGTCCATAAAACGGCCAGCACCGTGGCATGATGATACGCATCCGCTGCAAAGTGCAAAGCCACCGGAGGAGAAATCTTGGTGCACCTTTACACTTGTGACTTGTTGAGCCATGGAGTTCAAGCACCTGTGCCTGGTAAGGTTCAAGGAGGGTGTGGTGGTGGACGACATCATTGAGGAGCTCACCAAGCTCGCTGGGGAGCTTGACACCGTCAAATTCTTCGGATGGTATGCATTTCCATTTCATTTGTTTTGTTCCGGAAAAGGGATTCCATCTTCACTGCACGATACACTTCAAAATGTCTGCTACATCTTTACTGCACCAGCGACCAAAATTATGTCAAAGTTTAATTGAGCAACAACAAATCAAGATCAAGCTTCAAAATATCGGATATCGGGTTCGTATCGGTTTGGCTTCGACATATCGGATGTCGGATGTCGGGTGATATATCAGATGATATATATGTAGACATATTGGAGAAAACATTGTCGGCGTTCTGGGAACGGGGGTCCCCAGTCTTGCCTGCCTGTGGCCTGCGGCGTGGCTCAAAGGGGGGCCCAGCACGACCCATCTTCACCAACACAAACCCAAGACCCTCGCGAGGGGCCAAGCCTCGCGGCGCGGACGGCGCGGAGCTTCCTCAGGCACGGCCTCATCAGGCTGGATCGCGAGGAGGCGGAGAGATCAAGGCGGGGTACCTCACGAGGTGCCCGTGATGCAAGCCATGACGACCAAGGGCGCCAGGCGGGTGCCAGCCCGCGCAGTGTCCTCCTTTCCCCTTTGGTGCAAAGGGGCAAGCGCAGCCGCAGAGTACCGAGGCATCAGGCAAAGGTTGCCATTTCGGTGCAACAAGACCAAGACCAGGAGGACTGCAAGACGGAGGTCATTGTGGAGCCCAAGACGGCGTCACCACCAGAGCTTTGTGCAGGCGAAGACTACTTTTGTCAGGATAACCGGTACTAGCTGTCCCCTTTCAAATTAGCCCTCCATTGTTGGCTTCCTTCCCGCTCGATATTTGGGAAGAGGACCAGGGCCTCTATAAATAGGACCAGCCACCCGCTGGATAAAAAGAGGAGGGCAGTAAGAGGTTAGAGGTTGGAGAGAGGCATCATCAGTTGTGAAGAGAGAGAGAGAGAGAGAGAAGGGTGACTGGACTCCTCCCAGCAGTTCATCGCCCCAGCCAAGAACAGACCCTCGCGAGGCTGTTCTTCCTTGTATTGTTCATCACCATCAGCCCAAGAGGCAATCCACCACACCACACACTAGAGTAGGGTATTACACCACAACGGTGGCCCGAACCAGTATAAACCCTGTGTCTCTTGTGTTGTTCTTTCCATAGCTTAGATCTTAGCGAGGCGGAGGGGTGCAGGTAGGTAGGAGGCGAAATCTCCATGCGCACCCCAGTGTTCGAACCTCAAGGGTCTGCCGGAACCCGAAATCCGACATTTGGCGCGCCAGCTAGGGGTGCGTCGGAATTCATCTTCCACCACCCCGTTCTCCTCCGACCATCACGCCCATGTCTGACGCTCGTCGGGCCCACGCCGAGCGCCGGGCCGCTCTGGCTTCCCGCGTCGCCCAGACGGCCCCTGTCGGCGGGCGTCCTCGCCGTTCCCCGTCACCTGCCATCAACGCCGCCACCGGCCCAGCAGGGGACGAGCAGCAAGCATCGTCTCAGCATCCGTCCGTGCGGCAAGACGGCCGCACCGCAACTCCCTCGCTCACCCCAGCTGGTTTCGTCCCGCGCGCTCCGCGCGCCCATGGAGGCTCGAGCTGCGCTCATCGCGGCAAACGAGCTCCTGCGCTACCGTCCCGTCGACGACGTCTACGAAGAATGGCTCGACCGCGTCGCCGAGCTCGTCCGCGCCGCAGGGGGCTCCCCTGTGCCGTCCGTTCCGCTGCACCGCACCCCGCCCCGTGTGGGCGAGAAGCTCCGGCGGCGCCGCGGCCGCCTCCTCCTCAGGAAGGCGCCATGGCTCCAAGGGGCTTGGCCCCTGGGCGGAACCCGCTCCGTCAGGTGCCAGCGCGGCAAGAGCAGAGCTGCCAAGAAGTCCCTCGCCCGCAAGAAGCTGCCCGGGCACTCCCTGCTCCTGCACGTCGCGACCATGCTCCTGCTCCCGCACGTCAAGACCCCGCGCTGCTCCCAGCTGCAGCGCGTGGTGACATGCAAGACCAAGCTCCCCATCACCCAAGGCCTCCCGTGGCCACAGCAGGCTGTCGCGCCTTCACCACCGAGCTACGCAGCGTCGCGTGGCCCGGCAAGTTCAAGCCAGACCTGCCTCCTCGTTACGACGGCACGGCTGACCCTGTGGAGTTCCTCCAGCTCTACGAGCTGGGCATCGAAGTTGCCAACGGAGACGAGAAGGTCATGGCGAACTGGTTCTCCATGGCGCTCAAGGACGTGGCCCACACCTGGCTCCTGAACCTGGCTCCAGGCACGATCTCCTCCTAGGACGAGATGCGCACCCGCTTCATCGCCAACTTCCAAGGTACTCGCGATCGGCCACCCGCCGTGAGCGACATGCGCCGCATCAAGCAACAACCCGGGGAGACCCTGCAGAAGTACATCCAGCGCTTCAACAACGCACGCCTCAAGATTCCCAAGGTGACTGAGGAGGCCATCATCTCAGCCTTCTCCGACGGCGTGCGCATTGTCAAGATGAAGGAGGAGCTGGCGATGCATGAAGACCTGTGCACTTCCTTGGAGCTGTTCAACTTGGCAAGCAAGTGTGCCAGGTCTGAGGAAGGGCGTCTCTCCCTCCTCGAGCTGCCTGCCGCAGACCCAGAAGAGAAGAAGCCCAAGACCAAGGATGTGAAGCGCAAGGGGGCTGCCGTGCTCGCGGCAGAACCAGACACCAAGCGGGGCAGAGATCAGCCCGAACCTTCCAAGGGCAGCCGGTACTGTGTGTACCACGACCTCCACACCCACAACACCAACGAATGTCAAGAGCTCCGAGCCGTGCGAGAAGGAAGGATCGGCCGTTGCCCCGACTGCGGTGATCGGGGCTACGGTCGAGGAGGAGGAAGGAACGCAGGACGCTAGGAAGACCGTGGCCCGCGCCATGGGTGGCGCGATCAACCTCGCGAGGATCGCTGGCAAGACCCGCCTCGCGAGGGAGACGGGAGGGATCAGCCTCGCGAGGATCGCCTGCAAGGCAACGCAGGCCTCCCTCCGCTGCCGCTGCAGCCAAGGAGAAACGAGGACCGCCACCAGGACGAGGGGGCTGGGGGCTTCCAGGAGCCGCGCGCGTTCGCCTGCATCCTGGGCGGGGCTCAAGCCCCAGCCTCTCAACGCATCTTCAAGCAGTTCGCCCGCAAAGTGAATGCAGTCCTCCCCAGGCTCGAAGCCACGCGCCCTCTCAGGTGGTCGGCGTGCGCCATCACGTTCAGCTCAGTAGATCAGCTCAAGTGTGCGGCTACAACCGGAGTCCTCCCGATGCTTTGTTCCCCAATCGTCAGCAACGTGGTGGTCACCTGGACCCTCATCGATGGCGGGGCAGGGCTCAACGTCCTGTCCATGGAAACATTCAACAATCTCCAAGTGCCCTACAGCCAGCTTCAGCCAACCAAGCCTTTCTTCGGAATCACCGACGGCTCCACTGTCCCGATTGGGCAGGTCCGCCTCCCTGTCACCTTCGGGGCACGCGACAACTACTGCACCGAGCTCATCGACTTCGACGTCGCTCACATTCGCCTGCGGTACAACGCCATCCTTGGGTACCCAGCGCTGGCCAAGTTCATGGCCGTAACTCACCACGGCTACAACGTCCTCAAGATGCCAGGAAGTGGCAGAGTCATCATGGTGCCCTGTGAAGAGAAGGACGCGGTGTGTTCCCTGGAATGAGCCTTTCAGGCCGCGTCACTGGAAGACCCGGATCGCGGAAGCAAGAGGCCTCCCGAGACCGCCCCCAAGAAGAAGAAGACATCGTCCGGCCCGACCACTCAGGAGGAAGGCCCCTCTGGGCCCGCGCCTGCCCAGGGGGAACCTCCTTCCATCGCATAGGAAAGCGCGCCCGGCGCTCCCCTCAGGCAGGGCTCGGGGGCTCTCCCCTGGAGGGCCACCGACCTAGCTAGGGTCACGAGGGAGGCGCTTAGGCACCACATGGAGGCGTGTTTCGAAGCACGTTTCCCTCAAGAAGGTGCAAGGCAAGGAGAGCCAGACCCTCAGGAGTTCGTCAGCAAGGCCATTCAGGAGCTACAGGAGTCAAGAGTCATGAAAGGCGGCCGCCGCCTACCAGCAGTGGCTCCCCATCCAGGCGAGGATGGTGGGCTGCGCGTCTGCATCGACATACCAGGGCTCAACCGAGTCGCCTCTCTGGAGCGCCTCTGGCCCTCGCGAGTGGGGCGCTGCAGAGGTCCACCCCACAGCTACATTCGCATGCCTTACGGCTTGCCGAACGCGGCTGCCACGTACCAGCGCCTCATGTGGGGCATCACGGAGGCACAAGAGGCCAGGCGTTCCGCAGCCCTGGCAGAGATGGAGATGGTCCGCGAGGAGCCGCCAGCGCCTCCGGAACCTCCCGAGGGCCCTAGGCCTGGGGGCTCGTGAGGATCGGCTTCCGCAGCCCACCGAGTCTGCTACACCAACGCTCCTTCGTCCTCAACGTCATCAGGTGACATCTTTCAAGTTTCATTTCCAGCTGGGAGCGCCCCCCAGGGCTGCATTATTCCCAGGCCGCGTGGGTCCGTCCCTGCGACGTGTATCCCTTTTATTTCATGTTGTTAGCTTACCTTGTTGGGGGCGCCCCTCGGGCTGCATGATCCCCAAGTCGCTCGGGCCAGGTCCAGCGGCATGTACCCCATTTGCGTTAATTTCCGGTTATGCGTTAGACCCACCATGCTTGATTATTTGATGCCGGTCCACGGCACCTCTTCTTCTCCATGCCGACCACTTGCACGTTAAAGGGGGGGTACCTGAGCATCGCGACTCAGGGCTCTTACTGGCTCTCCAGCCCTCACCCTCTGGCCTTGTCCACAGCATCGCGACCTGGCATACCAGCGACGGCTGAGACCAGCTCGAGGGCCGGGACCCGAGGACGTAGAGTGCCGACATCTAACCAAATTTGCAGGGACACATCACAAGATAAGGCCCAGTGCCAGGTGCAACCCGCCTAGAGGTAGGGCCCCGTGAGTCCCGCGCTGGCTCACGGGTGCCCAAATACACCTCTCTAGGCCCTACCGTGCCAGCCACGTGTCAGGGCGGGGCTGTACATGCCCCGGGGGCTCCTCCCGGAGGGGCCCCCCTCCCACGTACCAGTGGAAGCACCATCCTCCGTGCTGGCTGACGACACTGCCGAGGAGCGGCTATGCCCGTACACATACGGAAGCGCTATGCTCCGCGCTGGTGATAAACAACTGAGGGTGGCCCCCGGGCTGCATCAACCTCAGGGAGCCCAGAGCTCAGTGTCTAGCCTCATCGTAACGCCTCCCCTCGGGAGTGCCGCGTGAGGGGGCTAGGCACGGGGGCTGCGCCTGGGTCACACCCAGACGCACGCCGCCCAGCCAGGTCCCCCCGGGCCTAGTTCGTCGCGCGTCTCTCCCCGAGCGGAGCCAAGGTACGAAGGCCGTTTGAGCGTCAAGGGGGACTCCTGAGCATCGTGACTCAGGAGCCTAACTGGTCACGTAGCCCCTCACTCCTTAGTTTCGAAAGGCTAACGGCGGTTGAGGTATGCACGCGGCCGGGCTCTGCAGACGTAGAACGGTAGATCCACCCACATCACACCTCCCTACTTTTTGTTCGTGCGCCAAGGGGGACTCCTGAGCATCGTGACTCAGGAGCCTAACTTGTCACGTAGCCCCTCACTCCTTGGCCCCGTCCTGGTTTCAGGTCGGGACCAACGCTGGGTGAGGCATGCGCGGGGTCGGGCTCTGCCGGCGTAGAACATAAGCAAGTAGGAAGGAAAAGCACAAATTTCAAGGAATTCAAAAGCAAATATTACAGTCCACACTGTTATCTCAATGCCAAACGCAAGTTTAAACGCCTCCCCGAGGCATGATACATGTGCAGGAATTAAAGGCAGGACAGGAGCCACAACGGAGTCACTTGTCGGCGGTGGAGCAGCGCGGAGTGGGTTCGCCTCATGGAGTAGTGGGGTCGGCAGCGCCTTGCTTCGGCTTGGTGCTGAAGGCCCGGAACTTCCCCAGCAGAGCCTCCGCGCGACCCTTCACGGCCTCGGCAGCGGCAGCGGCACGCTCGCCGCTTACTGGCTCCAGGAGGCTGTCGAGGTCGACGCCGGGATCGCGGAGGTAGATGTGGGTGAGGACCCGCGTCAGTGCTGCAGAAGACAGGACACGCGCCTCGGCCTCAGCCGTGGGGCCAAGGCCAAGGGCGACATCTTCAAGAGCGCGAACTAGGAAGGGAAGCAGCTTGGCCGGGCCGTCCTCGGCGCCAGCCAGCGGGCCCTCCAGGCCGCTGTCGTAAAGCGTACTCAGCGAGGAGCGAGCCTTCGCCTCCATCTCCGTGAAGGCCACGCGATCCTTGGCAAGAACCAGGGCCTTGTCGTCCAGCTCGGCCTTCCTCGCCCCCAACTCCTGCTCCAGCACGCCTAGGGGGTCGCGGCGTTTCCTGAGCTCTACCTCCCTCTCCTTGACGGCCGCCTCGCGAGCCTTCACGCCTTCTTCCTGCTCTTGGCGAAGGCGGACCTCTTTCGTGAGCTGGTCCCGCAGGCCTTGCAGCTCGTCCTCCAGCACCTTGCAACGACCACGGACGTCGACCACCTCCCCCAGGGCTGCGTCACAGCAGCCTTCGCCTCAAGGACGACCTGCTTCTCCTCGTTGCAAGCTGTCGAGGCCTGGACCAGCGCCGCCCGAATCGAAGCGTTGGAGCGAACCCATCTTGAAGCCAGCTCCAAGCGCCCGGCCACCAAGCAAGGGTCGGTGCCAAGAAGATCCTGCCGCAGTCGGTCCAGCTCAGCAACAGCACGATCCAGAACGGCAGAAGGAGTCGGAGAGATAGCAGCCGCTGGAGTGGGAGGAGAAGGCGGAAGCGCGGCCACAGCATCCTGAGGCGGAGTCTGCAGCGCCCCAACGGCTGTAGTGGCGGCAGTAGGCAAGGACACCTCGGGAGTCACTTGGGCCGTGGGGGCTGAGCTCGCCCCAGCCGGCTCAGCCAGGCCTCGTGAGGACGACCGGGCAGGAGAAGCCTGTGCGTCGCGGTCACCCTCCTTCGCCGGCAGAGGCGCTGCCACGGATGGAACCTCAGGAGCTCCCTTCGAATTCTTTGCTGCGGGCGCCAGCCTATCCAAGAGATGCGGACATCAAGCCTCAGAAGCAGAGCAAGAAATAAAGACAAGAATCAAATGCTTACGGGCCGTTGCCAGTGAGCTCAAGCGGCCTTCGGCCAAATTTGAAGCCTGAAAGCCAGCTGGAAGGGTCAACCTCGGGAAGCTTGGAAGCGGAAGGTGCGTCTGCGGTCCGCCTCGGGGCCGGGGCAGACCCGCGGGAGATCAGCCTGGTCCTGTCCTTCTTCGGGATCGGGGGCAAGCTCCCGCTGTCCTGCTCGTCGTCATCCTCGTCGTCATCGCTCGGAGAGAGGCGGAGAATGCGGGACCTGCACCGGGGGAGGGGAGCCCTCGACTCTCCGTCAGTCACCTCGGAGTCAGGCCCTTTTTCCCGCTCCCCTCCTTCCTCCTCTTCGCTGGAGTCGTCGGAGGGCACGTCCACCGGTTCCTCGGGAGTTTCCATGGGCACAGGCCCATCCCCGTTGAAGACGGGCATGGACTCCACTACCTGCTCCCAGTCGTCACGAAGGAGCAAGGGCGTAGGAGCGCCCACCAACTGCGCCACATCGCCCCCGACCAGAGATTGGAGGACCGCAGCTAGATCTCCGTCGGCCAAGGCCGCGGGGCTCGGATGGGGCCTCCACATCGGAAGTGAGTACTGCCGAAGCGGAGCCAGCTAGTGCTCCAGGAATTCCCTCAGCAGCGACGCGCTGGTCAGCTTCGCTGCCGCCATGTTGGCCGGCCTCAGATCCGTGTCCATCTTCTCCAACACCAGCTTCGCGCGGGGGTCCGCGAGCTCCGCTCGACCCCAATCGCTGGAGCTCGTGGGCTGCTCCGTGGGCAAGATCAGTCGAGGATGGATGCGCCCAGCATCCACCAAGACCCACTTGCTCCTGAAGCCCTCAATCCTTTTCCCGGGGTTCGGAATGGCAATGGCGCCACCGTACGCGATGAAGCTCGCGCACGCGGAAGCAGGACCGCGAGAGGTCCGGAGGTAGAAGTAGTGGCGCAGCAAGGCCACTGAGGGCTGCACCCCTACGTGAGCCTCGCAGTAATAGGCGAAGATTTCCAGGAGAAGGACGGAGTTGGGGTGGAGATGCAGAGCCTGTAGCTTATAATGGCGGAGGACAGAGAAGAAGAACTCAGAGAAGGGAGGCACCAGGCCAGCAGCAATGGCACTTACGAAGAACGGATAGAAGGTGCTCCCTTGACCCTCAGGGGTGGCGGAGCCGGCCTTGAACACCTTCGCCCCATTGATGCCCCGCGCCGTCGCCATCCGGCGCAACCGGGCAAGGCTCGCCTCCGACACGTTCGGCGAGTCCAGGGCAGACAAGTACCAAGCTACGGCCGGGGGCTGACGAGGCGCCATGGCTTCCTAGGTCATACGGTCGGAGTATATCTGGAAATTTTGGAGGAAGGAAGGAGAGGCTCAAGAAAGGGGATCTGAGCAGCAACCGGGGAAAGCAAGAAGCAAAGCCTAGGCGGATGCCGCTCCTTTATCAACTCACGCGGTTGCTAAGGCGCCCACGTCCAATCAACCGCCACGCGGCGCCCAAGGCCGCAGGCTGTTAGGGCCCGCGGCAATTCGCTCTTGCTCTTCCGCCTCCCTGCACGGCCAAGTCCGGGCGCGCCTTGGGCCCGGGGGCTACTGTCGGCGTTCTGGGAACGGGGGTCCCCAGTCTTGCCTGCCTGCGGCCTGCGGTGTGGCTCAAAGGGGGGCCCAGCACGGCCCATCTTCACCAACACAAACCCAAGACCCTCGCGAGGGGCCAAGCCTCGTGGGGCGGACGACGCGGAGCTTCCTCAGGCACGGCCTCATCAGGCTGGCTCACGAGGAGGCGGAGAGATCAAGGCGGGGTACCTCACGAGGTGCCCGTGACGCAAGCCATGACGACCAAGGGCGCCAGGCGGGTGCCAGCCCGCGCAGTGTCCTCCTTTCCCCTTTGGTGCAAAGGGGGCAAGCGCAGCCGCGGAGTACCGAGGCATCAGGCAAAGGTTGCCATTTCGGTGCAACCAGACCAAGACCAGGAGGACTGCAAGACGGAGGTCATTGTGGAGCCCAACACGGCATCACCACCAGAGCTTTGTGCAGGCGAAGACTAGTTTTGTCAGGATAACTGGTACTAGCTGTCCCCTTTCAAATTAGCCCGCCATTGTTGGCTCCCTTCCCGCTCGATATTTGGGAAGAGGACCAGGGCCTCTATAAATAGGACCAGCCACCCGCAGGATAAAAAGAGGAGGGCGGTAAGAGGTTAGAGGTTGGAGAGAGGCATCATCAGTTGTGAACAGAGAGAGAGAAGGGTGACTGGACTCCTCCTAGCAGTTCATCGCCCCAGCCGAGAACAGACCCTCGCGAGGCTGTTCTTCCTTGTATTGTTCATCACCATCAGCCCAAGAGGCAATCCACCACACCACACAGTAGAGTAGGGTATTACACCACAACGGTGGACCGAACCAGTATAAACCCTGTGTCTCTTGTGTTGTTCTTTCCATAGCTTAGATCTTAGCGAGGCGGAGGGGTGCAGGTAGGTAGGAGGCGAAATCTCCGCGCGCACCTCAGTGTTCGAACCTCAAGGGTCTGCCGGAACCCGAAATCCGACAAACATGTCTAGTTTTTTTTGCAAGATTCTTGTTCAAAACATACATTTTACTAAAAAAGTGTAAGTTGTGAATGCTTTAACATAGCATTTTTAGATTCCTAGTTTATTAATTTGTTGTTTAAGAAACTATTAAGGAAAGATTCACAAAGTCCTCACTCTGCGATTTACAACAATACAATATATATGCATTTGTAAGGAACATTGCGCTTGGCTTTGATAATATATAATGAAGTTGTAAATGCATAATCTTATTTCACTGCTTTCTAATAAAGAATTGTTGTCATCTACCTATCGTTCTATATCGGTCGACATATCGGGCTAGATATCGGCCATACCAGTTGATATTTCGGTCCATATCGGATGTTATGTTTGAAAATGATATTTACAAAATGATATGCTAAGTTTATATAGTTAGAGCCCTAAAAGTGATATATCGGCCTATATATCGGTTGTATCGGCCTAGATTTAAAAGCTTGATCAAGATTAGGCATCGCCATTCAGAAGTCTTTCTATCTAGAGTTAGGTTGATTGCTCCTTGTGTTGGGTTGTAGGGGAAAAGACGTGCTGAACCAGGAGGCGCTCACGCAGGGCTTCACCCACATCTTCTCCATGAGCTTCGCCAAGGTCGAGGACCTGGCAGCATGCATGGGCCACGAGAAGCACTCTGCTTTCGCCTGCCACACTGGCCACACCGACAACACTGAGGCCATTTTTGGTTCCTCATGAAGCAACAACCGCCGCCCCTAGAATTTCAAAATTCTGATGGCGACGTCCAATTTTGGCGAGTAGCACAGCATGACCATGGCTCCCCGGTATCCTCTCTGTGAACCTATTTTTACCTGTATAATCGCTACTGTGATGTGCTGGACTTGTTACAATTTTGAGGAGCTTGCGGCTGAATCGCATGTATATTTTTTTGTTCTACAACAGTTCAGAAGTCTAGGTTGTTCCCCCGAACGAACGTGCACCCTCACGGCCTCAACTCTGTAGTTCCTGAGAAGCCACATGGGTAAACGACCTAGGTAGAGATGGAGAAGGAGCACAAGAAGCTGCACGCCAGGGATGCGCTAAACTTCTTTAAGCAAGTCAGGTTGGAGCAGCTCCTAGTCACGTTCCCTCATCCCGCTCGGCCTGTTCCACACATGGATTGTTCTTGGTGGAATTGGTCAACACGAAGGATCTAATACTACACGCGTTAGAACTAGTCCCTTCAACTTGTAGTCACTTGCTTTTGCAAAAAGTATTCATCTTTATTCTATTTACATGAGTAGCTTTCAGTGGTGGTGGCTCTGATTTTCTTTGGGAGGTGGATGGGAACAAAGGTGTGTGCGTCGTAGAAAAATGATACCCAAACATTGCATTTCTCTTTGTATATAATGTGGTCATTTTGTTACTATTTGTAATATCATTGGATTGCTCTAATTCTAAACATGCGGTGTAATATCTTTGGATTGCTCTGATTTTAAAAACAATTTGTAAAAAATGGAATTGCCCATTTCTAAAGAAAAACTAGAATTTCGAGTATAAATCACGGAAAGGTCTCTATGTTTACCAGAAAATTATGATTTTCCCGTTACAAAAAAATAAACCAAGAAGCTCAAATTAAAAATATAGAGCAGTACAAAAATAACAGAGCACTTTGAAGCGGATATTTCACCGTTTCTAAATAAAAAAAAGTACGACTGAAGCAACAACTGAATCCAACCTTCCCCGGCATCACCATTCTTCCTTCTCGCCTATCCAACAACGTGCGCCGCCGTCCACTTGTGAGGCTCCACCCACTAGTATCAGAGACAAGACAATATTGTACATGAGAAGTTCATCTATTACTACTCAAAATTAAGGGGAGTTTGATTGTTTATGCGCGTGGGACTGTAACCTTTTTCATTTGACTACCAAAAAATGTGCGGATGTGATGTGTGTGTGTGTGTGCCTAGTACACAAAATGAGAAAAACTATATTTTCTCATGTAGAACAAAGAAAAGAACAGAGAAAGAGAAGGAAGTCCGATATTTACTACAAATTATTGAGATTTTTTTATTACTAAAATGAAAATAAAACTTAAAAATGTGATTGTCTCGTTAAAAACTAGAAGTTCAAATACATATAACAGAGCGGTTCAATGCTTATTACTACATTAGGGATTTTTTCTGTTACTAAAGAATAACCCAAGAAGGCCAAATTAAAAAAATAGAGCAACTCAAAATTTATAGAGAAAATGGAATTTCCCCGTTCTACAAAAAACCTAGAGGTTCAAATTTAAATAATGGGGAAGTTCAATGTTTATTACAATATCAAGAAGGTCAAATTGAAAAAACCAAGCAATTCAAAAAGTTTATAAAAATAGTTTTTCCTTCTTTTATAAATAAGACATAGAAGTTCAAATTTAAGTAATTGAGCGGTTCGATATTTATTACATAACTAGGACTTTTCCGTTACTAATGAATAACACCAAGATGTCCAAAATTTAAAAATATGAAGTTGTTTGAT